>NC_057395.1:810491-1149535 GCF_019320065.1 Cervus canadensis | reverse complement strand
ACTTGAGGTATTGCCAGCATTTCTTTGTATTAACAAGTTGACAATGCAGGAGCTTTCAGCCAGACAACAGTATTGTTATTAAACCATACTCACATGCTTGCAAGATTCACTGTGTATCTTTTCCTAGGTTGCTCTGCACTGTGATCTCAAGTAGAAAGTTGGCGAACAATTAACCTTCGCTCATGTTACCTGCAGATGCTGTTAGTCTTGCTGTTGTGTCTTTGATATTTCCTCACATTTTTTTCCCCTCTGCCCTTTCACTCCAGAGTTGAAAGCTCTTGTAAAAACCAAGAAGTTTCAGTGCATAAAGGTCTTTTTTGGGGCACTCCCGTCTCTGTTATGTATATACATAAATAAGTAAGCTGGAGAATCCCAAGGGCATGAGAAATATTCAAAAGAGCAGAGATCTCATTTGCAACCACAATTCCAATTCTCTGCAGGAAGATGATGCGGTACTTAGGGAGAAAGACAGAAAGACCCAGGAATGGAAACGGACACTTTCTTCAGAAATCTGAGTCGCTGTATTGAAAGGTCAATGGGGAAGGGTTGCAATAATTCATATTCCAGGCAAAGAAAGGATTTTGGCTTGTCTCAGTGAACAACTCCAGGTTAAGAAAGGGGAAAAATACCCCAATATTTCTCCATCTGTGTCATCCGGGGCAGAGGTGAAGTCTTCGCAGACCTCGGAGCAGCCTCCTTCCTGTGTTTTCTCTAAGAGCTTAGGTCAGAGAATACACCCCTCTGACTTGGATATACGCAGCTTCCCTTCACTGCTTGTGTGTGGAGTTGTGGGATGTGTTCTGAGAAGCCATTGTTTGTTCTTATTTCCTTGATTATTTTCCGCTCCACACGAAGCCTTTTCTCTGAGGAGCTCAGGGCCACATGCCACAATTAAAGGACTTAATTTGAAGTTCAATTATGCCTTGCTGGGTCAGTGATCTGTGAGCCAAATTATCGAGATCCTGCTGATGACCTGACAAGGAGAAAGCCAACCAGGGCAATTGGAACCAGGAAGAGGTGAAGGAAATGTGGAAACATGAAGATGGGTTTGTGAGAGAAAGACTTGCCAGGAGCCAGAGGGTTCACAGTGAGGTCATGGTGTAGTCAGGGGCTGATTAGAAAGGGACTGGAGGAAAGGAGCCCAGAAAGTTTGGGGAAAGCCAATGAAGAGGTGCAATCAAGTTGAGAGGGAAAAGAAAGAGTTATTCAGAGTCGGGCAGAAAACACGTGAAATTTCCAGGTTCTGAGTTCTCACCAATAGCACTTCTTTTTTAAACTACCTCTTATTCACAGTGGCCAGAGGACATGAGCAATTGTTAGTAATAAAAATATTAATGGATAACCTTATTATCATTGATAATAATGACAATAGTAAAATTGTCCTTATTCAACATCGAGGTGGACTGAACACATATAGTTCAATAAGAACAATATGCAATGGGAAAACTAGAAAGAGCTTTTAGAAATTAATAAGAGTAAAAAATATTTAATAGAGGGGAAAAATTAAAAATTGTTCAAAAAGTGGAAAAATGAAGATGACTTTTATCCTCATCAAAGGAGAAAAAGAAAAAAAGTACAGTAAGTAATACATAAGTATTTTACTTACAATCCAGTAAGTAAAATATCTAATTAATAGGAATTCCAGAAAAACAAACAGAGAAAAAAGAAGGGAGAAAATTTTCAAAGATATAATCCAAGAAAAAATTTCAAAACTGAAGGACCTGCATTTCTACACTGATTCCAAAATGCTAAAAACAGAAAAATACAAAGAAAAGCACCCAAGACTCATTAATATGAAATTCCAGAGCAACAAAAATAAAGAAAAAACCTGAGAAGTTTCTACAGATTAAAAAAAAAATACAAACCAAACACATACATACACACACACAGGCACACACACACATACACAAAGGATTGAGTTTTAGAATTATACCAGATTTAGTAACAACAGTGGAAGCTGGAAAAGCAGTATTACAATGCCATTAAAATTGGTTTCCAACTTGAAATTCTTGAGCAAATCAAATTAGCAAATCAAAGTGAAGATTTTTCAAAGGCATATTAAAATCTCAAAACAGTGAGCATCCCTAGGTCTTGTTTATGGAAGCCACTAGAACATTGGTCTAGGAAGACAAAGGAGTAAAGAGAAAGATAGGAGACCAGGAAACTGGATGTGGTACAAAAGGGAGGAAAAAAAATGTTCCTGGGTTGATGGTGAAGAGAAGGCATAGAACTGCAGTCATTCACTGGAAACAGAACAGATTAGAGCAAGAGACAGAAGGCTCCAGAAACATGAATCAAAAAAAGGTTCAGGATTTATGACGCATGTGGGCATATTAGGAGGCCTCATCTCTATCAAAGAATGATTGAGTGATGGGGCATATAAAACCAATCAAATCATCCAACCAAACTGAGGCAGTTGTGAACTGAAAAAAAAATTATATGAAGAAGGAAACGTTGTCACAGTTCACTCTGTGATTCAGCTGGAAACAATAATTGCACAGGGTAACAAATTTGTTATATAATGTTACGGGAGGATAATGGGTAACAGAGACCTCTGTGTGTGTGTATGTGTGTGTGTGTGTGTGTGTGTGTGTGTGTATTTATTGGTATAAGAGAGTTAAATCCTCCCCTATTTCAACAGAGAATTGATATATCTGGTCTGAATTTAATTACAATATTTAGCAACATGAAAGCAAACATTGAAAGAGTCAGCTAAAAAGCTGAATCTCTTGCCACCGGGCAGCAGGACTTTGGTGGAAAGAGGTGTGGGGAAGGGAGTGACTCTAGTTATCCATGATAAACTTTGTAGTACATTTTACTCTGTAAATTATGCACAAATATTGATTTCATAAAAACAGACCATCTAACACTCTGCTATGCATTAGTCGTTCTTTTTCATTAACATTGTGTGAGTCACAATGGTATCTCCTTCCAGGCTGTATTTATGCAGTGGTTAGGTAGCTTGAAATTGTATTCTTTAGCATATCAATGTTTCATAAAAGCATGATTCTAGTGAGCATAGTAAAAATGCTTAATGGCAAGCCTGAAGAATTTCAGAAGGGAGGGAAACAATGGGAACATGGCTCCCCCTCCTTCTCCTTCCCCCCATATTTTCTCTCTCTTTTTAAACTGGAGGATAACTGCTTTACAATATTGTGTTGATTTCTGTGTATAATAATGCGAATCCGCTCTAAGTGTATGCATGTCCCTTTCCTCTTGAACCTCTCTCTCACCCCACCCCCATCCCACCTCTCTAGATCATCACAGAGCACCCAGCTGAGCTCCCTATGCTACGAAGCAGCTCCCCACTAGCTATTTTACACACAGTAGTGTATATATGTCAGTGCTCCATGGTTTTAAAGGAAACAGAAATAAAGCGAGTCAGAAAGACACCTCACTGGAGATTTGTCTGACACCACTGGGCCAGGATGGGCTGGAGCTGGGGCCCCGAACCAGGTCCCAGGACCCGAAACGAAGTGTTTGCCTATGTCACACCATCACCCATCTGGGTCACCTGCCAAGCAGAAAGCTAGAAATAAGCACTTCTCCGATTTTGTCATTCAGACTGTTGGGTGAATCTCAGAAAATAATGTGACTTCTTTGAAGTCAGGACCATGAAATTGCCGTAGAAATCATTCTATGCCTCAGTGGATGATTTTGAATAATTATGAATACAATAAGTGAAAAGCAGAGTGCTAATGCTGAGCATGTCTTCAGTGCAGAGTCAGAATGAATACCTGATTTATTGATATCAGCAGATACATCTAGAGGGGGGTTGATCACTGTGCAGGTCTAGAATTAATACCTTGTTTACTTGCTTATATCACAGATCTTTTTTGGGGTGGGGGGAATGGCCATTAGTGAGGCTAAATTTTTAAATTTCAGTCGCATGTACTTAATCTGTTTTTTAAGCCAAAAAGGAAGACAGTTGCCTTTATATAGCATACTGTTTGCTGTCAGGACAGCGTGAAGGGGCTGCACGAAGAAATTTGCCTTGCCTTTGATTTCATAAGAAAACTTAACAAGATCCCACAGCTCCAAAGTGTTGGAGGCCAGGCAGTTGCCACACACCCGTCTCTCTGTCCACCCTCCCAGCGCCCAGGGTTATCTCTGTCGAACCAACCCTGATTTCGATATTGAATTTTTCAGGCTTACCGCCTAAGTAATTACCGGTATCAACTTTTTAACCCCTGGGCTTTGAGCAGGTCTAGACTTGCCCCTCACAACCCATGTCTTCCATTCTGCCTTCTCAGCAGGATGAGAATTTACACCGCAAGGATCATGTTGTAGAAATCAGATTATAAAACTTTATATACTGTCGGAGCCTTGGACTCTATAAAAATCGGTTTTCATGCCCTTCTTGGGTCTGGCATCAGACTAAGAAAAGCTGAACTCCAGGTCGTGAAGACTCTTCTGTGCCATCTTGACCACAAACTCCTGTCCGCTGGAAGCTTAAGAAGTAGCCACAAGCAGTCTGATTGTGATACCTGCCAACATTTGCCTTAAGCAAGCCCCTGACTGCTTTCATAATTCACTTTTAAAAGCTACATAGTCCGTGTTAAGTCGATGAAACTAAACGCTGTCAGCTGCTGGCTTTCAAGTCGTTTCTCTGATGGTGACCTAATATTTCTGTGTCCTCACCTCCTTCTCCTGGAGGCATGAGCTTGCAGAATTAAGCTATTATTTCCACCCAAGACTGTAGTCTAAGGCAGACCAAAGACAAATGATGGATGCAGGAGACAGATGTTTCTGAAACTAGTCAAAAGTTTTATTAGACTATGTCAAACGCCTGCTAAAAGGGTTATTATTCTGTCTTACTTATACATTCAGCATGTGGGTTCAGGTGGGGTGTGAGATGGCCTTCCCTGATGGCTCAACAGTAAAGAATTCGCCTGTAATGCTGGAGCCATAGGAGATGTGGGTTCAATCCCTGGGCTGGGAGCATCCCTCGGAGGGAATGGCAACCCACTCCAGTATTCTTGCCTGAAGAATCCCATTGACGGAGGATCCTGGTGGGCTACAGCCCATAGAGTCGCAAAGAGTCGGTCACGATGGAAGTGACTTAGCAGGCATGCACACTCATGGGGTATGAGACGCAGACAAGTTACCTACCCATGGAAAACAGAATATTCTGGCTTCCCTCTCCCCCTGTGTCTTTATGTTTCTGCTTATTACTTCATTTCTCTTTTCTTCTGGGAAGAGAGAATAGCTCAAAACTGGGATGCTTCTGTTGTGAAAGATTTTCTCTCTTTTTTTTTCAAGAGTTAGCTTATGAGCTCATCTTTTAGATTTGTATTTTAAATTGCTTTTCTTTTAATCTGTATCTTGGCTTCATTCAACAAATGAATTAAAACATAGCATTTGAATAGTAACTCAATTCACATTTAGGTTTTTTTTTTTTTTTTTACCAAACAAGAATCTAATGCAAAGACACTTCTCCCTATGCCATAAAATCATGTGTTGGTTAAAGCTTCCTTTCACCCAAATTAATTTCTAGATCTTCATAAGGGCTTTTATTAGTTTCAACCTCCAAATATTCTTTCCAATGTACTAACAGAGCTTTAAGAGAAAAATTTTCTGAGTGAGGAAGATGGAGATTTCTGAGTTTTCTTTTGAATAAGGGTTCAAATTGTTTGTTTGGGTCAGATAGCATAGAAGGCAAAGTTTTGGGTCAGTCATTCTTTGATAAATCCTCTTCATCTTGGCCCCTTGCTTTCCCCACAGCAACGTATGAAGGTGTAGTAAAGTTGAGAACATTGAAACCCAGCCACTGGCAGCTGCGGGGAGAAGGTAATGGCCTGTTAGAAAATGTCTGCAGTTATGTTAAACCGGGATTCTCCACAAGGGTTGATGCTTTCAACAACAGCACTGTTTACAAACCTTCTTGATGAAGGAGGGCTGCTTTTATTTTTCAAAAAAACATTTTATTCTGTGTTGGAGTATTGCATACTAGCAAACAATGTTGTGATAGTTTCAGTGAACAGCAAAGGGACTAGCCACACGTATGCATGTATCCATTTCTCCCCCAAAGTCCCTCTCCCTTCCAGGCTGCCACCCAACATTGAGCAAAGTTCCCTGTGATATACAATAGGTCCTTGTTGATTAGCCATTTAAAATATAGCAGTATGTGATGACTTTAAATCCTCCCCAATACAGTTTGTTTTCTATGTGGTTACTGCCAAAGATAAAAAACCTCTGTTATCTAGGGGTTCTTTTCCTCTCACTTATCTCTCACTTCCTCTATGTAGGGAAACCTCACTTCTTATTAGTACAAGTGTATTTACTTAAACAGAAGAGAAATGTGTGGTTTTCAAAGATCCACCTCTTGACCTGTTACCACAAGATGTTTTCATTAAATCTTCCCACCAATGTCTGTCCCCGTTTTCTGGTTTTGCTGGTTGAGCTGCATCAATACACCTGAAGACAAACCTCAGCCTTTCCTCTGCGATAGATCCGCCCCTCCCTGCTGCGTGCACTCAGATGCTTAGCACATCAAGACTCTCTAATGAAGCCAGAGAGGAGATCCACACTCCAAGGCCATGGTCATGTGACCAGGACGACAGGATGTGTGTCATCCTATAGTGGGTGAGCACCAGCGTCAGAGAGAGACTGAAATCAACCATTTATTTTTGAGTGAGATCTGCTAAAACGAGCATCTAAAGTAGCCTTAGGTAGAACAAGAAGGCATACCAGGCAGGCTGGAGAGGTTTGGTACAAAGGATGGAGGGCTGTGTCTTTTCTCTCTGGGTGAAGCTGTGTGCATTTCTATTAGTTCATGTGAGAAGGGGGAGCTGGACCAGTCCATCCTAAACAACATGGATGTTTCCACCTCGTCTTTTTTCCCTGACGGTGAATTGTGTAGAGTGTAGACAGAAGGGGAAGGGTGGAGGGATAAACAGTGCACTAACTCATGGAGTGGGGAGGAGTGTGGATCTGGAGTGGCTCCTGACACCTCTCAGCTTTTTTCCCCGCAGCCCCCAGCACTTCCGCTGCTCCTGTTCGGTTGTCACCTTCCATTCATCCCGCTGTACTGTCCCAGGGTGAAGTCCAACCAGCTTGACAGTACACACAAAGCCCTTTCTGATCTGTCCACTTCACTTCTCCAGTTTGATCACTCAGCTAAGCTTGAGCTGCTTCCAAGAGCCAGGCACTCCCATCCAGTTCTCAGCTCTCCCTCCAATAAGCCTGTCTCACCTGCAGCCTCCTAGACATCTTTTATCGTTTTCCTCCTCCCAGAACCCAGGGTTGGACCACTGCTTCCACTTCTCCCGGGGAAGTTTGAACAGACAATCCTTTCCTTCAGATTCTGATTCCAAAGATCCAGAGAGAGACATCCAGGCTTGAGCAGTCTCAAAGGCTCCCCCTGGAAATTCTGGAAGTTTGGGAGCCAAGTGTGGACACACTTCTCTGGGAACCTTTCTTTCCAAGCTGAACTACAGTGTCTTTGATTGTGTGTCTATGATAAACATCCACTTCATGAGAGCAGGGACTCAGGCTTAGAAGTGTTCAAAAATAACCAACGAACTGAATCAAAACTGGGGTGTGATTCCTTTATTCCTCTCTGCTCTTGCTAAAACAAAAGCAAAGTTCTTTTTGGCAGTTTTTGTTGTTTTTTTAGAAAAGCATGACTTACAAAAGAAGAGGGTCCACACATTACAAATCTGCAACAACAAAGGTCTTACAAAGGCTGGTGATACTGGCCCTTGGTTGGTGTTTAAATGTGAATAATGCCAGGCTCACACTTACTTAAACTTTTTAATATATTTTTTTTAAGCTTGACTCCATTTAAGCTTGAATCCCTTTTCTCATTTTTTTCAGTCTTTCATAACATGATGTGGAAGATATCATGTTTTCTCAGGAAGAAAACTTATGTACTTTGTTTCCATCCTCCTCCAATGTATCCCTTCTCTCTCTCTCTTTCATGCACATGCAGCTACACAATTCTCCATAGATTCTGCCAGGATTGAAACACACAAGTTGAATCTTGTGGGATTCTTAAATTTGCAGAATTCTATCATCTTCCCCTGCTCCCCCACTGTCCAGTTTTCAGCACACCCACGCATCTACAAGTCTCCTAATACTGTTAGTCCCTTAGTCCAGTCCATTGCAACCCCATGGATAGTAGTTCACCAGACTCCACTGTCCATGGGATTCTCCAGGCAAGAATACTGGAGTGGGTTGCCATGCCTCCTCCAGGGGAACTTCCCAAATCAGGGATCAAACCCGGGTATCCTGCATTGTAGGCGTATTCTTTATAGTCTGAGCCACCAAGGAAGTCCATAACTCTCCTGAGGTAAATTTATTTCTTAGATGCTGAGAAGAGCAATGCCTGATCCTGACTCTTGATTCTTTGCAGGTCTAGAAGACCTGATTTTGTGCTATTAACTGTTATTTTTGTCCATGCGGATGCCGTTATCTGATTTAAACTTCGAAGGGATTATTTTATTTTGTTTGTGCCCTGGAGACTTTGGGGGGAAAAAAGGAAAGAAAAAAGCCAGCACCATTTTGAAAAGGAAAGCATCCAATAATTTAATATACTTTCCCACAGAGCTGAGGAACAGATGTTCCATCTCCTCCTGGAGTGGGAGGGTGTGGACTCAGAGAGGCTTGGACCAAGAGTATGTTTCATAATCTTAAAAAGTCAAGGGGTTTGAGGAAGGTCCCTAAACATGGGAGGTCTGGTTGGGGTAAATTTTTACTTGTGCAGCAACACAAAAGGGAATTTACCACAGCTTTTGGCAATCACGTATTTTTCGAATTTTTTTCGCTGAACTCTCAAGATGAGAAAGATTTTTATCACCACAAATTAATAGGGTTTTTGAAATTGAGAGAAAAAAAAGAGAACCTTTTAGACTTGGCTAAGACAGTTTTATTGAATAAATTGTTATAGTCATTTCCTTAACAGCCTACCCAGCAGAAGGAAAGTTAGGCCATGTGAGAAGTGAAGCCAACTTTGGAAGAAAAATGGTTAACAAAATAGATGGAAAGGAAGGAAAATTCTTTTTATTCTATTTTCTGTGAAATGATTCTGAAGCAGAGAATCACCTGAGGAACCTTTCAAACACACTCTTGCCTTATCACCCCTCCCCCACCCACTCTCTCAGCCTCTCCACAAGGACATATTTATTTCTTAATTTTTATTTTATTTTTTTCCAGGTTTCTCTATTTATTTGGGATATGGAGTATATAATTATCATGATTACAAGTAATGATAAGTTGAATAGCTAAACCAGGGTGCATATTTCAAACTATTTTGTTGGAACAAACTCCATGAAATGGAATCATTTGGTTAAAGAAAGTTTCAAAGCTCTTGATATATTGCCCAATTGGAGTTCAAAATAGTATGCATCAATTTATATTGCAAGTATTCTTTTTTCAACAATCCTTGAAAATTTTGAGAAGGAAGAAAATATTTCCCCGTAGTCTAATTATTTTATTTTCTTTGATTACTAATTGAAAGTAAACTTTTTTTAGTCAGCTGTTTGGGGGCAGGAGGAGAAGGGGATGACAGAGGATGAGATGGCTGGATGGCGTCACCAACTCGATGGACATGAGTTTGAGTAAACTCCGGGAGTTGCTGATGGACAGGGAGGCCTGGCGTGCTGTAATTCATGGGGTCGCAAAGAGTCAGACACGACTGAGTGAACTGAACTGATGAAAGGACATGTAATTCAGAAAGACTCCTGGGTTAATTCTAATATGGTGTCTCTGCCCTACCCTCTCCCTCAATTTTAGAACCAGTGCTACAAAAAGAAATTCTTGAAGGGTGTCCGACTGTTTGTGACCCCAGTGACTGTAGCCTGCCAGGCTCCTCTGTCCATGAGATTCTCCAGGCAAGAATAATAGAGTGGGTTACCATGCCCTCCTCCAGGGGATCTTCCAAACCCAGAAACTGAACCTGGGTCTCCTGCATTGCAGGCAGATTCTTTACCATCAGAGCCACCAGGGAAGTCCTAAATTCTTGAAGAAAGATTAGCTACTTAAGACTGTTTCAGGAGGACGACTTGATTTCTCTGATCGCCTGTCCTACGGCCACCCTCTGAAATGGCTCCATGGCCCTGGTCCTTCCTGTTTGGACAAATCGGCCTCTGAAGATGAAACCACCATTCCTGATTTTCTGAGACATTTGCTTCAAAGTGGAGTCTCGGCTGCTCTTTATGTGTGCTGTGGCCATGATTAAATTCCTTCTGTATCATTTATAATGTTATTCTTTTCTGATCTCTCTTTCACTGAACTAGAAATATCTGCATATTTGAAATCTTCTGCGAGTGAAATAAATCTCCAAAGTTATACAATTTTTAGAGTTGGAAGGAGCACGAGAGAGTGCTCAATTTTGCACAATTTTGCAGAAATTCATTTTATAGTATTCTAGGTGGTTGCTGCTTGTATATTTGCAAAAATTAGGCACCTGTGACTTCATGTGGAAATGTGTTTTATTTTGGGAGAGTGCGGTATTGAGCCAAAAGAAACGCACTTCTCTTAAGCTTTTCCTGTTGTATGAATCATGCGTGGAAAGAGATGGCACATCCTTCTTCAGTAACCTCTGAGCCCAAATCAAGCTGTCAGTCGGCTCAGGAGGGGAATACACTCCCATTTGGTAATCACAGACGTCATGCCCTCTGCTGAATCTGATTTCTCAGCAGATCCACAATGCTCCTGGCAACTGAGCCATCCTCTTGGTGAGGAGAGCTCCTTGGAGTCTCCTGGGAAGAGAGCTGGTAAGGGGGACCCCGGCTCTCCCCTGACTGCCATCCTGGCAGCAGGAGAGTCTGGGATACTCAAAAGTGGCATCATTGAAAGCCCTCAACATTCAGTATTTATCAAGTGTCTGCTCTGTGCCAGGCATGATGCTCACTGCCAAGGATGCAGCAATGAAATCAGATGTGGTCCCTCCCTGAAGGAATGCAGTCACATAAGGGAGTTAGTTTCCCATCAGCGTGAATAGCACACACAAGCAGGGTGCCAGGGCCACTGGGGCAGCATAGAGAAGGGGCACCCAGCCCAGAGAGAGGCCTCACTTTCCAGAAACAGAAATGACTTCGGAACAACGTGGCATAATGGAATCCACTTTACAGATCGTCTCAGCAGAGAGGATTTTGACATGAGATAAAAAGCTCAGTTATGTAGATTGGAAAGAAAGACCAGTTATCCAGGGTATGGTCAGGAGTCTCTTGCTGCCTTTGTTTTGGAAATGAGCAAAAGATGTCCATCAATCTTTTGAACTTCCAGGTTTAATCTAACGATCTGCTTTTGCTGTGCCAAGGGAGCTGTGATCATTTGGAGGTGAAGAATGGAATCTATTCCTCCATTATCATGTAAATCCCATATTTGAATATTCCAGCATCACTGTGTTTTTTTCCACCTAAGTTTCTTTCCTTTCAGATCTGTGGGAGTGAGTAGGTTCTGATATTATCAATTGATTTTTTTAAAATGCAGGCTAATGAATCTAGAGTTTGGCGAGAGCTGCATGCGGAGAGTCTGTCATTATTTGTGAGCTGATGGAAGGTGAGAATCTTAGAGCAGCGGCTAATCTTACAGGCTGCTGACAGGGCAACCCCAGCAGAGGGGCTCCTGGAGGAGACCGAGACAGCAACACACGTGCTCAGAGACAGACCGCTTCCCGAGTTGGTTTGTGTTTCAAATTGCCCTATTATGGGTTGAGAGATGGCTGAGCCAAGGAAGACTGGGGACTGGAGAATGAATAACTGCTGTTCTCGACAGAAATAATTCCTGGAAGTGGGGGCAGATGGATAGTTAGGTGGAGAAATGGATGACTCAGTGTGTATTTCCCAAAATGGATTGGCGGCCCTATGTCTTTATTATTGTCTAATGGACTAGTTGTCTTTGTTAGAATTTTATGAGAGAGTGAGTTCAGGTAGGAAAGGAATAAAGACCAAGAGCTCGTTTCAACAACTAAAGGCCCAGACTCTTAAAGTGAACCTTTCTTCTTTGAAGAGGTACACAGCCTGAATCTGATGTCAAGAGCTTTGGGGAGGTTTTATGAAGTACTTGGCTGATATGGAAACCAGCAGGCGTCTGTGCTGGCCTTGGCAGGACGGGCTTCCATCGGGGTTCAAAGACAGCACACAGAGAAAGTGTTGGTCTCTGAGACTCTGCTCTAAGACAGGCTGTGTAAACACAAGAATTTCTCAGAAGTCCAGGAAATTTTCGAGGTTAAACTGGAGTGACAAGCAACTTCTAAATCTCAGCAGTGTGAAAAAACAGGGTATACTTTCTGTCTGTGCACTTGTCCATTTTGTGCCTTGTCCCATCTCTGGGATCTAGTCTGATAGAATATCAGCTAAAAAACTGCAAGTCAACTCAACAGAGAGGAAGAAGAACGCGAGTCATATGCAGGCTTTTCAAGCTTGCCCTGGAAGGGAATGTGTCACTCCTATTCCTTTTCTTGCCAGAGCTGATCACAGGCCCATACTTGTCTAGGAGGGCAAGGAATTGCAATCCTACTATGTGCTCAGAAGAAAGTCCAGGAAGATGTTCTGGACAGCTCTGATGATGTTCACAGCTGTAAACACCGCACACTGCATTCGAGCCAACCCCAGATAGCCGGCTGGGGGATGCAAAACTCCAGAGAACCCTTCCTAACTTCCAGTGAGTGTGTGTGTGCATGCGTGTGTGTATACATGCAAAAGTGAAGAACTAAGACTGACTATAAACAACCTTATAGAAATACAAATCATGCCCGCCCTAGCCCCAGCCCCCGTCAATCTCTTCTGCATCCAGGTGTTTAACTACAATAGAACTGCTTCATTTATGCTCTAGGAACCCCTGTCTACAGTAGCCAGGACACAGAAGCCACCTAAATGTCCATTGACAGAGGAATGGATAAAGAAGATATGGTGCACACATGTACAATGGAATATTACTCGGTCATAAAAATAAACGAAATTAGGTCACTTGTAGAGACATGGGTGGACCTAGAGACTTTTTGCAGGGTGAAGTAAGTAAGAAAGAGAAAAATATTGTATACAAAGGCATATGTGTGGAAAAATGGTATAGATGATTTTATTTGCAAGGCAGAGATAGAGACACAGATGTATAGAACAAACGCATGGACACCAAGGGGGAAAGGGAGGAGGTGGGAGGAAATTGAAGATTGTGATCAATATATATACACTATTGCTACTATGTATAAAATAGATAACTAATGAAAACCTACTGTATAGCTCAGGGAACTCCACTCAACGCTCCGTGGTGACCTAAATGAGAAGGAAATCCAAAAAAGAGAGAATACACGTTTATGGATACCTAATTCACTTTGCTGTAGAGTAGAAACTAACACGACTTTGTAAAGCAATTATATTCCAGTAAAAATTATTAATAATAATAAAAAAAACCCCTGTCTGCTGAGCTAGAAACAAGCTGGGATAGCTGAGTATGGTTGAAGAGCATCTCTGCCCCGGAGAGGAGAGAGGAATTGAACTGTCTCAAACAAGAGGCCGAAAGCCGGCCGTCCGCTCAGGACACCAGCAGAAAGCCTGGTGGTTTGGAGAAAAAAAGAAAGGTTTTTCTGGTAGGGAAGCAATTCCCACCCTCTGGGTTTCTAATTTTGTGTAATGATTTTATCTGTCACAGAAGAAATTGGGGGTCATGCACATCTTTTCTTCCCTCTTCACCTGGAGGGTAAGCCTTAAGAAGAGGGTGATCTCTTTTGATCCATCTTCTCGGCTCTAACCTATCTTTTGCATGATTAGTGCTTTATGGATGTGGCAAACTCTTCTGGAATCCAGGTCAACAAGGGAGCTGCTGCCTCCCATGCAGCCTGGAAGAAGTGGACAGCTTTCGAATCCTCGGGTTCATGTTAATTACAGTTTCCCACCACCCGGTCCTCTTTCTTTTGTTACTCACATGGGTTTTTGGGAATCATGCTATTTACAAATCAGGCTAAATCCAAATGCCACACTCACATATGAATATCCAGATCCAAGCCCATTCTGAATTGCTGGGTGCAATGAGGGGGTAATCAGTGGACAAAGAAGGCAGGTCTCCTGGGATGGGAGAGCCACACAATTCAGCTTCCTGTAAAATAATTTCAAGAGCTATATAAACTTCCCTTTGTGAACTGAAATTTCTGGAAGCCAAATGTCTAAGATGTACAAACTGTAAGTTTGTCAGGGTTCATAGCCATTTCCTCAAATTTAAGATTTCACTTGCGGGATGTCAACATAAGCAGCTTATTTTGTGTAAAATCTCAGATTCATTATTGAGATCATACATCACCTGTATGAACAGGTGGGAAAAGAAAGAAAGCACCTAAAAATATAAAAGTATTTTTTGACACATGAGCCTTACAGAATCTTTTTAATCTGCCGGTCAGATGGTGTTATGTCCAGAGAGCAAAGCTCTACTGTGCTTCATTTTACCCACACAATTCCTGTTATAAATGGAATAATTTGTGAAGTCTACTTGTATCAAATTTTAATGATTATTCATTAAACATGTTTGAATGAGATGAATGTCAATTTCAAATATACATGAATCAACCTCACCTGATTCCCCCACTAATTAGAAAAATGTTTCAGAGTTCCTGGCTCTAACTTAAGTTGTCCAGACTGATGAAACCTTCAAGACAATTTTATATGGTTATGTTCACAAATTTATCAGCGAATTCGGAATTTTTTCTTGGTAGTGGACATGCTGAGCTGGGTAGAAGGCACTGTTGTAAGGAGGTCTTTAGGGCTGTGATGGTGAGGTTGGGTGGTGGTTGGTGGGGAGTGTGCTGGGGTCCTAGGAAGAGGTCTCAGCCGTGGTGACCCTGTGACTCTGGACGGTGAACTTCAAACGTGCTTCTTGGCTCCACAGTCTGTCCGTTAGATGGCACAGGATAGTGGGCTGGAGCTGGGTATTTCCCCCTGCTGGTAAGCAGGGTCTGATGAAACCCCAGCAGGTGAGGCTGAGGTTAGCTAGTCTCTCCTGAGGGCAGCCCTGGTTAATGGACGGAGTGTCTGGAATATTTCACAATGGTTGCTTTTCCCTCCCAGACTGAAGCACTCAGAGAGTTTGCTCTGCTCTTCCCTATGAGAACCAGGTAGATCTCCAGAAGGCAAAAACTCACCCAAGGCTAGGAACGCCCTCCCTCATCCTCTCCATGACTGGGCCTCCCTGGAGTTCCTAACTCTTAGACTTGTCCACACTGAGGCTCCAGGAATTCAGTTCAGTTTCGGTCCATGACAGTTGAGGTTTCCCTGCCCCGGCACTCGTTCCCAGGAGGGTTGTGGCTTGTGGGTTTCTGCTCCAGTAAGTCATGATTTTCTGTATTCGCCTCAGTGTCTCCAATTTGGGAAGCAGCAGTCTGTCCTGTGACCTCACCTCTGCTGTTGCTGCTGCTGCTGCTAAGTCGCTTCAGTCGTGTCTGACCCCGTGCGACCCCATAGACGGCAGCCCACCAGGCTCCCCCATTCCTGGGACTCTCCAGGCAAGAACACTGGAGTGGGTTGCCATTTCCTTCTCCAATGCAGGAAAGTGAAAAGTGAAAGTGAAGTCGCCCAGTCATGTCTGACTCTTAGCTACCCCGTGGACTGCAGCCCACCAGGCTCCTCCTTCCATGGGATTTTCCAGGCAAGAGTACTGGAGTGGGTTGCCATTGCCTTCTCCGGACCTCACCTCTAGGCTGGCTCAAAGGACTGTTGTTGACTTTTAGTTTGTTAAGGTTTTACTTGCTGTTAAGATGGGGCGATGACTTCTAAGCTCTTTATCTGCTAGACTGGAAACCACAAATTTGTCTACAAATTTGAAATCATGTTTATATGCCTGTCTTGCATGGTACATACTTGCGTACTCAGTCGATTCAGTCTTGTCCAACCCTTTGCGACCTCATGGACTGTAGCCTGCCAGTCTCCTCTGGCCATGGGATTTCTCAGGCAAGAATATTGGAGTGGGTTGTTGTGCCCTCCTCCATGGGATCTTCCTGACTTAGAGATTGAACCTGCTTCTCCTGTGTCTCCCGTGTCTGCATTCCAGGCAGATTCTTTACCGCTGAGCCACCAGGGAAGCCAATCCTGCAAGGTGGACCCATGTTAAAATCCACATCTATAAACAATCACAGCTCTTGATGACTTTTCCCCCATGAGATCCATAGTACACTCTGCCCAGCGTCAAACAGTTGTCGAGTCAACGTTTGTTGACAGACCAGCTGGCAGATCAGAAAGGATGGCTTCCCAACAAGAGATTCTGGCCAGAGGAGCAGGTGATGTTGGGAACAGCCATCCAGCAACTGGTGAGTTTGGAGAAGGAAATGGGAACCCACTCCAGTGTTCTTGCCTGGAAAATCTTATGGATAGAGGAGCCTGGCAGGCTACAGTCCATGGGGTAACAAGAGTCGGACATGACTTAGTGACTAAACCAACCAAACCAACTGGTGACTCTAGGAGGCAAGGGAAAGCAGAGAATGGGGAAAGGAGAGAGAACAATGGACAAAATGAAAAAAAGAGGAAAAGGAGAGACAAGATGGAGAAGAATCTAGTATCACAGCAAGGTTCCCATCTCCACTGCCGCAGGTGGCTTGGGGGCAACACTCTCAGCAGCGCCCCCACCCTCCAGCCTCACCGACTTAGCACTCAGGCCCCTGGACTCTGAACTCCCAACTGGCACATCATTGTTCTCGACAGCCCTCTATTCTATTCTCATTTATCCACTTCCCACAACTAAGATTGTGATATCAGCATTGCTAACAGTGTGGGCGTGGAGTCTTATCAGCTTAGCTGAGTTACCTTTGAGGGTATAAGCGGCACTCTTAATAATCAATTATTACATCAGGGCAACTGGGACTTCCTGGAAATCCTGGGAGGTAAGGTGATCCTATTAACAGCCCGTTCTTCTTGTTCTTGTTCAGTTGCTAAGTCATGTCCTACTCTTTGTGACCTCGTGGACTGCAGCACGCCAGGTTCCCCTATTCTCCACTATCTCCCAGAGTTTGCTCAGACTCATGTCCATTCAGTCAGTGATGCCATCCAACCATCTCATCCTCTGTTGCCCCTTTCTCCTCATGCCCCCAATCTTTCCCAGCATTAGGGTCTTTTCCAATGAGGTGGTTCTTTGCATCAGGTGGCCAAAGTATTGGAGCTTCAGCTTCAGCATCAGTCCTTCCAAAGAATATTCAAGGTTGATTTCCTTTAGGATTGCCTGGTTTGATCTCCTTGCAGTCCAGGGGACTCTCAAGAGCCTTCTTTAGCACCACAATTTGAAAGCATCAACCCTTCAGTGCTCAGCCTTCTTTATGGTCCAACTCTCTTATTCATACATGACTACTGGAAAAACCACAGCTTTGAATATGTGGACCTTTGTTGACAAAGTGATGTCTCTGCTTTTTAATATGCTATCTAAGTTTGTCATAGCTTTCCTTCCCATTCTGCCTACAGGTAATTTCCCTTTTTTGGCTTGGAATATAGGTATACCTATTGGTGTTCTATTAGGATTGATAAATGTGTACATCATATAAAATGAAAAATTTGGATGGTTAAATCTTTTAATTTTTTTCTTCTAGTACTTGAGAACCCATATAAATACTCCACACACATCTTTTTTAACACTCCAGAATTTGAAACACCCTCTCCTTCTTTGTTTGCTTTCTTTTTCCCTCCCATTTTGTACTAGAGTTATACCTGCACCCATCTCTCTTCCCCTCTAGATATTATTGTTATTTGAGGGCAAAATCTTCATTTCTTTAAATAAAAATCTTTAAAGCTATTGGAAGTACCAATGAAGATTGGATTTTGATAAACATAAAAAGCAAGAAGACATATCTAAGGAAATCATGATTTGGGAATAAGAAATCTTATTTACATTGAAATTAAGGAGCAGAGGGGAGGCATTTTGAAATGCCTTCTTTTCTGATGACCCTTTGAAAGTCAATTTTTGTTAAATGAGTTTACATCTAAATTTTCCTTCTGTTGACAGTTAACGCCAGGATCCTTTATCTATGCTTAATGTCACTAGCTATATCCTGCCATCGATCTAGGGGAAAAACTCCCTATTGCAATCAATGGGGAGTTCTATGTAAAAATCAATGGCAGGATATGGCTTGCAAGAATGGTGGTTACTACAAGCTTTCGGCTGGGAGGCCTCCATCAACGGTGCTGCAAGGTAGCCCTTTTGATCATGTTCAAAAACACCAGTGAAAAACCCTGCTATTCTTTAGAAGGGGGAGAAAATGTCAGGAAGGAAGTGGCACATATTTGTACTGGGTGATCTACATGTTCCCACAGTTTAACAGCAGCTTTGTATTGTCTTTTCAAGATTCTCAAAGAAAAATCCACAGAGAAAGACAAATGCTTGAAAGAAGTCCGTGTTCCCTGAATGGAAAGCAAGCAATGTCACCATATGTAATAGCACACATCAGCCTGTGTGAGTGGAACCAACTGCCCGGCCCCCTCGTTTGTAGGAGACCCTGGCTCACCTCTTACCCTCAGCTTTAAAGGGTGGGCTGGCTGATGGAAGATGAGAGAAAGAAGGACTCTATTGGGTTTATTTATCTGGTGTGCCAGGTCTTAGTTCTGGCACTCTAGGATCCCCAATCTTCCCTAAGCCATGTGGACTCTGAATTGCAGCGTGTGGGATCCATCTCCCCGACTAGGGATAGAACACGGGTCCCCAGCACTGGGAGTGAGGCGAGCTAGCCGCTGGACCACCAGGGAAGAGCGTGTCTTAGCTATGTAAACTGGCCTTCTCATAACGAAACCGTAAAACCGTGTCAATTTCTCTCCACCATCTGCAGTTTGTCTCCCTCCCCCGATTCTTATCTTTGAGTTGAGTAGTATTTCAATGGTCAGGGAGGGGTTGGCTGAAACGGGGGCAAATATTGGCCGTTTATACTTTTTACATGAGAACAGGCATTAAGAACCCAAAGCTTAGACAGCCGTGGATAGAAAGAAGGACCAAATCTCCCATTTCATTCTAATTTTTTCTCCTAATTCTACCATACTCATGCATTCTGCAACAATTTGAATATTCGATATGTCCTGGCCATCCTAGCAAGCACTGAGATTACAGAGAAGCAAGGTCGCCCTTAACCCCAAGGGGCCCATCACCCACATACAAGCCAGAAAGCCAGGCTATATTATCCCTAGTGAAACAAGGATGGGAAGAAGCACCTGAGGCAGTCTTTGGAGGAAAGGTCCCAGGGAAGAGTTCCTGGAGGAGCAGGGGGAATTTTCCTTGAAGGGAAATTTTGCTGGCAAACAAGACTTAGTCGGATATAGAAATGCCATGTTAAACAGCCATTGAAGAGGTAGAAGTAGCTAGACAGAGTGACCATGGGGACATGACAGTGAAGGAAAAGAAGGGGTCCAGGGTAATTCAGATGCAAACTTTAAGAAAGCCTCAAGGATGTGAAAAAGCATAGCATTTCCAAGGAAGCATAAGTAGCTTCCGGGTTTCTGGAACTCAGCATTTGGTGAGAAAGAAGGCTGGATCACATGATCAAAAAGCCTTGAATGAAAGTGGTCCGCCTTGAAATACTTGAATCCTGGGAAGTAAGCAAGAGTGAAATGATGAAAGGCTTTGAATGCCCCGGAAAAGCAACAGGAGTCACGTGACCTGACTTGCACTGCTCACCTTACTACTGCTTTGGAGATGAAGGGGCACTTTCGAGAGGTAATTCAGGAGAAATCTTTTGAAAGACACTGATGTAGCCAAACACTATAATTGATTCAATGGGAGGCTGTGCAAGTGAGGATCTTGATGGGCTGGTTTATGGCTGGGGCAACTGGATGAGGTGTCGTTAAGGCAACCAGCACCCTGAGGAGGCAGGAGAGAGTGCCAGCCCAAAGCTCCATGCATGCACCCAGGAAGAGAGTATGCACTGTAATAAACACATTTGCAGGATGTCAGATGTTCAGGGATTTTTGTCTGGTGGCTAGACTCCTCTGTCATTGACAGGGCTGAGCCAAGAGCTAAGGGTGAGGGGGCAGATGGGGTTGCAGATGCTCTAAGTGTGGGGGCCCCGCTCCCCTTGGTTTTGCTAAGAACATGCAGGATGGAGAGGGGAGGAGAAGGATGCTTGGACTGACAGCTTGGCCAGGTAGAGGGCTGGGGAGGGTCCACACTGACTTTTTCAGGAAAGCACTCCCTCACGGTGGCCCCAAGGCACCTGCCCAAACCTCATTGGATTGCAATGGATGTTTTTCTCATCTTTTCTCCACTGGATGGTGTGATCCCTGAAGGTGGGCACAGTCGTCTTTCATCTCTCTTTCCTCCTGCTCCGAATTAGATCCTTAAGGTTTTGCTGAATGATTGACTAGATTAATACGGAGGAATTTAGAGAGACAACAGTAAGATTAGGAGGTGGTTTAGCACTGAGCTTTTCTTTGTGGTTATTAAAAAGCCTGGGTTTTAGGTGATGACTGTGAGCTTCTAAAGTGTCATGGAGGTTAAGTTCAAGTACCCGTGAGGCTTATATCTGTTGTCATCTGCTCAGCATTTCCAGAGGGCTGGAGCGGCGAGGGGTGGAGAGGCAGGCTGGGAACCTGAGCTCACCATCTTGATGCAAGCAAGTTATATTTACTGAACACATCACATAAAAATATACACTCACTATATCAAAGCATAGGACTATGCT
Organism: Cervus canadensis; assembly: GCF_019320065.1. Lineage (NCBI taxonomy): Eukaryota > Metazoa > Chordata > Mammalia > Artiodactyla > Cervidae > Cervus > Cervus canadensis. The sequence goes on along the minus strand of NC_057395.1, from coordinate 1,128,963 downwards.
GCATGTTTTAACCTCCATGAGGAGAATTACCGTGTAAGGTTTTGTCCTTGTTCTCAATTAACTGACAGTCTCTCTGGGCAGCAAACTGAGACCCATGCTGTGAGTGAAAGAGAAGTTTATACTTTGGTCACCCAGAGTCAGCATGATGGTCATCGGATTATCCTCCTTTGTCATTGACTCGATTGACCTTCAGGTGTGGCCATACGCCAAGGTCTATATGCCAGGGCCTTGAACTGTAAGCCCATAATTTTATTTTATCTTTTTAATTTCTTAGAAGGATTTTTTTTTTAACGTGGACCATTTTTAAAGTCTTTATTGAATTTGTTACAATATTGCTTCTGTTTTATGTTTTGGTTTTTTGGCCATGAGGCATGTGAGATCTTTACTCCCCAGCCAGGGATCAAACCCACACCCCCTGCCTTGGAAGGCAAAGTCTTAACCACTGGGCCACCAGAAAAGTCCCCAAAGCCCATAATTTTAGTGTTGTGATTTTACTCACAGACAAATAAAGAAAATGATAGAAATCTGACCATGAGCTTCATTTCATGCATACTCTTGGTACTGGGGATGAGAAGCCATGTGAAGTAACAGTAAGAATTAAACATGAGGTAAGACTATGGGAACGGGCTTCCTTGAGGCACGGTGGTAAATAATCCTCCTGCCGATGCAGGGGACATGAATTCAACCCCCGGGTTGAGAAGATCCTGTGGAGAAGGAAATGGCCACCCACTCCAGTACTCTTGCCTGGGAGATCCCATGGACAGAGGAGCCTGGCAGGCTACAGTCCATGGGGTCACAAAAGAGTGGGACACAGCTTAGTGACTGAACAATAACATTACCAACAAGAGTCTGGGGGCAGGGTAGACAGTGTGGAGCTTCTAGGCAGGGCCGTTGGGACCCAGCAGACAGGACCCTGTTGTCCTACTTGTGGTCTGAGGTCTCTGGGCTCCTGTTCCTTCTACGGTAAGGCAAGCACACTAACACACACCTTTCTCATGGACTTATGTGAAGCCCAAGGAGGTCATCTTGTGTCTGGCATGTAGAGAGATGTGCGCTCTGAAGACAGCTACAAATAAGTGAGCCTGGATGGAGCCTGATGGGATCTTGGTGAGGCAGCCATGGGCGCAGTTTCACACTCGGGGGAATGTTTCTATCTACTGGCCTGAAAAAAACGCATCCTTTACCAAATGCTGCTGGACTTCTATAGGCCAGAACTGAATGTTTGTACCATTTATAAACTAACCCCTTTCCTTATTTTTAATTTGTTATTAATAAAATATAATGATGACAATGAAGATCTAGTGATGCGAAGTACCCAACCCAAACTAGGGGCAGGCTTTCATTCAGCACCAGTATATTTTGTGTATTTAAAGCAAAATGTAACTCTCAGCTAGAGATGGTGGCTGTCACTCTTGCGGTCACTATTTATTATTTGATGAGTTCCTTTATTGGCTGTATTATGTGATGGATGTGAAGAAATGAAGCCCTTATCCTGGTGTGATATAATGTGTGTTCTTTCTCTTTTTTTTTTTGGCCGCACTACGCACTACCAGCTTATGAGATCTCAAGTCCCCTGCCAGGGATTGAACCTGGGCCCTGGCACAGAAAGCAGAGTCTCAATTCCACTGGGCCACCAGGGAATTCCCTAATATGTTCTTTCCTTTTTCATTTAAGGACCCACTGAATCTGTGCTCTGGTCACATTTGACCAGAGTGGTATGGGAATAACGTTAGCTTTAGGAAGTTTGCTTTTTAAATTGTGTGTTAGTGTCAGATAGGAAGATAAATATAAATGGGTTTGCAGATTAATTTTATAATAATGATGAGTATTCTCATCTGGTTAAAATGATTGCATACATGCTGGCATTTTAAGATACATTTGTGGATTTGATTTTATGCCTAATACGTTGTTTATTAATTTCATTTACTACCAAAATTAGTGGTATTATGTTTATGTAGGCCCAGAACTCCTCTTCAAACACTGTTTTTGTAAGGCATGTGTTGGAGGGTTTTTAGAGCAAATTATAACCTAAGGCTGTCTTTGTGATGTTGCCATCTCGAACCCTCGGGGGTGGTATGTAGGGCATACATAAGCACATAAATACATGCTGTCAAACATCCAAATAAAAATATGAAATATTCAAGTTAAAAATGAGTATTTTATCTACACAGCCAGATTTTTTTACTGTCTTTGAATATGGGTGGGAGTGGAGAGTCAAAGAGAGAGAGCCTGAGGTGGTTCAATATCTCTCTGTTTTATCTGGATTTGGAAAATTGTCCAGAGCTGTGTCCTGCAAGCAAGTAGCACCCTTGACTACGGAAGTAACTGCACCCCGATGTGTTCTTCTGCCTGGTAATTTTTCTCTGCTCCAGGGCTCACAGGAAATTCTCTCTCCCGGAAATTGACTCTTTTGCCTCCAAAGACAGGAGAACTTCCTGGAGGCACAGACATTCTCCCTTGTCTCTTGTGACTGGTTTGGTGGTAAGCTAAGCCTCTGGTGACTTTCTCTGACAGTGGATAGAGGCAAATGTCACTTGCATTTCACACTAAAACTTCTAAATACACACAAATAGATTCGGGATCTCTGATTGCTTTAAGAAAAGGGAGAGTTTGGGTAATGGTTATGAAATCAAAAGATGGTCTAAATTTAAATTTAAATCATCTAGTGAGGGTTTTCTGCAACCTGCTTTTTGTGTGCATTATTTTTTCATATGGTTTTTCCTAAGAGATAATGACTAGTAAGTAACCCCAATTTATGATAATAAAACTGAGGCTCAGAGAGGTTAAATACTTTGTTCAAGATCACAGAGCTAGAAGATGGTAGAGCCAAGGGTCTGTCTGGTTGCAAGTCTGCTTTTACTGCTGTTTTCTGATAGAATCTCAACACATTTGCACATATGACCTTTAGTCAAACTAGAGGTTAATCTACGTGTGGTAGCTTGTGGGGTGTTCCTTTTATAACCCATGCTTCGTGTTGCTTTGAAAAATGAAACCACTGTCCCCTTACTCCCCCTCCCATAAGGGTCCCAATATGTTCCCTGAATGAGAACATCTCACCTGCCTGAAAGTCACCTGACTATCAGCCCAGGGAAGATCTTGTCAACTTTTGCTTTCTTCAGACCATGTTGCTAAAAATTGTTTCTCCCTAATATAAAAGGCTATTTTATAGCTTTTTGCAATGACACATAATTCCCCATCCCACAAAGAATTCTGATCACCCTCTCGAGAACTCAGAGACCTCATCCTTATCTACTCATAATTCATAAGTCTTGAGACACATTGGCTTAAAACTGATGTGTGAAGTGTATCAATGAAACTATGAGAAAAAATTAATATAACATAAAAGTCTCTTCTTCACATGAGCACTGCATACAGAAGATGTTGACGGAGCCAGGCAGCCAAATTTCACAGTGACGAACGGAATGGAGATCAGTGAGTTGGCATCTAACAGCCCTGCTAGGAAAGCAAAATGTGTGTTCCTTTTGTGGTGAGTCTACGGCTAAATGGAAGCATCTATACCACGTCACTTGAAGGACAACAGGATCTCCGTACAGCTCCAGGGAACACCACTCAATTTGTTGTGCAGTGTAGAACATGTACAACTGTACACAGCAACCCTGCTTGCACCAATATTAACTCCAGCTTAGTTCTCTGAGAGGATCTGAGCTTCTGTTTTTCACTATGAAGATATTGTGTCTTATCATAGAAAATACATTTTTTAGTTTGGCTTCAGCCCCTGATTCCTGGGACAGAGGTTTTAAAACCCTTGTAATTTCCTAAGTGATAAGAGCACCAGGATCACCCTTTGTTCTAACGTTTGGTCCTTGACACCAGTTCCTGACACTAAGTTCCTAAATCCCTGGAGATTTCCTGGGTGATAGGGGTGTTTTTTGTTCCACTGAGGCTATTCTAGGTAGACTTCTGACTCAGGGGGCAGTCACCAAAAAGACCAAATCATGATGAGAGGCTTGGAATTTTTAGCCCTACCCCTGTCCGCCAGAGGGGAGAGAAGCTGGAGAGGGAGAGCATATTGATCTGTATGTGATGAAACCTCCACAAAATCCCAATGGTATGGAATTCTGGGAGTCTCTAGGTTGATGAACACATCCACGGATGGGGAGGTGACACACCCCAACTCCACGGAGCAGAGGAGCCTGCGCTCAGGACCCTCCCAGAGCTGCCCCGTGAATCTGCTCATCTGGCTATTCTTCTGCATCCTTTACGCTATCCTTTTTGTTGTTGTTGTTTAGTTACTAAGTTGTGTCCAACTCTGTGACCCCATGGGTTGTAGTCCACCAGCTTCCCCTCTCGATGGGATTTCCCAGGCAAGAATGCTGAAGTGGGTTGTAATTTCCTTCTCCAGGGGATCTTCCCACTCCAGGGATCGAACTCGCATTTCCTGCATTGGCAGGAGGATTCTTTACCACTGAGCCAGCAGGGAAGCCCACTCTATCCTTTAATAAACTGTGAATATAAGTTCTGTTTCCCTGAGTTCTGTGACCCACTCTGGCAAGTTAATAGAACCAGAGGAGGACATTGTGGGAACCTCTGAATTATAGCCAAATCAGATGGAAGCTACAGGTAATCTGGGGACCTACTCTTTGTGACTGGCATCCCAAGTGGGACTGAGCCCTTAACCTGTGAGATGTGGTGCTACCTCCAGGTAAATAGTGGCAGAATTGAGTTAAATTGTAAAGAATCCACCTGCCAGTGCAGGAGACACAGGAGATGAGGGTTGGATCCCTGGGTCGGGAAGATCTCCTGGAGGAGGAAATGGCATTCCACTCCAATATTCTTGCCTGGAGAACCCCACAGACAGAGGAGCCTGGCAGGTTGCAGTCCATGGGGTGCAGAGAGTCGGACACAAATAAGCATTGAGCACACATTGAATCAAATTCTAGGACACGCTGCTGGTGTCTCAGAGATGCCTGATGTGGGGAAAACACCCACACATGGGGTCTGGAGTATTCCTTTCTGTCAGGAGACAAGTCTTAAAATATTTGAAATGAATTTGTCTCAGAAATGATCACTTGTGTATTAGCAGAAAGGACTAGAATTTTCATTAGATGCCAAATAGAGATGGAGTGCTGTGTTTTGATTTGCAGGACTTTAAATGTTCTGTGAGATAATAATTCTGCTAGTAGACAATTCATTTGAAAACTTAGTATAGCTTATCCCTCACAAACTTGGATCAGAACTGAATTCATAAAACACTCATGGCTACAGTCGTGTTTGATTCTTTGCGACCCCACGGACTACACAGTCCATGGAATTCTCCAGGCCAGAATACTGGAGTGAATAGCCTTTCCCTTCTCCAGGGGATCTTCCCAACCCAGGGATCAAACCCAGGTCTCCTGCATTGCAGGTGGATTCTTTACCAGCTGAACCACAAGGGAAGCCCAAGAATACTCGAGTGGGTAGCTTATCCCTTCTCCAGCAGGTCTTCCTGACCCAGGAATCAAATGGGGTGGCCTGCTTTGCAGGTGGATTCTTTACCAACTGAGCTTCCAGGGAAGCCATGGCTACAGCAGAGTTTATTAAATAGTTTGCCATAGCTCACCAGGTCACTTCCCTGGCTCTTGAGATGCTAATACAGTAGCAGATGACAGAGGCAGCCCACGCATATTTAGGGGATCCTGCCCTGTCCTCTTCCAAGGGGCTCAAGGGATTTTAGCAAAAGGTAAAGAACAAGCCTTAGGAAGAGATGGGCATCTTGGTTTCCTGGAAACTAGTCACAAGGTAATATAATCCTCAATTCCATCACAATAATTTGTAGAACATTTCTCTGTTTTTTTAGATTAAGTTAAAATGATAGTTCAAATTCAGTTCTTTCCTGAAATAATAAGACTGTTATTTCAAAGTGCAGGCAAGATGGTTAGACTAGTTCCAGAGTCATTGATTGTTATTTCCATTAAAGAAATAGTACAACTAAAATAATTATTATTTTTCCATTAAAATGAAAATTGGTTACCTATAAGAAAAGAGACTGATCTTTCAACTTTGAAGCCTATTACAAGGGGTTGGTACAAAACACATGTAAAGAACTTGGTCACTGATAGTCTTAAACTGAGCAGAAATGTATAAAGTATATAACAAAATTGATCAGAAGACTTTAATTTGTAAGAAAAATATTAAAAAATTATTATGATGTGTTGGAATGGTGTGATTGCAGTATCATTTGGAAGAGGCAAGCCAGCTCCACCAGGCATGCTAAAATTATTTTACCAAAATGATTTTAAAATCTTCCATGTATTTTAAACGGCCTAAGTTTTATTAACTTCATTCACAGATATAATGAAGGCAATACAAACAATGTTAAGAGCCGTTATGTGGCAAGAAATGATATAATACAGATAAGGAAAATGAAATTATGGTGTTGTAAGATTCGATCCCCGGTACCTCAGAGAATTGGCACTCGGACTGGTTATCAGGCCTAAGAAAGGATGAAATTGCTCTTAAGGGGTTGTACTGCATGGAAACCAAAATGACATCAAGCTTCCATAATTCAATTCTAGGGAAGGCTGAGTGGGATGGCTTTGTTTCCAATAGGGCGCAAGAGAGTTCTGGTCAGTGTCTTAATTGCTGTTTTAGAGTAATGAAGAGAACTAAAACATTTCTCCTCCTATTGGTCCAAAAAAAGCAAAGTCGAATGTAAGTGTTTGACAGCTGACACAAGGATGCTTTGTTTGGGAAAAAACATCAGAACATAGGCTATTAAGAGCTGGAATAATACCAAAGGGCTTCAGAGAAAGAGCAAGCATGAGAAATAAATAGGTAGAACTGAACTGAGACCAGATAGAGCCAAGGTGTGCCAGACACAATGGTCCTTTTCTTCCTCTGGGACATTTGAGATTCTAATGAGGAAAACAAGTCCATCCGGCTCACAGCACAGTTCGGTCAGGAACACAACTGCCAGGGAGAACGTGCAATGGCAGGAAATCTTCCGCGAAGAAGTTGCATAGGCAAGCCTTCCATGCTGCTGAGTCCCAAGATCCACAGGAAGGTCTGCTCCTGAGCACGAAAACCTCAGCTCCTGTTTGCAACCTCTAATGCTCCCTCTCCCAACGACTCCAGTAGACTAAAGGGAAGACAGTAAGTCTTGAAGCATGTTTCCCAAAGCCTCAAGCATTGTCTCCCCCATTAAAGACATCTGGAGTGGTTTGATTTTTAGATTGAGTTTGACTACACTGTTAAAATGTCAAGCAGATACAGCTCCATTGTGACCTTGGAAGCACGGTATCTTCTGAGCCCAGGCGCTAACCCTCTGTCTGGGATTAAAGGGGTTGGGGGGTAAGGGGGGCATGGAGTGGGGAGACTGTTCTGATCAGCAGCTGTTTCTTGAGTTCAGGCCATTTATTTGGTTCCATGGCACAGACAACATAGAGGTATGATACTTATTTTCAAGAAGTTTGTCACCGGGTAGAATTAGCCTTGCTTTATTGTTCCAGGAAGTGAGCTGCCAGCCAAATGGTTGGAATGTTCATGTCAGAATTTTGACTGCAAGATCCATCACCCCCTTCAATGGAAAGTATCAACGGATGGTTGATGTCCTAACATTCTTTGAATCCTTTGTCTGAAAACCCTCACCTCACTCTTTTCGTTCATTTGGACTGTCATACTGTGACCCTAACTCGATTTGAATCAGGGTTCACCTTTTGAAAAACTTACCTTTGAACTAAACTTCAAATCCTCAGTAGGATCCAATCTTCTCTTTTTCTTCCCAAGATGCTTCCAGAACTGTTTGAAGGTGGTACTGTCCATCAAGGCAGTAAGTACTAAACTCATCTTTGTCTCATAAGATGTGTTGGCAACTGGATAGACTCACAAATAAATGGCAGATAGGCGGTAGGACCAGAATTTCACACCGGTGTTGTCTGATTTGAACACTCATTCCCTTAACAGCTACACACAGTACTTCTTCTGAGTGGGGTTGGGACTCAGATTTCTCTGGGATGGATTTGAACAGAAAGGAAACTTTGGGACCAAAAAGCAAACGGAAACCCCCAAGAGTCAAACCAACACCTGAAAGTTATTCCACCCAGGCAATTTTCTGTTGCATTAGACACAAGTCTGTGTGATTATATAACAGAAAATTGACTCTGCAAAATAACTGTAATTGTACCATCTGACAAGTAAACTACATGAGAGAATAGCGAATTCCTTTTAAATGAATACCTTGTCAAGGAATAGAGGGAAGAACTATGTCCATATAGGCCCCATTTCTGTTTTTTTTTTTTTTGCTGACAAATACCCTTTGTCAATATTCTCTGACCAGCTATTCATTTTACAAGGCGTTGCTGTTCTCTTTGTTTGTGTCCTGTTTGCCGTCTGGTACAATTACAGAGTAAATTAAGTTGGGTACCACAATATGCATTATGCTCTTCACTCTAGTGGAAGCTGTAGTTAGGTTTGTAAGAAATTTCTATTGTAACCCCAAGTTTCAGTCCATTGAAACTTTCCAAAACATTATCCTTTTGGGTTAAATTCTTCCTTGCTTCTTTTTTCTGGCCAATTTTTTTTTTTTTTTTTTTTGAAACATAAGAGAAAGATTGCCTGCAGCTGCTTCTGAGTTATTGGTGAATTAAATCAAAATGGCTGTTTCCATTGTAACATACTTTGTTTTATAATCTCTGCAAAACTCAACAAAGAAAGTTATCTGAACAGAAATCCTCATAACACTCTAAGAGTTATATAAAAGGCAGATTTATTACTATTTGTTGGTCAGTCTGATTTCCAGGTTAAAAAAAGCAAAACAATCCTACCTAAGTAAGATAATAAAGCAAATGATTAATTCAGTGAATTCAAACACTTGGCTTATGTTAAAAAGGCAGCATTCTCCTCTGTTAATTATTGTTAATAATTAACAAATATTAACTAAGTGCCTACTTTGGACTTAGTTCAGTCGCTCAGTCGTGTCTGACTCTTTGTGACCCCATGAATTGCAGCATGCCAGGCCTCCCTGTCCATCACAAACTCCCGGAGTTCACTCAAACTCATGCCCATCAAGTCGGTGATGCCATCCAGCCACCTCATCCTCTGTCGTCCCCTTCTCCTCCTGCCCCCAATCCCTCCCAGCATCAGGGTCTTTTCCAATGAGTCAACTCTTCACATGAGGTGGCCAAAGTACTGGAGTTTCAGCCTACTAAATGCATTTAATTTCTTCAACAGCCCCTATGGGCCAGATACTGTTTTGCAGCTGAAAATACAGAAGCATAGAGTGATATAAATTAGAAAAGCAAGATAAAATGAACATTTAGTAGATTAATGAAAATTAATTAGTGTTATTCATTCAACGAGCATTTATTGATCACCTGCTCTGTGCCGTTGGCACTGCAGAGGTGAGGAAGACATGGCTCCTGCCCTCGTAGACCTTGTCCCGCATAGTGTTTTTAATTCTTGGGCTTGTTAAGAGAATTCCATAAAGCAATGGACATTTTAAAAGAACATTTGATCTGTAGGGGGCCAAATATCTATAAACTGAAAAACATATAATGTATCTCTTTCTACACTTGGTGCTACGGAAGATACAGTTTTACTAGGGCAACTCAGGGAATGGACACCTTATATGATACAGTGAAAGAACAGCTAACATTGTGACGGGAACAGTAATTATAATCTGCACCAAAGTTCAGATTCCAGATACCCTGAAACAGTCATGTTGGAGAGACATGGTCGTGATAACGCTGAGGCTGACCTTGGAATCAACGATGTTAATTTTAGAGCTAGGCATGATTGCAGACATAGATAATCTTGTCTTTTCAAACTCTACTACTTCTAGATGTTCACATAGACCCTTCCCAAAGTCCCACATGATGGGAAAGAGTGTAGACAGAGGAAAGGAAAGCAGGGGCAAGATGGAAGAAGGTTCTGTACTCTGCTTCAATAAGAACAATTCTTTTATCTTTTTATATATGAATTTATAATACTGTTGGAAGAAAGCACACTACTGCAAAAAAAAAAAAAAAAAAAAGAGGATGCGATTTTAAAATCAGTTATCTGACCTAAATACCTCCCAGACAAATCCTTCTAACTACTCTATCATTTCCTTCTGTTTTAGGTTGACGACAAAAATGAGAATAATTAGATTAGTGAACGGTCAAGACAAGAATTTCAGATGTGATCATAATTAATGCAAATTGTCCTCCTACAGATCTTGCTCAAGAATTCATTTCAATATTGAAGAAGCCAAGAGGATCATACAGTTCAAGAGCCAAAGGTTTATTCACGTCATTCACAAGGAATTTCAAATTAGAGATGGGTCTGTAAGATAAAACTTCATTTAGGGAAGGTCTGGGAAGAAAGAAACTCCCTACTACAAAGGAGGGTCTCCCACACATGCGAATCACTGGACCCAGGATAATCATCTGTCTTGTTCAAAAACATCAAAGGAAACCAACCAGATCACCTTTCTCCATTTTCCAGAGAAAATCATCCACCCATTCTGGTTCAGAAGCCCCTCTGCTGCCAGATAAAAAGATGTTATCAAACCTGCATATAAAATAACAAAGACCAAGGGACAATTTATCAAGATTAGGAATGTTCTTTAATCATCCAAATCCAGATGCTTAGAAGAATCCACACTCTTCAAGAAACACCAGCCTTTCTGGCAACAGAGGAAGCAGTACTTTCTGTAGCACTCTTTGCAGCTCTGGAAATGACCACTAACTCTTTATCAACTTCATCCATGCTTACTGTTACCTAGTCCAAGCCCATAGTGATTGCCACACAACAGGCTGATAAATTGACAGATGAGAAGTTTGGGCAAGGAATAGTGACTTTATTTGAAAAGCCAGCAGACATAGAAAATGGTGGACTAGCACCACAAATTACTATTTTACCTGAGCTAGAATTCGGGCTTCTTTTATAGTCAAAGGGGAGGGGCTGTGACTGGTTCTCGCAAACTTCTCAATGATAGAATCCGTTGTTCTTGCACCTGTCCAGATAGATCTGGTCACATGTTTCTGTAAACCTCCAAGAAAGCAATAGTTATTCTCTGTTCTACAATTTTTTATTTTCTATATGAATGGAGAAGTGTTGTACCTTTAAAGGCCAGAACCTTGAGAAGTAGAGTTTGAAAAGACTAGATGATCTATGTCTGCAATCATGCCTAGCTCTAAAATTAACATCATTGATTCCAAAGTCAGCCTCAGCCTTATCACAATCATGTCTCTCATGTCTTTCCTGGTTGTAGGCAACATTCTTTTAGGAAAGGTGCAGAGCCAGCATGGCTAAGCTCAGGCAACAGAACACAGAGTTAGAGCTAAAGGAATACATCCAATATGGAGTCAGGTTTGCTCTTCTCTGTTGCACTGTGACTAGCAGAGACCTATTGAGCTAGTTCTGGGTAACATGCTCTATGTCTGATCTGTACCAACCAAGGCAATCAGGAGTAAGAGATAAGAACCCTTGGGAAGTCTATGTCTTCCTCACTGTCTGTGTTCATGATGCTGAACACATAGTAGAAAATAAATATTTATTAATGAATCAGTGAACACATAGGAGTATTACAGACCCAGGAAGTTTGATACACCAGATGAAGGCTGTGGTGGGGAAGGACAGAACAGATAGGGGAACAGAGGCTCGTGCAGTGCATTGAAAGCAAGAAACTGGAAGATGAGACAAAGTTCATCTCCCTTGGGCAGTTACACTCTACAGTGTGGAGCAGGGGTGGGAGGAGCCTTAACAGGCTTCCCTTGTCTTAGCCAATCCAGGCCAGAGGATTCAGAGGCGGTCTTGATGCAGCAGTTCCCTGCATTACCAAATTATCCCCAACATGAAATAAATCCCCTATTTGGGGCCACTCAATTAACCTAAACTCTCACTCTAATCTAGTGATGATTTATAAAGTTTTTATCCAGGATACTAAGTCATGTAGTTAAGAGTCATGTGTTAAGAGACTGTACTTGGATTTGGTAAAGCAATATAAAATAGACTGAGCAACACTTTGAAGAAATATGGTCTTGAAGTTAGCCAGGTGGACTAGAAGGGCGCCTTTATAAAACAGTCTCTCCCTTATCTTTTGTCACAAACTCTGAATGTTCATACCTAAGCAGTGTGGTAAAGTGGCATGAGCACTGGATTTGGCATTCAACCTACCTGATTCCAAATCCTGGAATTGCCACTGATGAGAGATTGCCATTGGACAAATTCCTTACCTCTCCAAGCCTTCATTTGGAACATCTGAGAATAATTCCTCTTCAGTAGGGTTATTATGAAGTTTAAGCAACAGCATGTGTGAAGCCCCTGACCCATGGTAGACACTCCATATTGATACTGTTGTTATTAATTCATTGCCTTGAATTATGATGACAATTTGGTCCATAAAGGCCAAAGTTGAAGAGAGATCAGTGCTTGAACCTTGGTTGGCACCTTGGCCAGGATTAGTCTTGAGTAACTAGGAAGAAGATGCATCATGGAACCAGGAGTGGGGATGAGGAGCTAAGAAAGACATTGCTCTTTGCTGTTTATGGGTTTCCTCTATTATTTTCCTCCACTTTGCAGGAGCCAGCTCCTTCTCTAGGCCAATTTGCATCCTTCAAGGCAGCAAGTAATTGCACAGATTACATGAGAAGCCATTGCCTCTGGCTCTCAAGCTGCCCTTCCTTCTGCTTGGTGTGTTCCTGTGACAATGTGGCTCCCAGGGTTTGTGCACATATCAGGGGCTGCAGTTCTATTCATGGGAATCTCTTAAACATAACTGGATCCCCTAGACCTAAATGGACTTCACTCCATTTCAGCATTTACAAAACTTAATGGAAATTCTTAACAATCTCCTACTTTTTCTGGGGGAATTAGAGTGTACAAAATCTCTGCTAATAACATGGGGTAAATAAAAATAGAATGGTCATATGTTTCCATTGGGCTAATCACAGGAAAAGCCTGTTTTGCTCCTTATTCCCCTAATATCAATATCTTATCAAGACTTCCTCTTCTGTAAGTTTGGGATACGAACTCTAAACCACCTCAGGAGTCATGTCAGCTCTTTAAGACTGTAAACATGTTCTGAGAACATGTTTCCCGAAAGTGTTACTCTGTAGAAATCCCACCAGATAGGACTCCTGAAATGCTGGTCAGAAAGTTTTTAGAGTTTTCATGTGAGGTGGCTGCCATCTCAGAGGCAGACTCAGGAATCTTCTATGACTAATTAAATACAGAATGAGTCAAGTACTACAAACAGTGATCTTGCTTACATGTTCTACATCAGAAAAAAAAAATTCTGTAATGAAATAAATATTACTTTTCTTGCATGGATTCTGTCCAAAGAACTTTGACACTGTTTGGAGAAATGTTTGAAGCACGATCTGCTCATTATGCTTAAGGAGAAGCTGAAATCTTATCTCAGGGCCCTAAATGTAATTTATAGCCTTATCTTATGTAAAAATAATGTAAAATACAATAATCTTAGAGTACAAATTTTCTGAATAGCTATTAGAGGATGGAATTGGAGGGACAATATCTAAGTAATATCTAAGATAAGCCATGTCTTTTCTGAGTTTTTGAATTTATAAAAGTAAATGACATTTACAAAATTCCATAGGAATGATATATCAAAAATAGATAACTTATCCTTTAATTAAACTATAGAAATGTTAGAAATGAAGATTACTTTAATAGGGCAGATCTCTGGACATTTTTCAGCTGCTGGTTTGATATTTGCATGTGTACTTTTATCATGCATTGTGTGCCATGCAAAACTATGAATAAATTTATGAATATCTTCATTTTAATAGCTTTTATATCTGTTTATATTTTCACCTGAGAATTGCTTTACCAAGAATGATTGTGATTAATTGAGACTGGAAGTGAAAAATGACTACGTGGTTGTCTATATTCTGTTTCATCATTGTATTGTATAAATGTTCATTATTTCATTATAGGCTTACCAAGCGTAATGATGTATCATTTTATAGTGTGGCTTTTTTAAATTTATATTTGTTTGATTTCAGAAATGATCTTTTCCACAAGGCTATTCTTTGAGCAGGTGTTCATTTAAGTGGGCTTCATTGTTTTGCGGGGGGTGAGGGGGTGTTTGCATAAAATTAAACTGCCAAAGCAATAGACTCTAAAAATGTTTGGCCTCAACATCCTATTTTTAATTATACCTTTTAAATAGGTTTAGATGCAGTTAGCTCACATTTGACCAAAACAAATATTTAAAGAATAAACATTAACTCAAACTCTGAAAGTCCCCATACCAATTCCTACTGGAAATGAAAATCCTCCCAAAGCACAAATAAAATGCTTGTTTGCTTAGTCACTCAGTCGCGCCTGACTCTTTGCAACCCCATGGACTGTAGCCCACCAGGCTCCTTTGTCCATGGAATGTTTCAGGCAAGAATATTGGAGTGGGTTGCCATTTCCTCCTCCAGGGGATTTTCCTGACCCAGGGATCAAACCCGCATCCATTGCACCTCCTGCTTTGGCAGGCGGCTTATTTACCCACTGAGCCATTAAGGAAGAGCCCTTGTGTGTGAATAAAGAGATAACATTTTCTACTATTTATGGAGAGAAAGCGATTTCTTTCAAAAGTGATGCCTACTGTCTTATCTGGAGAGCTTACTGATTTTATGTTTTCCTAAATTTATTTTAAAAGGACTTTGAAAAGGATTCTTTGTTTGGTCTTTGAATCAAAATTTTATAGTCACAGAGTCTAACTGCAGTGTATCTTCAACGATATCACAATGATAATGTAAATGATAACAGTAAAATAAGTAAAATAAGAAGTTCAGAATGTTTACAGTAAAATAAGAAGTTCAGAATGTTTGATTAATCCTTGAGGACTATCATAATCCGTTTTCTGTATGTGCTTCCTGAGCCTGCAAATCCTTTAATCCACTCATCAGACTTGCCTATAAATGTGAAAGTTGGGTCTCAGTGAGGTCTGATTATTCTAGAAGATAATTGGGTATTTGCCTCTTGACCTGAGAAACACACTTGCTTTTGGTGATGGGTGACCTGTAGCTCCTTCGTCTCAGGCTAGAATGCCTTCCAGGAATTTGATTGACCTGTTTTTGAGAAATGATCCAACTTAAGAGTTGATCTCTATCTCATACTGGTAAGAGAATCAGAGGGTTTATTGCAATGGTGCTTGTCACATTATAAACATTTCCTTGAACTTCTATGATGAACATGATGAGCAAGCAGGCAGGTGGTATTACCTTAGAGCCCAATGCTGAACTTTGCCAGAATATCTGAAGGAGTGTTTTACTATCACTAGATAGAGCAATGAGGGGATTAGAACCAGACCCTTGCTAAATCACAATGTCACCAAAGTTGCAAAAGTAAGTAAGTCTCATTTGTGCTGAGAAAGAAATGATCATGATGCACTTGGTATGTATTTAGTCTAGAAATCTGTGGTTCACATGAAAAAAAGAATATGGAAGGGGCTATTCTTAGCTTTTAGAAAGGAAGTTTCCAGACTATCTCAGTGGTTGCCGCTTATTTTGATTCTCATTTTTTTTAGGCAGGTGTCTGGCCCCTTCTTGCCAGGCAGCCTGGCATTTTGTCTTTTTTCCCCTTTTTATTGGGAAACACATTTTAACATCTGCAAGTCATTTGTAACCAAGCGATCAGCATCAGGTTTTCATGTATCTTCTGCCATTCTTTAACCCATGACAAATACATTGATTTACCGTGACAGACTTCCAAAAAAGTTTCTCCCTTTGGCAATGATTTACAACAAGTTCAACTAACAAAATGCATTCTTGCTGCTCTCAGCTTGAGAGGGGAAAGAAAACGTTCTTCTCCATCTTTCTGGCTCATGGAATACGGTTCAAGTAGGGACCTAAAAAGTTATTTTAACAGGAATAAATACTAAACAATTTGCCAGATTAGAAGGATCCCTTGTCAATGGTCTTCAGTTAATGGTTTATTATGTTCTTACTTATATCTTTCACTATGTTGTTTTAAAAAACACAAAAAAATTGTGAATTTTTTTCATTCTAATAACTTAAAATTTTCTCTTAAGTGGATGTCTAACCAACTTTGTGGTTTGGGACTGAGAATAAACTAATCAAATCAGGTAAAATAGTAGAAACCAGATTCTTTTCAAAACAATCCTTTGGGAAGAGCAAGCCTGGAGGTTGAAGCCTTTGCCACACAGTTGGGCAATTTTCTTTGAAACAATTCTCTTCACACAACCTGTATCCAAGTGCATCATGGTTTTCAATGTAGTTCTAGAGTTAAAGATCCCAGCAGATGAGAAAAAACATGGAAAATATGCACTACTATATCTATTCAGTCCAGTTCAGTTCAGTCACTCAGTCGCATCCGACTCTGTGACCCCATGGACTGCAGCACGCCAGGCTTCCCTGTCCATCACCAACTCCTGGAGTTTACTCAAACCCATGTCCATTGAGTCAGTGATGCCATCCCACCATCTCAACCTCTGTCATCTCCTTCTCCTCCTGCCTTCAATCATTCCCAACATCAAGGTCTTTTCAAATGAGTCAGTTATTCACATCAGGTAGCCAAAGTATTGGAGTTTCAGCTTCAGCTTCAGTCCTTCCAATGAATATTCAGGATTGATTTCCTTTAGGATGGACTGGTTGTATCTCCTTGCTGTCCGAAGGACTCTCAAGAGTCTTCTCCAACACCACAGTTCAAAAACATCAATTCTTCGGTGCTCAGCTTTCTTTATAGTCCAGCTCTCACATCCATATGTGACTACTGGAAAAACCATCACTTTGACTAGATGAACCTTTGTTGCAAAGTAATATCTCTGTTTTTTAATATGCTGTCTAGGTTGGTCATAACTTTCCTTCCAAGGAGCAAGCGCCTTTTAATTTAATGGCTGCAGTCACCATTTGCAGTGGTTTTGGAGCCCAGAAAAATAATGTCACTATTTCCACTGTTTCCCCATCTATTTGCCATGAAGTGATGGGACCAGATGCCATGATCTTAGTTTTCTGAATGGTGAGTTTTAAGCCAACTTTTTCACTCTTCTCTTTCACTTTCATCAAGAGGCTCTTTAGTTCTTCTTCACTTTCTGCCATAAGGGTGGTGTCATCTACATATCTGAGGTTATTGATATTTCTCCCAGAAATCTTGATTCCAGCTTGTGCTTCATCCAACCCAGCATTTCTCATGATGTTCTCTGTTTATAAGTTAAATAAAAAGAAAATAAAAAATAAGTTAAATAAGCAGGGTGACAATATACAGCCTGATGTATTCCTTTCCTGATTTGGAACCAGTCTGTTGTTCCATGTCCAGTTCTAACTGTTGCTTCCTGACCTGCATACAGATTTCTCAAAAGGCAGGGCAGGTAGCCTGGTATTCCCATCTCTTGAAGAATTTTCCACAGTTTGTGGTGATCCACACAATCAAAAGTTTTGGCATTTTAAGAATCAACAAACTAAAATGGACTGGAATGGGTGAGTTTAACTCAGATGATCATTATATCTACTACTGTGGGCAAGAATCCCTTAGAAGAAATGAAGTAGCCATCATAGTCAACGAAAGAGTCCAAAATGCAGTACTTGGATGCAATCTCAAAAATGACAGAATGATCTCTGTTTGTTTCCAAGGCAAACCATTCAATATCACAGTAATCCAAGTCTATGCCCTGACCAGTAATGCTGAAGAAGCTGAAGTTGAATGGTTCTATGAAGACTTACAAGACCTTCTAGAACTAACACACAAAAAAGATGCCATTTTCACTATAGGGGACTGGAATGCAAAAGTAGGAAGTCAAGAGAATCCTGGAATAACAGGCAAATTTGGCCTTGGAGTACAGAATGAAGCAGGGCAAAGGCTAATAGAGTTTTTCCAAGAGAATACACTGATCATAGCAAACACTCTCTTCCAACAACATAAGAGAAGACTCTACAGGTGGACATTACCATATGGTCAATAATGAAATCAGATTGATTATATTCTTTGCAGTCAAAGATGGAGACGCTCTATACTATATGTATAGAATAGATAACTAATAAAGACCCACTTATAGCACAGGGAACCCTATTCAGTATTCACCTACATGGGAAAGACTCTGAAAAAGAATGGATATATGTATGTGAAAGTGAGAGGGTTAGTTTCTCAGTCATGTCCAACACTTTGCAACCCCATGGACCATAACTATGCTCCTCTGTCCATGGAATTTTTCAGGCAAGAATACTGGAGTGGGTAGCCATTCTCTTCTCCAGGGGTCTTCCAGACCCATGGGTTAAACTCAGGTCTCCTGCATTTCAGGCAGATTCTTTACTATCTGAGCCACCATATGTATGACTGATTTGCTCTGTTGTACATCTGAAAGTTACTCAACACTGGAAATCAACTATACTCCAGTAAAAAAAATTTTTTTTAATGGAAAATAGGTAACAGAGAAGGGAAACACCGACAAGTAAATAATTATAGCTGAAGCTGAGCAAAAAAGACAACAAAAGAACTGTGAAGTTCGTTGCAGGAGAGTGAACTAAGAAAGTTCAAGTATCGGAGGTGATACGTCTTTTTATACAGGGTTTTGAAAAGGCCAAGCATTAATTGGTGAGAAAAACGAAAAAGGGAGACTCTTAAATCAGAGATGAAGTTTGGTCAAAATAAATCAATGGTTAATGTCCAGAATAATGAGAAGGATTCATCAAACTTTGAATGTGAGGAGGGAGGGGACCTCGTGTTGGGTGGGATGGTGAGGTATCTAAGCTGTCACATGGGAACCAGGTGGTCCAAACCTGAAGGCAACAGGAAGCTGGGGATCTGCATGGGGGTTTAGATGGGGATGTAAACCAGAGGCCCGAGTTCTTAGCCATATTATATATCTAAGTAGCACCTCTGATGTGCCCCCAAAGACTTTGCTTTTTGCTGAATAATTTCATCCATTGCTCACAGGACCTCTAAAGTGGATTAATGTTCTTAACTTCCTTCATCTCCCTTTTCCATTTGGCTTCATACAGAGGAAAATTAAGTCAGGGCAGTAAAAGAGGCAGTTCCAAGTGCAGATCATGAGTATCTTTTGAAGCTGCCCATGATAAAGAACATATTTAGGCCTACAACTAGCCGGTTTCATCTCTTGAATGTTTGAATACATTATAAGTAAACTTGTCCTGTGATTAATATCTCACCTCAATTTTCTTGGTCATCCCAACTACAAATAAACTACAAATAAACAGAGTCCCACTGCCCATAGTAATTTTAGAGGTCTTTATTGGAGGATTGTAAATACACTATTTTTCAAGTGCCTTGAACTAAACTGGAATTTTGCAAATATTTACATTGAGAAACTGTCATTTTTAACTACTCTAAGAATATGATGGCTAAAAGCATAGTCCTGTGCATGAAAAGCCCCAAACTCATGAATTAAATTATAAAAATATTTTCTCCCCTCTCTCTCACTATGTCTATATATATATATATATATATATATAAATGTAAACCAAGTTTTTTCTCCAGTTGATTGGACCACACCAGTAGTATAAAAAAGTCCAGCCAAGAAATAGTCACAGCATTTTTGTTAATAATTCCAAATGTTCCTGCCCAAGGGAGGGAAGAATGTTTTCCAGCCATAAATCTTTCTACTGTACAGTGAAGCTGAAATTGTTCCTTTTGTCATGATAGTACCAAATGCAAGGAGTCTGATTTCATCCATCTTGACAAAATAAAGGTGCTACGTCTACTTCTTTTATGTTTTTTGAAGTAATCTATTTCAGTTGGTCAGCACTATCTATAGGGGTGTGAAAAAAAACATGCAGTGGCGCCATGATTTCTAATGGTCTCACATACTGTTGAAAAATGTGTGGACCACCCCCCACCTCAAGCTCTTAGAATGAACAAGGGCTCTTTGGATACATCACTGACATTTATTGCTTCTCTGTGGTCTCTAAAAGAGAGGAAGTGTGAGGATTAGAGAGGATTTGTAAACTATATATTACAGGAATCCACTTGGAATCTCCTATCTAAACTTGATAGAACTAATGCAACATTTTTCTATGGGTCAGATTTTTGTACATTAAACCTTATACATCAAGAATTATTCTGATATCTCAGTTCATTTCCAGTGTCTCTGTTTAGGTACAAGGAAAGATAGCAGGTGGTGTTCACATGTAGTGTGTGAAAATTCCTGCAACCAAAACAGTCAAGACTCACCTTCTGTCCATTCCATCAAATGATCGTTAATCAAATTTCCCTCTTATCTGTGCCAGAATTTGCTGATCTTTGCTTATGATTCTGGCCAAACTGAAACCTGGATTGTTGTGCTTCCCAGACTCATCAGAGGTCAAAGCTAAATTCCAATTCTTGCCACTGGCTGTCGATTGAATAAGTAGGCATGAATTCACCCTATCCAAGACACCAGGAGATGAAGAGGGGAGGAGAGCATAGGAGGATAAGTAGAAGAGGAAATGATTATGAAACTTCCTTTCAGTGTTAAGTCATCCACACCTTGCCATTTTTGGAAAGTACTGGTTTATTTTGTAAACCACTCTCAGTGTGTGTTTATGTGATGTTTCCTTGTGAATAGATTCAAGTTATGAATTTTTGGTAATACTACAAAAATGAAGCCATATCCTTCTTAGTGCATCACACGGGGAGACATGTATCCCATGCTTGGTGATGTTAACTTGGGTTGCTTGGTCATGGAGATGGCTGCCAGGTCTCTACTTGTTGTTTCCCAGGAGTCTTAATTACCGAATGTAAAATTTACATTTTACAATTTTAAAATGAAATTGACACCAAACAGGATTGAAACTTTACATGAAAAAAATAAAATTGTTGCATAATGGTTCCATTTCTCTTTAATTCTTTAGTGCAAATAGTGATCTAAGGTTATAATAAAAACATTCTGATCTTCCATGGTTACTTTATAATGACTTTTCAAACATTAACTTAAACAAAATGTACAGTTGGTATTGCCATTTTATTTGAGAAAAATGATGAGTTGGAAGGAATTGTTCCAAGGAGTTTGATGTTTAAGTTTATTCAACTGTGGTTTCCTTTGGCCAGATTGTACTCATGCATGCTTAGGTAATAATGTGTGTCCCACCACCTGATGGAGTTTCCCAGTGGAGGAATGAAGGGGGCCCTTCCATACAAGATTTTTTTCTTTTAGCTTAATATGTGAGTATTTTAAATCATTCCAAGATTTCTAGGGATGGAAAGCACTCAAGAGGTCTGAAGCTTGTTGCCATATTTTAGGTAAGGATTATACTCAAATCATCTGAGGAAGATCCCAGCTTATCCCTAAAATAAAAAGTGTGGGGCAATCTAGAATTACTCACCATCCCTTTGCTGCTCAGCTCTTGTTGCTGACCAAGTAACGAAGAACTGGATTCCTTCTTCAAACTTCTCTCTGGCCAAGGGCAGCCGCGGGCAGGGAAACAGAGCTGGACTCGGCCTTGGCAACTCACTGATGGGGAAAAGATTCTCTGAAATACATCTCTTCTATAGGGAGGCATTTGCTGAGACCATCCAGGGGATTCTAGCACTCAGACAATATAGAGTAGTATTTGAGTTTATAATCTGAGTTCTACCTCTCCTCATGGACATATTGGCCTTTTCCTGTTGATCTGGATATTCTTGGTGGACCAGTCAAGTAAAGACCTGAATGTCCTTGACCTGCTGTTTGTGAATACTGATTGAAATAAATTTTCAATCTGAAAATAAATTTCTGTCTGAAATAAATTTCTCTATTTTGTGGTGGAAGGAAAAGAATATCTACTCTCTACTAGGAACAGTCTTCTCATTTAATTCTTAACCCATGCCTGTAAAGTAAATTTCTTAAATTCCTTCATTCATCCATTAATTGAAGTGTTTAGTGAGTTCTTATATGTGCTGGGCATTGTGAAAAGTGCTGGAACTCAGCCTTCTAGGATCTTCTAATATTGTGTATTTCTTCATTTATATGACTTGAATCAATTTTTAATTTAACTTGGTGATTAAATGTTTTGTAGTATATTAATATATAGGAAGACAATAAAAATATGTAGCAAGTAGGGTGGAAGAAGAAGAGCAAATGATCTGTTTTCTCCATGTTTTTATATGACGAAGGAAGGGAATGTGGACAAAAGAACAAAAACCCACTTCCCTGATTTATCTTTAAAATTTTACTCATTTTCTGAAACAAAATACATTTCACATATATAACAACTTCTCTGATTTTTTAACTGCTCGCAGTAGCCCTTGCAGTCACCTCTGTTACCTGATAATCCTTGGCTTCTGAGATTTTCCCTTAATCATACTCCAATGAACTTTATTTCAAGAGCAGCCTATCTGTTTCACAGGACTGATCTCCTTCCAGACTTCAGATGGGAAATGTCAGCCCTCCTGTCAACATCCCTAAGGTTTGAATTCCTGGGATACCAGAGATACTCAGAGAGAACAGTCCGGAGTCGGCTGTGGGCACACACCATTCTCCCCAACACCACTGGTAAGAGCCGAGGAGAGGTCTTCTCAACTGTTTTTTTAATAGCAAAATAGGCTAATAAAAAGATTCTACAAACCTGGAACCCCTGATCAGGAGAGAGATTCTTTGGAACACATCATTTCTATGTAGGGAGGCATTTGCTGAGAACACGCAGGAGGAGGGGGGCGGTTCTA
This sequence comes from Cervus canadensis, assembly GCF_019320065.1. NCBI lineage: Eukaryota > Metazoa > Chordata > Mammalia > Artiodactyla > Cervidae > Cervus > Cervus canadensis. The sequence goes on along the minus strand of NC_057395.1, from coordinate 1,106,436 downwards.
GAGCTGAGGCAATGGTAGGCAGTATCTGGTTTTATAATCTCAGTTCCACCTCTCCTCATGGGCATATTGAGCCTTGTCTACTGACCTGGATATTCTTGGTGGACCAGATGAGTAATGATCTGAATGTCCTTGACCTGCTATTTGTGAAACTGAATGGTGGTTTCCTTGCTGAAAAGTTTAGTGGGTATATATAAAACAGAAAGAAGCAAGGTTGATAATTCATTTGATAATTTTTACTGATAACTTATCAACATTGTAAAATATTTATAGAAACAGTCATTCCACTGTTTTTCAATCCTAAAGCTTAAGGAAGACCTCTCTGTGGTCACAGATGGGAGGGACTGACTGGGCATTCTGGGCTTCTTCATTGAAAGGACATCAAATTTACTCCTAGGACACATTTGCCTGAGTGGGGGTATTTTGAGACATTCTAAACTCCAAAGAACCATTTCCACAGAAGCACGTCCTTCAGCCTGGCCTATGGGGCAGCTAGCATAGGAGTCTGACTTTCTTTTTTTTTTTTTGGAGACTGACTTTCATAGCAAATGATCCTCCCCATCATTAGGTTTGAACGTGTGAACTTGCCCTGTGATTTTGCATGCCTGAGCACCCCACAGCTGACTCAGAAGAAATTCTCGAGGTTGTTTGCTGTGTCTGAAGAATTATCCCCATTCTGGCTGGCAAGCAGATGCTTTGATCTGATGACAGGACTTACTGTAATTGGTGGAGTGCTAAAATTAAGCCTGGCAGCTACCTACAGGGGCAGCAGGATATGTCTCGTGGACCAAGGAGCTGCCCAAAGCCACACTGACAGGCAGGAAGCAGGTGAAGCGGAACTTGGGCAAAGATGTCATCTCAGAATAGACATGAAAAATGGGCAAGATGAGTTTGTGAAGGATTCGGGGGGCAGGAGGATGGTGGTGATCTGAGGGTGTGGTATTATGAGAAGGCTCAGAGAGGAGGGAATTGTTTTCCCAGGAGACCGAGATCTGAAGAGACTGCTGAAGAGATAGTGTATTTGTCACAGCGAGAATAATCAGGACGTTGGCATTTGGACTAGGGTGACAGGGATGAAAATGAGATTCTGTGAAAGATGCATCAGAGTCAACAGGCAGGGGCTTGGCTGTGGCGGGAGGGATGAAACCACTGAGTGGAGACAATTTGCTGCAGAAAGTGAGACAGTCATAATTGTCTCAATCCGAATGGACACCCGCGGTGGGGGCGTGGGGTGCTCAGCAGAAAGCAGGGTGAGCTCTGAGCCCCTGGCCAGGCTCCTGGGGAGAACAGTGGGGCACGGCATGAAGGTCACTGCCTAGAGGGAGACGGTGACACTGGGCTGTGTATGGCCACTGACCCCACACCAGGTTCGGTTTTTATTGTATACCTTAACAGGGCTCAGCGTGACCTCCTTACTCTATTCAGCTATTACATGGGACCCAGACGAACCACGGATGAGGAGGCTTGTACTCAGGGCCATATCTCAGCATGAGCTGTGGTTTACCTGAGGCCAGCCCGTGTGTGAGTCCTGGATTCCTATTTATCAACAGGCTGTGCTTTGGTGCATCGAAAACAATTCAGATCCATTCTGATGGCGTGTCAGCCAAACAATGCCCATCTCACATGGGACCATTGGTAAGTGTAGTATCCATCATTCTTCCAGCCCCCAGGCAAGGACACCGAAGAACTCCAAAAGCATCATGTCACTGCCCACACGAGGCTCTCACAAAGTGTGGAGGGGAACTAGTTTGGTTCCCTCTGATCTCCGGAGGGGTGAAGACACAGGCTCAGCGCATCGCCCAGGATCAAGCAAGAATGACGGCTTGCCTCCCTCCCACATATTGCAAAACTGGGCTTTCTCAGTCCTGATTTTATTTTCTGTATGAATAATGTGCACGGAAACCTGTACACTGAGACCGCCTGCTCAATTCAGTCTCAGGGAGCTTCTAACAGGCACTAAAGGGGGATAGAACCTCTTGCAAGGGGGCAGAAACATCACTTCTTAGCAGAAAATAAATCCTTAATGGGAAATGCAGCCTGAGGCCACTGGGGTCTGGGGACTAAAGGGTCCCTGGGGGCTGCTAGGATTAGTACACACAGACACCTTTCTTCAAAAATGTTTAAAAGATCACACAGAGCTGGCAGCCATGAGGAGAGCCTGAGATTCTGATTTTATGAGCTACCTTCAAGATCATTTGAGAGTCAATTAAAAAAACCCTGCCATAGGACAGGGCACGTTCGTGGAGTAAGGAGAGAAAAGTGGAAAGCCTATCACCAGACAGACATGGGAACGTGGAATGTGTGAGAGAAAAGATGGCCGAGTGCAAGTACTTAAAAGAACAAATGATGCCTCTTAGGCCACAGAAGCCTAGGGCAGAGCTGATCGGTTACAGGAAGGCCAAGTTGCTAGTATCGGCTGTGGTCAAAATTGGGTTCAGTTCTGCAGTAACACAGTAACTAAATGCTGTAGTTGTTTTTGACCATAAACTTTACCTACATTCAAAGGCCAGATCATTATCCCCAAACCTCGTTAGAAAAAAGTGCTGCCTGATGAGAAAAGAAGATAGCATTTCCATCATTCTAAATTTGGTTTTAGATATTGTTTAGGCTTCTCTTTTTAAACAGCTTCCTTTCAGCCTTCCTAGCTTCTGTCCTACCTACAATTCTACCCAAACAACAGATGCTGAGACCTGTCTAAAGGGACTACATGTTTGACTTATCTCAGAAGGCCTGTCAAAGACACTCAGGGGCAAAGCTTCTTGTTTGAGGTGACGTAGCTCATTTTTTCTAGGAAAATAGATCCATAGGTTAAAAAATAGAAAAAAGAAAGAAAACAACATCGCCTAATACAGCTGGTATTTTCAGGCCTCATTTTCTCCCTGGGGAGAAAATCTCTTGTTGATTATTGCAAAAATATGCCAGAGATAACAGAAATCCTGCATGTATTTAGTTCCCAGAGAGGAACCTTGAAGCTGTTCCTAAGTTTTTCTGTGTTTTTGGTCCCTTTTGTTGCTACTGTTGTTGTTTTAGTCTGTTTATGACAAACAGAGATTCTATCACCTCGAAATGCCAGAGTGGAAGAAAAGTGAAAACTTGGAGTTTTCCAAGAAAGTGAAAACTTCCAGTTTTCCACACTTTGACTTGGCATATGATACAGCACAGATGTGGGTCATTCGCATTAACTTCTGATTTTACACCTCTGTCCCCGCCCCGACTGGGATAGATGCTCTTCTGCAGAAAGGCAGGGCTATAAGACCTCCAGGATGACTTGGTCCAAGTGTGTCCCTCGGATCTCAAGAAGGTAAGGACGCAGCTGCCTGGGTTTATATCTCAATGACCCTGGACAACTTAGTCTTCCTGTACCTTGGTGTCTCTATCCATAAAACAGGGGTAATATGAGTATCCACCTCCTGTGGTTGTTGTTGGGAGAGTTCATGGGTTAACAAGTGCACCAATATAGAGGTCGGAGATGGCTGCTATCACTGCCATCATTTTAAGTAAATTAGTGTCTCACTTAACTTTCCTATTTATGGCATCTCTTCTTGTAGCTTTCTGGAGCTCTGAGCACCTTTTTGGGCTATGGCTCTTTTTATTTTCCTTGGGAGTGTGTGTTGTGCAGAATGTAAGTGCTGCTGTGGAAATAAAAGAGAACTTCAGAGCCTAAAAACAGCTGCTTGTTTAATACGTAGCATCAACTGTTTCAACAAACAATTACAGTTCCCCCATCCAGGCCAAACTTTGCTCTTCAGTATCATGAATGAGGATTTCACAGATAAACCCTGGCTAAGTCAGAAAGTGGATATTTGCATAAACACACTTGGCCCCACTCATATGTAAAGATGGCTTCTGAGTGCTGCAAGAGCGTCCACGTAAACTTTCTAGAGCACGTGGCCCACAGCCCCTGGGAGAGCATCTGTGTCCTCCCGTCTCAGGCCTCATGCAGGCACTGTGGGAACCTCGGTCCATTCTTTCTCGGCCACGAAACAGCTTTATGTAGAGTGGATTATGACAGCCCAGGTCCTGAAAGTCAGCACAGTCAAGTCAGGGTGCTGGGGACCGGAGCACCCTGGAGGCAGCTCTGGGAGCGTCTGGAAAGCCGAGGGCTTGCTTTGGCCTCCCAGGGCCCTGGATCAGCTCCTTCGGCTCTCCGCGCTGCCTGGTGCCCCGCCTGATGGCCACCCAGCAAGTGCCCAGGCTCTGCATCTGCTCTGATCTCCTTTTCCATCTAAATAGATTTCCTTTCTTGCCCCCCTTCTTAGGACTCTGCACTTGGCTAAGAATAACCTGATAAACTCGATCTAGTTGCCATGAACTGCCTGAGCACAAGTGTGTATGTGTGTGTGTGTGTGCGTGCGTGTGTCTTTTTCTCTGTGTCTGTGTGTGTGTGGGTGTGTCCATGTATGGGTGTGTGTGTGTGTATGCATAGAAGCACAAGCGCAGGCTTGCAAAAGATGTTAGTGGTTGAGCTTGTTAAACACCCAGATTCAGTTTAAATTTTAGCAAACATTGGTGATGCACTAACGCCAAAATCAAGAGTCCTGGGAAGGGGCACGGAGTCTGGACCAGTAGGGAAGGTTGTCCAAGAAAGTCGATTCCTCTGTCTCTCAGGTCCTGCTATGAGTAGCCTGAATATTATGTTGGCTTTGAAAATAATATTAGAGATAAAAAGATACAGAGGCCAAATCCAAAGGTCCTGATGCTTCACGACTAGTGATTTAAAATTTTTAATGTTTATTGTTGGAAGAGGACTTTAAGATGTCAGGGAGACACACAGTGGTAGAGTTTTGAAAGCTTTGTATGTTAACATTACTGAAGAAGATTCTAGTGGCCACAGTGACTGAGCTCTCTTGCCCCTCAGAACCCTGGGGCATCTTGCTAGGGGAGTAGCTTGAAAAGATACTGGGTCTTCTGCCAGCTTCTCCATCTCTGGTTAAGAACTGACCCACACCTAAACCAGACAGTGTTGAGTCCTAGTTCTGCCACTCACCAGCCGAGCGAGTTTGGATAGGTTACTGAACCTTTCTTAGTTTCCTAAATTTATAAGACAGGGACAATACTACCTAATTCACAGTGTCACTGAGATGAGTTGACATAACACAGGTAAATGGCCGGATACATTGCAGGCTTACCTACAATGCTAATTTCACTTCCCGAATGGTCAATTTCCTTGTGGCAGAAATGAGGCTTTGATTTAATCCAGATTTACTCCAGATCAGCACTGACAGAATATTATCAATGATGGCCGATTGACAAAGTTAATCCTCAACAAACTCCATTTATCATCCCTGCTTTTTCTGGAAAGGCAGAGAGGGCAGGATTCACAGTATCAGGGTAGATGTGAGCTTTCAGGCCATCAAGTTGTAACAAATTATGTCCAACACAAGTATGGTAATTTTGTGACAACTGTTACTTTGCGGGAAGTTGAGATGAGATGACCAAATATATAATTTTCGTGTTTCAACTTTTCTCTACCACCTTATTATCTTTAAATTGAAAATAATGTACAAACAAAATGGTTAGGTACTCTTTTTTTGTTTCCTCTCTTTTTCTGTGAGGTCTCTTCAAAACCTTTCAGTCTTCAAGCTGTCTACAAAGTGCTGCTTTCAAATATTAAGGGCCAAAGTTTCAATTGGCCTTCTTTCTCTCGCCTCCTGTTATTTACAGGTGCTGATTCTAAATGCAAAAGTTCCAATTTACTAGTATAATTACCCAATTTATATGCATAAAGGTGGGTGCCACTCACAAAAATTAATGCAGCCCAAAATACCACAGGTAAGGCCAATTCAAATGTGATTCTCACTTAATGTATTCAGAGTGGGCAGGGAACACCACTGGCTAGATTATTTTAGTTTTGCCACATCTCCTACTGGACTTCCCCGGTGGCTCAGAGGTAAAAAATCTGCCTGCTAATGCAGGAAACTCAGGTTCAATCCCTGGATCAGGAAGATCTGTTGGATGAGGAAATGGCAACCCACTCCAGTATTCTTGCCTAGAGAATCCCATGGACTGAAGAGCCTGCTGGGCTAGAGTCCATAAAGTTGTAAAGAGTCAGAAATGACTGAGCAGCTTAGCACATCTCCTAATCTTGAATCGGTGCCATAATGGGGTTCTGTCCTGAGTACCCAGGGAGGAATCCAGATTGGGTCTTGGTGGGGAGCTTCAGTGGGTTCTTCAGGAAGGTGATATAATGGAACTGGAATTTTTTCAAAATGAATCCGTTCACCTGTGCAGGGTGATTGGCAGATCCTGAGGTCTGGAGACATAGGAGAAGACCATCACCAGTGAGGCCAGGTAGGCTGGGAACCATGACCTGGGGTGTGGGAAACACATCTGATGGGTGGAGGGTGGATACAGAAGGTTGGCGATGGCAAATATTCTCACCGAATGAGATGACTCAGAGTCTCAAGTTGTTCAAGAAAATAATAAATGTCTTTGACTGGAAGGGGAGGTGATTTGGGAATTCCTGCTAGGAAACAGATAGCAAGCTTGGTACAAACATGGTCTTTGATGGCAGGGACCTCATCTCCATTCCCATGATCTCTGTAGTGTTTATTCAGAGTTATGACCTGAGTGCATAGATGCTCAATTAAAAACTCTGATGGATAACTGACTGAGTGATCTGTGAAGCTTTGAATAATACAGTCACAAGACAAAGCAAGTCCAGGATGACTGTTCTACTGAAGTTTACACAACTGACAATTTTCACTGGATAAGATGTCCAGTTAGTAGAAGATACGCTAAAAGAGCTTGTTCCAGAAATCTGGTAAATTTTAATTCTCTGGCTTCCTCGATCTGCCATCTGTATGTGTTAGGTCGCGGGCTTTCCCTCACCACTCTGTTAGGCAAACAGCAAAAGTAGAACTCAGGGTCCCTAAACCTGGTTTGTTACAGCTGTGTTAGGAGGCAGGGGGGACCCTGTGTCATCTGGGAGCCACGTGGATTGAAAGTTGTAAAGTCACACTCACGAGGCCCCATTAAAGCAGAAGCGTTTTGTCCCCTGAACACTGTTCAGCATCTGGACTGTACATGTTGGTGCCCAGTGATGACAGGAGCCCTGGCAACTCATCAGATGACAAGCAAGTGGACGCCATAAGCCCCGAAGTTATGCAACACTCGGATCTGTGCTGAGTTCACATCTATTAAAAGCTGCCTGATACTAGAGTAAGCTCTATCTTTGGACCTGGGAAGCTTTTCCAAACTTTTAAAACAACTTGCCATTTAGGAAGGCAAGTGTCCAAAGACTGGGGCTTGAAATGACCATGAAGATTGGGTTTGCTTTTTCAGTTACCTGCAAAGAGGAAATTTTTTATTTCTCCCTCTTTTCTTTTTTTTTTTTCTTCCTTTTGGTTCACCACCATGTGGGCCTACTGCCACTCATTTATTCAACAATCTGTATAATTTTAACATCAAATGATTAATGATTTCCCTGCCAAATTTAAGGAGACAATTGCACTCAAACCCCTCTGATATCAGTGGCATATTTAAAAGTCTAATTTAACAGTAACATACTTGGCGTTTTGATTTCTTTTGATTTGCCTTATCTTTTTTCATGCACTTAGGAGATTTTTCAGCTACAGTCTTTTTGGAACCTTTTTGACTCTCAGGGTGTGTGAGTGCCCTGGGCTCCTTCATTCATTTTTTTTTTTTTAAGATTTTATAAAATTGAAGTATAGCTGATTTACAATGTTATGTTAGCTTCAGGTGTACAGAAAAGTGATTCAATTATATATATATATATATGCATAAAATTCTTCATATATACATACACACATAAATTTATTCTTTTTCAGAATCTTTTCCCTTATAGGTTACTATAAAATATTAAGTGTAGTTCCCTGTGCTATACAGTAGGTCATTGTTGCTTATCTATTTTATATATAGCAGTGTGTATCTGTTAACTCCCCAGTGGCTTCCAGGTGGTGCTGGTGGTAAAGAACCTGCCTGCCAATTCAGGAGATGCAGGTTCAATCCCTGGGTCAGGAAGATCCCCTGGAGCAGAACATGGCAACTCACTCTAGTATTCTTGCCTGGAGAATCCCCATAGACAGAGGAGCCTGGAGGGCTGCAGTCCAGTGGGCCACAAGGAGTCGGACATGACTGAAGCCACTTATCATGCATGCACACATGTTAACCCCCAAATCCTAACTTATCCCTCTGACCCCCTTTCCACTTTGGTAGCTATAAGTTTCTTGTCTATGTCTGTGAGTCTGTTTCTGTTTTGTAAGTTCATTTGCATCATTTTTTTAAAATTTCACATACAAGTGACATCGTATGATATTTGTCTTTTTCTCTCTGCTTTACTTCAGTTAGTGAGATAATCTCTAGGTCCATCTGTGTTGCTGCAAAAGGTATTATTTCATTCTTTTTCACAGCTGAGTCCCTGGGCTCCTTCAGAAGGGAACATGGTAGGGAGAAGGTCAGAACATGCCCTTTCTGCTCTGGCAAGACAAAGATGTTCGCATGACTGGCGTTGCTGAAAGCAGGCTCCTCAACTGGCCTGTTTATCTTCACGGGTCACGTTTGAGGAATTCTTTCTATCCTACTCTCCTGATAGGGAAAGTGAATTCCAAACCCGAGGCCAATACTTTGAAAGGTTATGGGAAAAATAAATACTTTAGTGTCTGCAAATAATCCCTTCTTGCTACAAGAAAAATATATCTATTAATAAAAAAAAATTCTTGGGCAAATATTTCTTCAAAGAAAGGCAATAAAAATGACAAGGTGCTTTACACGAAGGCCTCCAGCCCATGGTAAATGTCCTGAGTTGCTACAGATGCTGTGTTAACCCCAGAGTAAAGTGCTTGTCGGACATGAGACCATCAGTCGTGGCTCCGGGATGCAGGGCTTGAGTCGAGGGGTTCCCAGAGAATCAAGCCAATCCAGAGAAGAGTTTTCTCAGTGCATTTGCCCGATGCCTAACTCCTTTGCTTCTGGAAGGTCCAAGTGAGAAGGGAATGGAATAAAACCATTGGAGGATCCTGGTTGTACCTAGTAGGTGAATAAAATTCAGGGTTGTCAGTACCTCTAGCATCTTTTTAGGTTCCAACAACCAGAAAGCTTATTTAAAGATCTGTAACTGAGAACATACGAGATGTTAAACATCTTCTCTCTCTCTCTCTTTTTAATATTTGGACCATTTTTAGTCTTTATTGAATTTCTTACAATATTGCTTCTGTTTCATGTTTTAATTTTTTGGCCCTGAGGCATGTGGGATCTTAGTTCCCCAACCAGGGATTGAACCTGTAGCCCTTGTACTGGAAGAAAGTATTAATCACTGGACAGCCAGGGAAATCCCTTAAATATCTACTCTTCATTTTTTAAAAAAATTTTCCCTTTAGCCCCCACCCACCTCCTTCCAGTAGAGGAATATTTGAAACTGCTAAATATCTCAAAGACAGTATCAAGGGATTAATAGACTGGAATTTCAAAGTCCATAGGTCTAGAAGTATCTAGAAAGACTTGGGGTGGTTTGAGACAATGGGGTTAGCACGTCTTAAAACAACACAGTTATGAATCCAGCAAATGTCTTCAGGAGATTCTGAATGATAAAGACAAATTTTAGCTGCAAACCTAAGAATTTTAAATACATACTTATTTTCTAACTAATAAATGTTTATGGTAGAAATGGGAAATGCAGAAGACTATAAAGAGCCTTTCCATAGAACTACTCATAATCCTACCACATTTAAATACTTTGGGAGTCTGGCAGGGAGATACACACCTATGCACACAAAGGAACAATACATACATATAAACTCACTGGAGGGAACAGTATTGGCCGCGGGATCAGTGGAGACCTCTCTTGCCAGGTTTATCCCTAGAACGAATCCGGATGCCATGAGAAGCGTCTGTTACATTAAGGCCCATTTCCGGCCACAGTCTGCGCTCAGTCAAGTGCTGGGCTTTGGAAATGGACATGGAGGACACTCCGGCCACCTCTCCTTGCAAAGAATGCACATCCAGAATCCATCAGCTTCCAGTTCAAACCACAGAGAGACTGACTTGCTGAGACAAAGCTGCGCTGCCTGCACAGTGTAGGGGCCTCCCGGGAGCAATCCGAGGTTGATCATAATTATCAAACACCCGCACATTCTTTATACAGGTGCATCAACTGCTTCACTCCCAAACACATCCTTTTCCTAGTCCATGTGTTGCCAATAAACCTGGATTCTGCGCTGGCTGCCATTTCAGAGCTGCTGTTTGAGGGCAGCCTGGGGAACCCACAGTGGCTGGACGGGGACTCCCTGAAGCCCTGAGAATGATACAATAATTGAAAACAGGGAGGCTATGTGTCTTTGTGACCCAGAGGAAAACAGATGTTTGCACAAAGTGACCGATGACCCCGGCTCACTGCCCTCCTTTAAACTTTAAGCTAACCTAAGGTAAGATAACCATGTTTTTAACTTTGAAAATCCAAAGAAAACCGACTCCTCTTTGTTGCAAGGATACATCACAGGCACCAACTTTATAAGTGAGCATATTACTTAAACCAGTACTTAGGTACTGACTCAATTAAATTCACAGGTGGTAAAATCTGAATGTGCTGTAGACAGAGCAATTTATCTATAGATGCTCACGTTTTGCCGAAAATAGAATACAGCGTCTTCTACAGATGCTCTTCCCACGTTAGTTCTTATTTTTTCTAAAGATTAATTGCTTCATGTAGTAGACATTCGTTATCCTTCTCCCTCATACAGAGAGGAAGGACGTTTGCGGGGGGAGCAGTTCACTTAGCTCTCCAGAGGCGGCTGGTGAGCTGAAGGGGAGATGCAGCTGTCTGCACAAAGTTGACATCTCCTGCCAGCATCTCAATGGCCACCATTGTTCTCTCTGCCCATGAGGAGCTCATTGTGGATGGATGGGCCTTCCTCCAGGGTCCATAATGAACTCTGGGCAGGTGGAGGTAACAATCAGCCTTGGATGGAACCCATTGCTGCCAAGCTCACGGAGGCTTGAGTCTGCCAACTGGGATGATACCCATGATAAATTAAGACTGTCCTTTAGGATGGTCCACCCCTCGCCAAAGGAAACTGGCCCCAAGTCAGCAGCTCCTGGCACAGATGACTTTGAAAAGCTGACCTGGGATCCAAACTTGGATTGCAGAAATGCTCATCATCTTTGACCTAGTCAATCTTCTATTAGGCCTTATTCTAAGAAAATGATCTATTTATCCAGCTATCTACACACAAACACATATGCAATTGTCCATTGAGGTAACCCTTTATAATAACTAAAAATTAGAAACTCTTAAGTGGCATACAATGAAGGAATATTAATTTGGGGTACACACACACAAAACCTTTAAAAAAATATGCCCATTCCAGGTAATCTTCCTGTAGAACATCACACAGAATCCTACTCATCATTGAATCAAGGAGTTGCTGTGGACCTTGAGGGATCTTCTCTCTGACTTTCCGTCTTTCAGTAAGTGAAATGACCAAGTCACCCAGGACAGACCAGGCTTACACTTTCTTTTTAAAGGACCTCATAATGATACCAAGTGTTGGCAACTGCGGGAGGAAATGTGTTCTCTATACATTGGTGCCTGTAAGTTGATATTTTCACCATTGTCTGCAAAAAAAATTAAGAATAGCTTAAAATCTATAATAAGGGAATAAACTCTTTAGATCCATATCATGGAATACTTTGCAAAAGGTGGCTCAGTATATACTGGCATGGAAAGATAAGAAAAATGAATATTTTTGAAATGAAAAATATGGAATAACATGTGTAGTAGGACAGTATCTATCATGTGTAAATAGAATACTCCATACAAGAATATGTACTGGGTATGTGCGTGTGCGTGCATGTAAGAAAAAGATCTGGAAAAGGACAGAGAAGATTGCCTATTGCATAACATGTATTTTGAGACAGAAATCAGGTCTGGGGAAGAGCATGGTCCGGGGGAAGCTCAGCTTTATTTGCAATGTTTATAATTTGCATAACTAGTGTTTATTACTTATGTATTTTATTCATGTATTTATTATTTTACTCTTGATATTACACTATTGCTTCATTGTAGGATTTACATATTATACATTTCTTTATTAAGTATTGTTTTCTTTATTTTTAATTGGTTGATGATTGCTTTACAATATTGATTTGATTTCTGTCATATGTTAAAATGAATTAACCACAGATGGACACAAATCCCCTCCTTCTTAAATCCCCCTCCCACTTCCCGCCCATTCCTACCCCTTATTTTTAAAAAAGTAGGGGAAAATCTCCTGAGAGCAAGATAGATGGTGGTCACACATGCATGCTTGCTAAGTCACTTGAGTCGTGTACGACTCTTTGATACCCTACGGACAAGCCAGGGTAGCCTGCTAGGCCTCTCTCTCTGTGGGGATTCTTTAGGCAAGAATACTGGAGTGGGTTGCCATGCTCTTCTCCAGGCGATCTTCCTGACCCAGGGATTGAAGCTGCATCTCTAAAGTTTCCTGCATTGGCAGGTGAATTCTTTACCACTAGCATCACCTGGGAAGCCCCATGTTGTCCTAGAGATAGCCAAATGTGGTATTTAAGCATCTCATATCCTGCAGCACAGACCTTCTTCCTTCTGGTAAGTTGAGATCTTCCCCTTTTTGATTGAGCTGATGCTTATTTTTCTGGGTTTCCCTTCCTGTTGGGCATTTTGAAAATTCAGAGAATGCAGTCAGCGCTTTCCGCCTGTTGCAAGGCCTCCAACTGGCCTGCCTTCAACTAAGCCAGCTTCCCCTTCTCCCTTGAGGGGGCAGTTCTCAGCCCCACTCTCGGGGCTGCTGGACAGCCGCTCTTCTCACTGACTCTGCTTGCTTGAACACGAGCATGGACACCTGTGCGGTCTTAGCCTCGGGACTCTTGGACCAGGTCTGTCCACGTCTTGCCAACGGCACGCAGGAAAGGTCCCTGTTGGTTGAGAGGAAAACGTTAAGATTTATTTTTCTTTTTGAAGGTGATTGACTCCAGGAAAGAGTGCTCGTTTGGAACATGAGCTGTCAGACTATGCTGTGGACGATTAGTTCTCTGCGGCTCGTCGCATATCAATACATATGTGCAAATTCAGAGATTTAACAACTCAAGCCAAACATAGTTATCTACACACAGTGGGAAAAATGTTCACAGAAGATTATGTGAACTGTCGATTCAAGTTCTTCTTAACACATGAAAACAGCTGTCTTACTTTCCTCACAAGTCAGCAACCTGTAGAATTCTATTACCTGAGTCAAATTTAACACAATTTTCTTTTTTTAAAGTGATGGGCTTTATGATGAGAGACAAATAGAAAATTCCATCTTTGGTTGGTGGCAAGAGGTCAGGGGCAGCAGATTGAATCTATGGGAAATGGTACAACCATTCACAGAGAAGGTGGTGTGCCCCAGTCTTTAATTTCACTCCTAGGACCTATTAGATTTCTCACATCAAATAATGATGTTGGTCTCACCCCATCCTTGCCAACTGAACCCCAGCGTGATATTAAAGTGAAAGCCAGCACTGACAAGTTCTAGAAGCTTTCCCTTCTTCAGTAGTTTCTGAATATTTTTAAAAAATGTCTTTCATAGGTGGTTTCCATCCACACAAATTGATGAAAAGCATATGCTGAACAGAACACAGCATCAGAGAATGCAGATCTTGTGAACAAAGCATCAATCATTTGGTGCTCCTGCCTCTGAAATTCTGGATGGACTTCTAGCCCATCGGCCCATCTACCAGCCTCCTGAGTCCCCATGGGCGCTCTACCCCCTGAGTGGGTGGCTGGGTATAGTGAGAGAAGAGCCACCTGCAGCCTGGGATCTGCATCATTCCTTCCCTTTCAGGTCCCGACAGAGGGATTCCTAAATGGAATCGGCTCCTTCTCTCTCATGCCTGCTGGCTCAGCTGGTAAAGAATCTGCCTGCCATGCAGGAGACCTGGGTTCAACCCCTGGGTTGGGAAGATCCCCTGGAGAAGGAAACAGCTATCCACTCCGGTATTTTGGACTGGAGAATTCCATGGACTGTATAGTCCATGGAGTTGCAAAGAGTCGGACACGGCTGAGTGACTTTCACTTTCATTTGCATGCTTTCCTCCATCCCAAGGGAGTCTTGAGAAGACACATGCCCACCTCTTCCCAAGTCAGGGTCATCAGAACACTGAAGGACTCCTTCTGCCTGTGAGTTTTTCAGGGTTGTAGAGTTACTTACAAGTAAATTCCTCCCCCTATCAGTTGGAAATATCCCTGTAATTTTGCCTGTGTCTTTCAAGATACTGCACTATAAACATGCAGCCAAGTGTAGATTTGATGCGGCAGAAACAGTCTGTTAGGTCCAAGCCCTGGACCTTGGCTGTGTGTGGGATGTCCTGTTCGCAGAGCAGGCAGACAGAAGGGGTTTGTGGCTTCTCCTCCCCTCTTCATGCTGGACCACTGCTCCTGCCACACTTCCGCTGTCTGAGCTGCCGCAATGGCCTCTGTCTAGGTCTCTAGGATTCTCCTCTCTTGTTATATCTCCCAAGTCTTTCCTCCATTCCCTTGTGCTGCCTACCGAACAATATGAAAACTGTATGTAAATATCCAGTTCATTTTATCCCCCACCCTTGCCACATCCATGTTTCTGCTCTCTCTGTCTGCATCTCTATTCCTGCCCTGCAAATATGTTCACCTGCTCATTTTCCTGGATTCTACATATATATGTTAATATATGATATTTGTTTTTCTCTTTCTGACATTTCATTCTGTATGACAGTCTCGGTCCATCCATGTCTCTACAAATGACCCGATTCCATTTCTTTTAATACCTGAGTAATACATACAGCTGATTCACTTCACTGTACAGCAGAAATCAACACCAGTAGTGTAAAGTAACTATACTCTAATGAAAAAGCATTATACTTGATTTTAGTATAGAGAGGCCCTTGAGTACGACATGCCTTGCCATCTATTGTGGGCTGAACTGTGTCCCACGGTGAGATTCAAATCCTATTTTTGATACCTGCGAATGTGACTCTTTTTGGAAACAGGGTCTTTGCAGATACGATTAGTTCAAATGAAGCCACCGACAAAGGTCTGTCTAGTCAAAGCTGTGTTTTTTCCAGTGGTCATGTATGGATGTGAGAGGTGGACCAAAAAGAAAACTGAATGCTGAAAAATTAATGCTTTTGAACTCTGGTGTTGGAGAAGACTCTTGAGAGTCTCTTGGACTGCAAGGAGATCCAACCAGTCCATCTTAAAGGAAATCAGTCCTGAATATTCATTGGAAGGACTGATACTGAAGCTGAAGCTCCAATACTTTGGCCATCTGATGCGAAGAACTGACTCACTGGAAAAGACCCTGATGCTGGGAAAGATTGAAGGCAGGAGAAGGGGAAAACAGAGGATAAGATGGTCAGATGGCATCACCGATTTGGTGAACGTGAGTTTTGATTAAGCTCTCGGAGTTGGTGATGGACAGAGAAACCTGGCGTGCTGCAGTCCATGGGGTTGCAGAGTCAGACACGACTGAGTGGCTGAACTGAACTGAACTGACTGAGGTCATCCTGGATAGTAGGGTGGGTCTCTAATCGAACATGACTCGTACGAAGAGGGAAAAAAAGACAGGGACATTCATGCAGACAGAGGAAAGCCATGTAACTACAGAGACAGGTGATACAAGCACAAGGCAAGGGGAGCTGGCAGAGCTAAGACAGGAGCATGGATCAGACTTTTCCTCAGAGCCTCCAGAAGAGCCAGTCCTGTCAGCACGTTGACTTGGACTTCTGATTTCCAGAACCACAAAACAGTACATTCCTGTTGTTTTACATCACCCAGTTTGTAGTAATTTCTTAAAGCAGCCCTAGGAAACTAATGCATCACCTCACCTCCTTCCCTATGAATGAATGCAGGGGAATCAGAGGGTATGCGTGTAATAAGACCGGGAGCCCCAGAGGAAAGACATCCTCAGAGGAAGCCTATCCCTGATCAGGTTACCTAGGAGTGGACTCACTGATACCCCAGCTGGAGGAAACCCTCACAGTAGATAAACTGCTCATAGCTCTGTTGTGTGCACCAGACCAAGTCCATGGTCAAACATGGCTTTAATCTTGAAGGTCAGACTCTACTAGCTGCAGGGGAACTATAGGAGATGTGAATACATTTCCATTTCTTTTAGTTTCTTGCTTTTGCTCTCCTTATCCATAGATACTTTCTCTGACTTCAGTTCAAGGACATCTGTGAAGTTTAAGTCTTTTCCCCCCATCACCTTTGTAGTGCAAGTGGCACTGAGGATGTAAGAGAGAAGAAGAAATCTGAGAGAAGAACAGACTTGCATATTGAATGCATTCCTTTATCTCTAACCCTGTGCTCTGTTGTCTGAGCTTTGCCATGCTGGTTCTGTACCTTTTGTAAAAGAATGTTGCCTATACCCTGAAATACATAGTAGAGCCCATTCTCAAGGCTCTGCCCTTTAAAGGGTAACATTTTTCCATTCGCATAGACATAAAAAGTTGCAGAACAGAGAATAGCAATTGTTTTGTTGCAGGATTCCTGCATCAAGAAGTTTGCAATAACCAGCCACAACCCCTCCCTTTTAGTATAAAAGAAGTCTGAATTCTAACTCTGGTAAGATTGTTCTCTGGGACACTAGTCCACCATCTTCTCTGTCTGCTGACTTTCCAAATAGTTGTACTATTCCTTCCCTCAACACCCAATCTCTTGATTTATCAACCTGTCATGAGATAAGCAGTATAAGCTTGAACTTGGTAGCAAGGAGGCATCTACTGACTTAGATGGAAAGAGCTAATATAGAACTGAATGAATGAATAAGTGAACAGAAGTCTTTCAAACCCTAAATTACCACGCTGAAGCTTCTCAATCTGGTTTCTTTTGCAGGGTGAAAGAGCAGGAGAGAAGATGCTCGGGCGGGTGGTGCTTCCCTAGAGAGTGGGCATGCCCTCTGGGATCTGAGAGGAACAGCATTGCTCCCTCACTCAGCAAGAACAGCTGGTCCATCTTCCCCTGCTTGGTGAGGCAGAAATTCTTTTCAGAAATCATGAAGGGTTTGCCTTTATTAAATTACGGATTTTTTTTCACATTTGCATTTTTTTTTAAACTCAAGGCTATATCCATGGGATTTGTGGGACTAATTGGAAACAAAATTTCTGATATTTAATCCAGTCAGCCTTTCCCCACATGCTTGCTTCTTCAGAGGGAGTAGAGCTTTCTCCAGCTTGTGGGCAGTGCAAACTGCAACTTCACTTTAAAATTAGAACTAAATATCGGGTTCCAATGGGCTCTGTCAGCCCCAGACAAAACTGAGTACACTGCCTTTGCATCCACCTCTTTAAGACTGTTCCTGAGCTATTTCTGAACTATGTGGAAACAACTGCCAGCGTGTGTACATGCATGCGCATATGTCACACGCACAGACACACACACAGAGGTGTGCACAAACCACCACGCTGGTTTTCTATAAGGAAATCATTTTCTCCCCTTCGTGGAATGAGGCTTAATCCAGAACGGAACAAGCTGAACCCCGTTTCAGCACCAGGCAGCAGGCAAGGCCGCACAACTGAGCAGCCCCAGTATTTACTGTTGCATTTGTTGTTGATTTAGAAAACAAACAAATGTGTATTGACGGAAAGCGATCTAAAAATTCAATTCAGGCATACTGACTTTTTCACACTTAGGCATCAGAGAGTAGCTGAGAAATGAGAGATTCAACCAATGATGGATGTGTGCCAGCCCCTGGTTGTAAAGCGCATTTGAAGGCTTCTCGTCTCAAGCATCTATCACAGTATTTAGCACAAAACGAACGCTCTGGTTGGTGCTTTGTATGTCTTAAGGGGAGTGGAGGAGCACAAATGCTTGTGTTTTTTTTTTCCCTCCTTCTTCAACCCCTTCACTCTATCAGGATATACACAGAGGGATCTTTACAAGAAATCCATCCTCTCCACCTCTGTGCTTCACCAGACCCCCTCAGAGACAAGTGAACTACTACCTCCCCTGACCCTAAAGTATAGCCCATAATTCAGGGTAAATTGGAAATGGTGAGAAATCTGAGAAGTCATTGTTTGGTGCAGATTTCCCAAATACAAATGATGATCCTTATTAAAAAAAATTTTTTTATATGTACCATTTTAAAAGTCTTTATTGAATTTGTTACAGTATTGCTTCTGTTTTAGGTTTTGGTTTACTGGCTGTTGAGGCACGTGGGATTTTAGTTCCCCAACCAGGGATCCACCCCACAGCCCCAGCCTTGGAAGGCAAAGTCTTAACCACTGGACTGCTAGGAAAGTCTTGATGCTCCTTTTCTGATAGATGAGTTATCCGGGGAATTCCCAACCTTTGGATAACTACCACACTTTGTCACTGGGGTTCTGCTGTCCTTATCTTCTAAAAGTGTATATTTTAGACCCATGAGCTAGGGTGTCAGGGAAATTAAAATTATTGTTATCTCTTGAGGTAGTTTATAAAAGGGTGTGAGTTTCTGTTACATTCACTATAATCGTCCCATCCCAGGACCACATCAAGGTAGCCAAGTGCTGTCATCTTTTAGAGCAAGACCTTTGTTGTTGTCTTGTCTCTCAGCCGTGTCCAACTCTTTGTGATCCCACAGACTCTAGCCCGCCAGGCTCCTCCGTCCATGGGATTCTCCAGGCAAGAATGCTGGAGTGGTCTGCCATTTCCTTCTCCAGGGGACCTTCCCGACCCAGGAGTTGAACCCGCGTCTCCTGTGTCTCCTGCATGGCGGGCAGATTCTTTACCACTGAGCCACCAAGAGCTGCCATTCTGTAAAATGGGGTATCATTTGACACAAGTGTTTCTTTATACATATAAGAGAAAGCATGGTCCCCAAATTATAAGCAAACCTTATTTTGTGTACTGAGTACATGGAGTAATTACAGGTTCTGAAGAGACAGGGATTGTGGACTGAAGCTGTCTCAGGTTGGGCTTTTTTATTTTTGTGGACGTGTTTTAATTATGTCTTTGACAGCTTCAAATTCACAAGAAACTGCAAAGGCAATACACTGATACCCTTCTCGGGGGTGTATCGGCTGACTGTATTTGCTTTTTTAAGTGATACAAGGAAATGGTTTAAAGGCTGTAAATTCTTGAAGAAGATGCTTATCTCCCTCTGAAACTGGCAGATTTCTAACCTCAGGATGAACTCTGATGGGTAGCATTTTAGGTTGTTTATGGAAAGGGCCACAGGACCCTTTTTCAGTTTCCAGGGTCTGAAAGATGGATTTCTCACTTTGTATCAATTGCAGTCATCTTGCGTAGCTTCAGTAAGTCTAAGCTATAAAATATAACAAGGAGGTTTGTACTGTTGGCATTTTCATAATGAGAAATAGTTGAAAAGCATTATCTTTTACCCAGACTTGAACTTTTAGAAAGAAGCTTAGAAGAAGTTTTTAAGAAGTTTAGAAGGATATCACATTCCTTTAAAGGTTATAAACATGTTCCTTATTTCTTAAGCCATATGGATTGCATGATTAAACGAACTGAGAAAACATATAACATTGCCTACAAAATTATTTTTACTGTATTTGATGCATTAAAAATGAAAGGATATTTTAAAATGGAGGCTGGTGATGACTTCCTTCTGGAGTCTTCTGTTGGTGTGTTTATCAAATGCCAACCAACCAAGGCAATCTATGAATCAGTCATGTTGGTGGGGAAAAGTGAATCAAACCAATTACTTGGCCCTATATAGCTAAAAGGGTTGGTTAAATGCCTAATTATTTTTTGTTGGCCAATAGGTTAGTATGATGTCTTGTAGTTATCACCTAAATTAGTTTTGGAGGCAGAGTAGACAAAAGATTGAAAAGACTATCTGATTAGCTCCTTCGCTTTTTGGATGTTTAGTATTACTATATTTTACTTGCTCTTCTCTTTGTTGTAGACAATGTGATTCTCTCAAAACTTCGGAGGGACGAGCTACCTCCTGACACTCTCCCATAGTCTCATCCATGACAAGAGAACAGAGGGAAAAGTGAAATTATTCCTCTTTACAGATTCATGGATTCTCTTTTTACTTGCAGTAGAATCATCTAACACCTGCTAGACTTTCTCGCTGGAGATTTGGTATTGGTTTATATAAAAGTGAAATTCAAGGGTATATAGAAATGCTGTTCTGTTCAATTCTTAGCACTGTGACATGGGGCCCAGTTTGGTGACAGTGTCCTGAGGGTGCTGATGTCACTCTGCTAGATGTCTAGTTGCATGACGCCAGGGAATCCTCCTGGGGAAGGTCTCGGCCTGAGTATGTATTGAGGCGCGTGGAAGAACATGATTAAGGGCACTGTAACATCTGTGTCTCTAATATCTTTCACCCAAACCCCCAAGGATTCAAACGGCAACCCTAGGAAGAGGAAGTAATAATAAAGACCTCAATGTCACAGACAAGCGCTGTTTCCCTGGGAGCCCTGTATCACATGCGAGGAACCGCAGCATCCTGGCCAGCATGAGAGCACAGCGCCAGTGTGGATGGAGGGAATGCTCTCCCTTCCAGCTTGTTGCTGGGCCGTGACACAGCTCCAGCAAGGACCTTTGCCCCACTAGCCACACAGGTACTTCCGGGTTGGTGCATTTCCATAAGCAGTGCAGGCTCTGGTACCTCCTCAGAAGGACCACGGTGGCCCTGGACACTTAAGGTGCTAGTGGAAGGATCAGGCCGCTAGCATCACTGTGACAAGTTGAGAGTCAGTAGCAACTGGAGGCATCTCAGCAAGAAGCCAGATCAAAGGACCATGGAAGGGGCCACCGGGTACCTGAGAGGCCTCAGGCACAAAGGAGTAACCTCCAGAGTCTCCTGGGAGGAAGCATGAGGATTAGAGGGGCAGGCCATTCTGCCCATGTGTGGCCAGAGGTGAGACAGACAGAGAAGTACCATTTTGTTGCAATGCAAAGGACCTTACTGCTGTTTTTAGGCTGGAGTGGTCTCACCACACACTGGCCACTGGCTCAGACTAAGTTGCTCGGAAAGGCTACGGATTTCTCATATCCCAACCTCTGGGCAAGAAGAACTTCTTGAAAATCAGAAGAGAAATGCTTTTAGTGCAGAGTTGCTGTCAAAACTGTGTTATCTTGTCAACCAGGGTGTCAATTAAACTGGGCTTGAAGAAGCATGTTTGAAGCTCCTCATCAAGTATGGGCTCTCGGAATTTCAGGCGGCATCCTCCACATAGCGTGCATGCAGCGTTTCTGTCATAATGTGAGAATGGGAATCATATGCTCTGCCTTCCTGAGGGGGAGAAAAATATTCTCTAATGTTTTCCAGAAATGACACTGTTTCTCATTACCTGGTGCATTTTGGGTCTGTCGTTCAGCTCGGAACGTTGGATTCGCATCACAGTGGTTGCTCCCAGGGGCTGTGCTGGGGTACCAGCGTTTTCCTCGGCTACGAGTTAGTCAAGTATATATCCATTTCTCTTGAGAAAACAAGACTGAATGCCTCTTCCCTGTCTCTCTCCCTTACCCTCCGCCACCTCATTTTTGCTACGACAAGTGTGTTAGCTCTATCTTGAAAACAATTCCCCAGGATTACAAGATCAACATCATAATAATGGACACGGCTAAGGCATTACGAGAATTTTCTTTGCCATAATTTACTGTTTCGACATAGTTCTTGAAGGGATTTTCGCAAAATATAATTCTGTGTGTTTCAAGGCAGAAGGGGGCCATATGGTCTATCCAAACCCATCCACCTGTCTGTCTAATGTTTATACCATGGAACTTTCTTCATCCTTGTCCAGCTCTTCTTCGAATACACTCACAGTGCATGTTGCATTGTTGCCTTAGGTGGACAGCTCTGCACAGTAATTATTCTCTGTGTAAAGAAGGTAGGTACCTTTTTCATTCTTCCTAAAAGCTGAAGGGGAAAAGGCAGACAACACCAAACCAGAATCGTATACTAGCAGGTGGGCATTTAATTGGGAAATGAAAGCAACCTAACACTAATTTGCAGGCGTGTTCAGATTTCATGAGTAATTGCCATGGAGAAGGTAACTTGGGGGCGGGCTCAGTGGAGCTGAACAACAGACACGTCTAAATATGGCTGTGGCATTTGTGACATATGCTCTTCACCTAGAGGTGTGAGCAAAAGAGAAGGGTTGTTCCTGGAGGTAAACTTTGAATCAGGAGATAAAGGATATTTTTCAAAGGGAAGTAGAAGCAAAGGGGGCTGTGGGTCATCGTTGGAGTCAGACGTCCTCTCTGAGGGGCTGGATGCTGTATCGCAGTGCTGGATTGATGCAGGTGCTGTTGCCTGAGGCTGAATCTCTCCCGCTAAAGCCAAGAGAAAGCCTGTGCCTGCAATCTTGAGGGGAGAGTCTGCATTTTACTGTCAAATAACCTATGCAAGACCTATGAACATGGCTTGAACGTAACACGTGCTCAACAAACAGAAGGTTTAGTGGAAATATGGAAGCTGCAGGGGCTTGCCTGATAGCTCAGTTGGTAAAGAATCCACCTGCAATGCAGGAGACCCTGGTTCAATTCCTGAGTTGGGAAGATCCACTGGAGAAGGGAAAGGCTACTTACTCACTCCAGTATTCAGCCCTGGAAAATTCCATGGACTCTATAGTCCATGGGGTTGTGCAGAGTCAGAGTCGGATAGGACTGAGCGACATTCACTTTCACTTCCATGGAAGTTGTGGGCTTTCAAGGCGGTCTTGAAGCCAGTGTCCAGGTGGAAACTTTTGAGGGACCTGGTATTCTAATCCAGCACTGGATGCCTTGATGAACGGTAAACAATGTATTCACTTTTGAATTCATTTCCCCCTACATCTCTATCCTCTTTACTGTTGACCTTTCACCCCAGTTTGTGTTTCTTTTAAATTGAAATATAGTTGATTTATATATCGTGTTAGTTTCAAGGGGTACACCAAAGTGATTCAGTCATATATATACATATATTTATTTATATACATTTCAGCCATATATATTTATATAAGAATATATGTATTCTTTTTCAGATTCTTTTCCCTTATAGGTTATTACTAAATTTGAGTATAATTCTTTGTGGCCTGGCGTGCTGCAATTCCTGGGGTTGCAAAGAGTCAGACACGACTGAGCAACTGAACTAAACTGAATACAGTAGGTACTTGATATTTATTTTATATTTAGTAGTGTGTATGTTAATCCCCCCAATTTATATCCCACTCCACCTTTCTCCTTTGCTAACCATGAGTTTGCTTTCTATGTCTGTGTGTCTATTTCTGTTTTATAAATGAGCTCATTTGTATCTTTTTTTGCAGATTCCACATATAAGCAATATCATATGATATTTGTCTTTCTCAGTCTGACTTACTTCACTTAGTATGATAATCTCTAGGTCCATCCAGGTAGCTGCAAATGGTATTATTTCATTCTTTTTTGATGGCTGGGTAATATTCCATTGTATATATATTTACCACATCTTCTTTATCTATTCATCTGTCAATGAACACTTAGGTTGCTTCCATGTCTTGGCTATTGTAAACAGTGCTGTTATGAACATTGGGATGCGTGTATCTTCTTGAATTAGAGTTTTCTCTGGATATATGCCTCAAGTTGGATTACTGGACCATATGGCAGTCCATGGGCTCATAAAGAGTCAGACATGACTGAACAACTGAACACCATACGGTAACTCTATGGAGAGCATGTGGAGGCTCCTTCCGCTCCAATTTGAATCCTGGTTATTTGAGTGCTCTTACCCAAAATGAAACTTCATCTTTGACTTGTTCTTGAGGTAACCATGAACCAGAAAGAGTTTTACTGAATTCTTGGCCAAAAGCTGCCTCCTATACAAGAGAGCTTAAAAAATAAGCTCAAAGATCTGGGATTATAGCCCTGGGATGGAACTCCTTTAGAAGGAATATCTACTTGAACACAATTTGGACCAGAAGCCCACAGCTTGGGGGCTCACATGGTCAGAAGGCCCAGAGGCATGTGTTACATCCACAGACATGTCCCTGGGGATGGAGAGATGGAGTTTGTAACTGACTGAGCCCTAAACACAACTGTTGTGTTTGGCTGGTGTTCCAACCTCGAATTCTGTCACATAGGGTCAGAGGCTCCTGACTAAGTCACAGCCGAGGGAGGGGACAGAGCAGCCTCAAGGAGAGTTTCTCTTTCATGAGTCGGGAAGGTGGTCACTAAGACCCACAGAATGTGTGTAGACCAAGGAAATTCACTTTAATGGGAGTATTTCAGTCATATGGGGAAGCATTTGGAAGAATCACAATTTTACTCCTGGCTTCTCAAGTCCCTAAGGAAAAAAATTTCAGGAAAGGTTTCTTCACCGTTTGTGAATTGTGAAATAAACGCATCTCCAGGGGGGGTGCGTGGGTGTGTGTACATATTAATATTCCAGGGGTGTGGGCAATATTGACACTGATGATTTTCTAAGTTATTTGTGATTCCTCCACCCCGGATTCATCTGAAATCGGCGCGCTGCAGACCTTTAAGCCTGCAGATTCCTTTGGAAAGGAACTGCTTCCTCCCACTACCTTTCAAATCAGCTCTCCTGGGTTTAGCCAAGAGCTGTAACCCAGCGTGGAACGGAGAGGAAGAGGAAGTCTGCCTCTCAGAGAGGAGGAGCGGCGAGGCCAGGAGAGTAACTGCAGCCACATTAGAGAGGAAATGTGCCTGATGACTTCGCTGGGGCCGTTGTATCCCCACCATTTACCAACAATTTGCTAAATGCCTTCATTAAACTGCATCTTCTTCTGCTCCCATTGTTCTACGGAACTGAAACAAGCCAGCATAGCATTGTCATCTGTGTCAATAACGGTCACAAAATGGCTTTTCCTCCTTCTGCAGCAGACTGCCTGCAAAACATAAAAGAGTGTGGTGATGCACCCGAGCAAATTACCCTCCCAAGCTCATTTAAATAACGTTTTCCCCTCATATATGCAAAATTCAGATGAATATTTACAACATCCAGGAATAGGTACCACAGGAAAAAAAAAAAAAAGAACGACGACACACTACCAACCCACCCCAACCCGCAAGTGCAATCATTCTCAAAATGCTCCCCAAACAAATTGTTCTGGCTGCTGTTGCCCGGCAACAATCCCACGGCGGTGTTCAGTCCAAGCACATGTAAAGCGGGCGTCCTCTCTGCTCAGAGCGTGTATAGTCAGGATAGCAGCAGAGATGGAAAATGAGATGTGAGGAGGGTCAAAGTCAGGGTCAAAAGTGCAGATGGCCGTGACCCTAAAATCAATTTGAAGCACTATTTGTGGCATTTTTTCCCTGTGTTCCAGTGCTTGATGTGCGTCTTGCAATGAACCAGCTAATCAGACTTCGGTAACCATGGGACCTTGGGGTTTTCTTAGTGTCAGGTCAATTTCTACCCATCAGTGCATTGCCCCTCAATGAGGCAGACCATTATCTTGACTTTGGAGAATCTCAAAGCTGTAAATATTTGAGTGGAGAGAGGAGGACTCAGCAGAGCTCATCCAGGGCTTTGGCTGGAACCAGAGCAACCCACTCATGGAGGGCAGCTCCTTTAGACAAAGTCTGCCATGCGTGCAGGGCGTTTTTCCTAAGGCATTCTTCCGAAGCTAGAAGAATGCTTTTATTCTTCTTTCTAATGGATGCACATGTACAGAAGAAAGAGGGAGGGATCGTGTAAAATAAGCTATCACCATATGGCACTAATCATTAGTTTTAAGAGAGTTATGGATGTATATAGGGGTGGGCTATAGTGGACTCAGGCCAAATCAGGCTTCTACCTAAAGACTGAGGTGATTCCAAATATCACTGGACCTTTCGTTTTATTTCTAGATATTTCTTAGGTGGTATGATAGAGCTAAGCAATAGATGACTTTATTTATAACTGAGATTTTCCCTTTTTATCATTATTAATTTCTGATAAAATTAAGGCATTTTATTCAGTAAACACAATCATTTGGGGAAGCAATTAATTCATAATTATTTAATCTAAGACTGATCTGAGCAAAATATTGACAGTTCATCTGAAAACTACCACATAAATATTTCCCCAATACCTCTTTGGTTAGGAAGACTCTCCTGCTCAAAGTTCTTTAGTGAATCCTCATTCCTTAGAATAACATTTAAAACCCCTACTTTAGTATCTTTTCAGCATCACCTGGACTTATCTTGCTAAACCCGATCTCCTACATTTTTCCTTTGGCAAAACTGGGTTCCATTAACCCAAGGTGCAGGCTGACAGAGCAGAGATGCATAGCAAGAAGTCCAGGATCTAAGTTCTGGTCTTGGCTCCCTCCTAACTGGCTGTATGATTAACAAGTGCTTTAATTTTCCTTGGTGTTTGTTTCCTTATAAGAGCTGCTGGTGCTAATCAACGAATATAGTAAAGTTGCAGGATATAAAATTAACACACAGAAATCCCTTGCATTCCTATATACTAACAATGAGAAAACAGAAAGAGAAATTAAGGAAACAATACCTTTCACCATTGCAACAAAAAGAACAAAATACTTAGGAGTATAGCTACCTAAAGAAACAAAAGACCTATACATAGAAAACTATAAAACACTGATGAAAGAAATCAAAGAGGACACAAACAGATGGAGAAATATACCGTGTTCATGGATTAGAAGAATCAATATTGTCAAAATGGCTGTACTACCCAAAGCAATCTATAGATTCAATGCAATTCCTATCAAGCTACCAACGGTATTTTTCACAGAACTAGAACAAATAATTTCACAATTTGTATGGAAATACAAAAAAGCTCAAATAGCCAATGTAATCTTGAGAAAGAAGAATGGAACTGGAGGAATCAACCTGCCTGACTTCAGGCTCTACTACAAAGCCACAGTCATCAAGACAGTATGGTACTGGCACAAAGACAGAAATATAGATCAGTGGAACAGAATAGAAAGCCCAGAGATAAATCCACACATCTATGAACACTTTATCTTTGACAAAGGAGGCAAGAATATACAATGGAAAAAAGACAACCTCTTTAACAAGTGGTGCTGGGAAAACTGGTCAACTACTTGTAAAAGAATGAAACTAGAACACTTTCTAACACCATACACAAAAATAAACTCAAAATGGATTAAGAATCTAAATGTAAGACCAGAAACTATAAAACTCCTAGAGGAGAACATAGGCAAAACACTCTCCAACATAAATCACAGCAGGATCCTCTATGACCCACCTCCCAGAATATTGGAAATAAAAGCAAAAATAAACAAATGTGACCTAATTAAACTTAAAAGCTTTTGCACAGCAAAGGAAACTATAAGCAAGGTGAAAAGACAGCTCTCAGATTAGGAGAAAATAATAACAAATGAAGCAACTGACAAAGAATTAACCTCAAAAATATACAAGCAACTCCTGAAGCTCAATTTCAGAAAAATAAATGACCCAATCAAAAAATGGGCCAAAGAAATTCAGAGAAATGCAAATCAAAACCACAATGAGGTACCATTACACGCCAGTCAGGATGGCTGCTATCCAAAAGTCTACAAGCAATTAATGCTGGAGAGGGTGTGGAGAAAAGGGAATCCTCTTACACTGTTGGTGGAAATGAAAACTAATACAGCTGCTATGGAGAACAGTGTGGAGATTTCTTAAAAAACTGGAATTAGAACTGCCATATGACCCAGCAATCCCACTTCTGGGCATACACACCAAAGAAACCAGATCTGAAAGAGACACGTGCACCCCAATGTTCATCACAGCACTGTTTATAATAGCCAGGACATGGAAGCAACCTAGATGCCCATCAGCAGACAAATGGATAAGGAAGCTGTGGTACATATACACAATGGAATATTACTCAGCCATTAAGAAGAATTCATTTGAATCAGTTCTAATGAGATGGATGAAACTGGAGCCCATTATACAGAGTGAAGTAAGCCAGAAAGATAAAGACCAATACAGTATACTAACGCATATATATGGAATTTAGAAATATGGCAACGATAACCCTATATGCAAAACAGAAAAAAAGACACAGATGTACAGAACAGAATTTTGGACGCTGTGGGAGAAGACGAGGGTGGGATGTTCCGAGAGAACAGCATCGAAACATGTATATTATCTAGGGTGAAACAGATCACCAGCCCAGGCTGGATGCATGAGACAAGTGCTCAGGCCTGGTGCACTGGGAAGACCCAGAGGAATTGGGTGGAGAGGGAGGTGGGAGGGGGGATCGAGATGGGAAATACATGTAAATCCATGGATGATTCATGTCAATGTATGACAAAAACCACTACAATATTGTAAAGT
Source organism: Cervus canadensis (assembly GCF_019320065.1). Taxonomy (NCBI): domain Eukaryota; kingdom Metazoa; phylum Chordata; class Mammalia; order Artiodactyla; family Cervidae; genus Cervus; species Cervus canadensis. The sequence continues at coordinate 1,078,286 of NC_057395.1, read as the reverse complement.
AATTAGCCTCCAACTAATAAAAATAAATGGAAAAAAAAAAAAAGCTGCTGGTGCTGCTGCTAAATCGCTTCGGTCGTGTCTGACTTTGTGCGACCCCATAGACGGCAGCCCACCAGACTCCCCCATCCCTGGGACTCTCCAGGCAAGAATACTGGAATGGGTTACCATTTCCTTCTCCAATGCATGAAAGTGAAACATGAAAGTGAAGTCACTCAGTCGTGTCCGACTCCTAGAGACCCCATGGACTGCAGCAGCCTACCAGGCTCCTCCTCCCATGGGATTTTCCAGGCAAGAGTACTGGAGTGGGTGCCATTGCCTTCTCTGCCTTATAAGAGCACTGCAGGCATAAGGCCACAGGGTCCGAACACCCCACACACTCAGATCCTTACTCCCCCAGAACATTTGTCACTGCTGTCTACACTCTCATTGTACATAGGTCCTTCTTTTGTCTTTCACGATACCACTCTCTCCTTGTTTTTCTTTCTTCTTTTCTTTATGTTTTTCATGAAATGCTTCCCCTGTTCCACTCTGCAATATTGCAGTTACATGTCTATAGCAAGCCCATCCTTCAGTTACCTGAATGGGCTCAACTCTGACCACGACTTCCTTTAATGCCCCCACCCTGGCCTCTGCTGCCTCCATTGTCAGCCCAGAAGGCCCCCTGAGTTTCCAGTTCCATGTCTCCATCTCTATCAGACTCTGCATGGGGGAGAGGCTGAACCCCTCGCAACATTTCCATTCCCAAGGAACGTATCATCTTCCTCCTCAAGTCAGTTTCTCCTTGACTTTGCATATAATACTCAAATTTGAAGACTTTCTTCTTTCCTTCCCTAAGTCTTTTTCAATCATCCTAACCTCAAAAATCAAGTCCATTTTCATAAAGAACTTACACCTTATTTCTTTTATAAAGTGCCTCATATTCTTATCTCTTACTCTGCAGGTAAGTTATTAGAAGGACTTACTTTTAAATTTTTATTCTACATTGGAGTCTAGTTGATTAACAATGTTGTGTTAATTTCAGGTGTACAACAATGTGTTTTAGTTATACATGCACTTATTTTGTACTGTTTGTGATTATTTGCCAAATGAGTATGATAAGGCTGTATATTGTCACCCTGTTTATTTACCTTAAATGCAGAGTACATCATGCAAAATGCCAGGCTGGATGAGTCACAGGTTGGAGTCTCAGATACGCTGATGATACCACCCTTATGGCAGAAGTGAAGAGGAACTGAAGAGTCTCTTGATGAGGGTGAAAGAGGAGAGTGAATAAGCTGGCATAAAACTCAACATTAAAAAAGCTAAGATCATGGCATCAGGTCCCATCACTTGACAGCATAATAGAAGGGGAAAAAGTAGAAGCAGTGACAGATTTTCGTCTCTGCAAAATCACTGCAGGTGGTGACTGCAGCCATAAAATTAGATGATGCCTGCTTCTTGGAAGGAGAGCTATGACAAACCTAGATGGCATATTAAAAAGCAAAGACATCACTTTGCCAACAAATGTCACTATAGGCAAAGCTATGGTTTTTCCAGTAGTCATGTATGGATGTGAAAGTTGGACTGTAAAACAGGCTGAGGGCTGAAGAACTGATGATTTTGAATCATAGTGTTGAAGAAGACTCTTGAGAGTCCCTTGGACAGTAAGGAGATCAAACCAGTCAATCCTAAAGGAAATCAACCCTGAATATTCATTGGAAGGACTGATGCTAAAGCTGAAGCTCCAATACTTGGCTCCTTGATGTGAAGAGTTAATTCACTGAAAAAGACCCTGATGCTGGGAAAGATAGAAGGCAAAAGGGGAAGAGAGCAGCAGAGGATGAGATGTTTAGATAGCATTACCAACTCAATTGACATGAGTTTGAGCAAACTCCAGGAGATAGTGAGGGACAGGGAAGTCTGTCGTGATGTAACCGTGGGGTTGCAAAGAGTCAGACAAGACTTAACAACTGAAAAATAAAAAATTTGCCAAACACTGGTCTTCAGAAAGCATTTCTCTCTGTATTAATTATTGCTAATAATCTTCTTATTAATGCCAAATTTGTCTCTTTGTTTTTTTCTAGTGCAACTTTTATCCAGCTGGAGAGAAGTGAGAACTCTTAAACCTTCATTCGTTTATGTTTGTGATAAGGAATGGGGTTGACATAATTTTTTCTTCCTTTTACTGCAAGTCTTCCTCCCTTATTTGTTTCTTCATATTTAAAGAAATAAAGCAAGATGTCAGACTGACATTATAGCAAATGATGTCATGATAAGCATTTATAGTGAAGAAATTCTAGTTTTGTTTGTGCTTCCACAACATGTCCATTTTAATTAATCTTGCAAGAGAAACTCATTTTGTTCTCAAAGCAACAATGTGAAAAGACAGGTTCCAAATGCCTTGGAATGGTTTTAGAAAGTTTGTGGGGGAGATTTGTTATTAAGATGAACTGGTTACTTAAGAGCTGTTATAATTCAAGATTCTGCTTCAGATGTCTAATATTTTCTGCAGAGGCTCAAGCAAAGATTGTTGCTGCATTTCTGTGGTCAGTGGAAAAGCCCAGTGTGAAACCCAAAACTAGGAATAAATGAATCTTTTTAAAAAACAAGGTTTGGGTTGGGATAAATATCCTACGGTAGGCAGGAAATGTCATAGAACTTCCCTAACCTGCTCTCAGAAGACTTTCAGAACTTCCTGCCTCATTGCAAATACCAAGAGGATGGATTTTCTGGGGATATTTCTGTGCTTCACTTAGGACTCTGACAAAAAGAAAAAGTTGTGCAAATGAAAAATTGTTCATCAGTTTCCTTTGGACCAGGACAGAGTCTGGACTGAACTTTCAGGTATGCTGTTTATTTAGCACTTAAATTTTTAGAACTAAATCGTAGTCCTCAGTGAAAATTATAATTATAGAAACCTACTGAAATGAAAATAGTTGCTTATCATTTTAAGAATTAACCATTTCTCTAAATGCTTTTAGCATGGTGAGAAATGATTTTTTAAGGAAAGCATTTACTTACTGGGTCAGTGAGCCCTGAAGCAAATTACTAATACTATTAGATTTTGATAGCCAATGTCAAGTTTTTTGGAGGCATAATTTGTTCTCATATGGTAAAATTTGGGAGGTCATGGGCTTTTAAAGAAATTTTCATTGGACTATAGTTGCTTTACAATGTTATGTTAGTTTTTGCTGCACGGCAAATTGGATCAGCTGTATGTATACATATATCCCTCTTCTTTGGATTTCCTTCCCGTTTAGATCACCACAGAGCATTGCGTAGAGTTCCCTGTGCTATATACAGTCGGTTCTCATTAGTTATCTGTTTTATATATAGTGGTAGATATATGTCAATCCCAATCTCCCAATTCATCCCACACTCCTTACCCCCTTGGTATTCATACATTTGTTCTCTACATCTGTGTTTCTATCTCTGCTTCACAAGTAAATTCATTTGTACCATTTTCTAAGTTCTCCATTTAAGCAATTTTATATGATATTAATATTTGTTTTTCTCTTTCTGACTTATTTCACCCTATGTGACAGTCTCTAGCTCTATCCACATCTCTGTTAAAGGCACTATTTCATTCCTTTTTATGACTGAGTAATAGCTAATTGTATATATGTACCACATCTTTATCCGTTCCTCTGTTGATGAACATTTAGGTTGTTTCTCTGCCCTGGCTATTATAAATATAGCTACAATGAGCATTGGGGTGCATGTGTCTTTCTTAATTATGCTTTCTCTGGATTTTTAGCCAGGAGTGGTGTTGCTGGGTCATATGGTAACTCCATTCTTAGTTTTTTAAGTAACCTCCATACTGCCCTCTACACTGTTCTCCGCAGTAAACTGTACTGATTTACTACATCAGCCTTAACTTTTAATTGAAGAAGATCTAATTGGTCAAATACATTCAGTCATCCCTCTCAAAAGTACCTTTTAGTCTCTGATACCTCACGCTAAGAAAATTTACTGGAAGGGTTCAGAGGACATATTGGAAGACATTGAATAGAAGATGTGATAGAAACAGATTTAGCCAACAAAACACATGGCATTCTGATTTCTTGGGCTTTTGATATGTATGAACTTGGTTCAGGAAAACTGGACCTTGGAACTAAATTTTTAAAGCAAAATATACCTAACTTTGCTTTCACTATGTTAAATAAGTAAAATTAATAAAAGCCTCACACGCTTCTCTGGGCTGACAGGGCTAGGGAACTGAGTCCAAAAGCTGCAGCAGTGGATAAGGCTCTGAGGAAACCAGACTCAGGATGGGCTGTGAAGTCACAATTGCTGTTCCTGCGTGGACCTCTTCCTCATGCTGACACTGAGATGGGCTGGACCCACCCACCCCCAAGGGCCAGCAAAGAGCTTGGTCTGCATCTTCCAAAATAAAAGACTCAAATCAAGTAATCTTTCCCAATTTTGTCAGTGTATGGCTCCAGGAGATCTCTCCTGCCAATGAGATGTTGCATTTGATCATGACTGCCTCAACCAGTCCTCTGGCAGGTCTAGCCACCATGGCATGGAAGACCTTGGCCAAGCCCCAGGTAATCCCATGTTGCAGGTGGGGTTTAGCTGTCCTGTGACAGCCACTAGGGTCACTCATCCCTTGAAATCCATCAGATTTGAAGTTCTATTTAAGATGTTCCTTGTTAAATGTCCTTTCATATAGCAAAACCATCAGTATTATGATATGCCGAGCCACCACACAAAGTTACTGTGACATGCACCTGTAAGATGGAATGTTACTTCATAAAGTCCCAGATCAAAGGAACAACAATAAAAAAAGAAACCCTTAAATTTTACCTAGGTATCTGGCCAGCCTCCTCCATCACAATTATCTCCTCTTGACTGTTGGCATGGAGCCCATGGTTCCCCTGGCAAAAGAGCTCTCCTCCTCACTTGCAGTCTCCCAATTGACTCCATGCTATGTTTTCCATGTCATTTAGTCCACTCCTTCACTTTGAGTCTCTTTGTTTCACTCTATTGTACTACAAAACATGTTTCTTTCTATATCCAACTTTGCATATTTGCTTTCTTTCCAGTTTCAGCTCACTTAGTTCTGGCTACACTGATTCTTAGAGTCATCTAGCTGCCCTTCTGAAGTGTTGAAATTTCTTTTGGTTGCACTTAGTAGAAACCACCTCTGAGAAAATCAAGAGAAGGAATTCATTGAAAGGATATAATAGAATTCCAGGAAAAAATGAACAAATAAAACTTCAGAAGGGAAGAAAGAAGGGCAGCGCTAGTGACTTCAGGGACCAAACAGCATAAACTTCCACTCTTAAGTATCAATATCAACAGTATTCAGCTGCAAGGACTCCTACCCAGGAGACATTTGATGGGAAATTCTGACTTCCCACAGAGAAGAATCTGATAGAGCCAGTTCAGCTTTGGTTGCCCAATGGTCCAGTCCTGCATGAAAGGCTTAGAGCCAAGAGGATGGGTGTTTTGTAGAGACATATCTACTTTCTCTGGAGAAAGATCTGGACATCAGAAAGAGGAATCCTTGTGAACTAAGAAGATGTCCCAAGCATAATAAGTTCTCAGTAGAGTGAGATCTCAGTCACACTTTTTTGGTATCACAGTATAGTATCACTGTGTGTGTGAGTGCTCATTCATGTCCGACTCTTTGCGACCCTGTGGACTGTAGCCTGCCAGGTTCCTCTATTCATGGGATTTTCCAGACAAAAATACTAGAGTGGGTTGCCATTTCCTTCTCTAGGAGATCTTCCTGACCCAGGGATTGAACCCGCATCTCCTGCATTGGCAGGCAGATTCCTTACCCCTGAGCCACTGGGGCTTCTGTGTAGTATACATTTAAAAAAATATGTCATTTTCCCTGAGCCAGACAGTTAAGCCCTTGGTTCTGGAAATGGGCTGTGTCCTTGCTCTCGTCCCAATCAACTGGCGAGCTCCCAGTGAAGGCCTGACTGGCCAAGTCAGCTAACATGATGCCAATTCTTGAAGGGTAGGTTTCACATGGCTGATGTTCCTTTCTAAACCTGACACTTAATAAACAGTCACCATACCAAGATACCTTCAGGGTTGGGGGGCGGGGGAGTGGAAGGAGGGGAAGGGAGGAGGAATGAGGACTTAGTGTTTAATGGGCACAGAGTTCCCTTTTAGGAAAGTGAAGAATTCAGGAGATGGATGATGGTGAGAGTTTCACAACAATGTGAATGTACTTAGTGACACTGAAATATACAGTCAAAAATGGCTCAAAGAGTATATTTTATATTATGTGACTTTTCCCACAAATTTTTTTAAAAAGTAAATAAAAAATAAAGATAAATTAGACATGACCTCTGTTGTTAAGACAGAATCTAATAGATTTTCTGTATGATTAATTTTTAGGAGGGAATTGAATCAACAAATACTTTATTTATTTATTTATTTTTTTTAACAAAGACTTTAAACAAATCATTAACAGACCCATTTGGAGGGTTCTAAGAAGCTGGGCAGGTCTCCCCAGGTAGCTTAGTGGTAAAGAAGCTGCCTGCCAATGCAGGAGACACAGGAGATGTGGGTTCAGGTCTTGAATCAGGAAACTCTCCTGGAGAAGGAAATGGCAAGCCACTCCAGTATACCTGCCTGGGAAAATCCCATGGGAGAGGAGCCTGGTGGGCTACAGCCCATGGGGTCACAAAAAGTCAGACACAACTGAGCACACATGCACATACACAGAAGCTGGGCCGTTTCTACTTGGGTTATCACGTGGGTTCCACTTTAGGCAAATGTGGAATTGCCATCAAGGCAAGGATTTTGCCATCAAGGATGGGATTCCAATGGACTGTTTTTTCCAGCTTCCACCCTTAACATAGTATTTTTGTTATCATTCACCAAACCTGCCATTCGGAGCCTCTATCTATATCTATAGATATGTTTATCTCTAACTATGTATCTGTCTATCTATCTGTGTGCTTCCCTAACGGCTCAGATGGTAAAGGATCTGCCTGCAATTCAGGAGAACCAGGTTCGATTTCTGGGTTAGGAAGATCCTCTGGAGAAGGGAATGGCAACCCCTCTGGTACTCTTGCCTGGAGAATCCCAAGGACTGAGAAGTCTGGCAGGCTACAGTCCACAGGATCGCCAAGAGTCAGACACGATGGGGCTCTTCAGGCAAGAATACTGGCGCAGGTTGCCATGCCTTCCTCCTGGGACCTTCCCTACCCAGGGATCAAATCCATGTCTCTTTCATCTAACCTGCATTGGCAGGTAGGTTCTTTACCACTAGTTCCACCTGGGAAGCCTATATATAAAATAATCACAAAACGGTTTTTTTTTCCCCCTCTAACGATCTAAGATATGGTTGGAAGACTGTGTATTTCTCCACTTTGTTATTTGTATTTTCACACTGTACTTATTCAGGCTATTTGAGAGTTGTTATGCTGCTTCTGTATTATGTATATAAGTGCACTTCTATGACTCAGAGATCTTACTGAGTTTACACGAAAACTGTTGAAGCAGAAAGAGACTCCAGAGTAAGCCAGACTTGGGTGGAAAGCCTGGTTTCATAGCTTAGTAGCTCTCTGAACTTGGGTCAAGCTACTTTCGGATCCTTGGTTGTTTCATCTACACAGTGGGAAACAAGTTCACACTAGTTCACATGCTTGTGGGAAATAAATGAGATAATTTGCGTGCAAGTGAAAGTTGCTCAGTCACGTCCAACTCTTTGCGACCCCATGGAATTCTCCAGTCCAGAATACTGGAGTGGGTAGCTGTTCCCTTCTCCAGGGGATCTTCCCAACCCAGGGATTGAACCCAGGTCTCCAGCATTGCAGGCGGATTCTTTACTGCCTGAGCCACAAGGGAAGCCCAGTTTGTGTGGAGGGGCCTGACAAATAGAGGAAAATCAATGTGCATTTTCTCACCTCCCACAAAGTGAAACCATGAGCTTTCTTCCCTGGGCCTGCTTCCTACCACAGTAACTGCCTTCTGTGATTCCTAGCCTGCAATGACCAGCAGTCCAAGGCGGGGTGGCCAGGTGGGCTTCTGCTACTCCCAAGAGTAAATCAAGTCCAGTTTGATTTCTGAGGGTGTATTGCCACAGGTAGTCAAACTCTGACTATCCCAAACAAAAGGCTCAAACTGCAGAACAATCTCCCTGTCACTGCTGGCAGTTTTGCATGTTCCATAGAGGCTTACTGTTACTAAACTCAGGTCCGGCTTCTCGCTGCTCAAAAATCAACATAGAGAGGCAAGTGTTTGTAGCAAGGAAAGTTGCTTTTGATCAGAAAGCTGGCAATATGGGGAGGAGGTGGACTCATGTCCCTCAAAACCAGCTCTGAAGATTCTGCTCACCCATGACAGTTGTTAAAGAGAAACAGGGATGTACCCACAGTTACTCATTGAGATAGGGGGTCAGCACCGTCAGCATCCTCCCGCTGCGTGCAAGCTTGTCGGCTTCTTGTGATCTATCTTCAGATGTTATCTTGTTCACACAGTTCACACAGTTTGTTCATGAGATGACTGAAGAGGAAGCTACGGAAGAGATCTGGTCCTCTGTTAAACACTTATTCTTCATTTCTACTTCTTTGATCTACAGAAAGAGCCAACATGTTAGGCAAGGTATTGTGCGATCAAAGATTAGAAAAATGTGCTAGGGCCAGAGCTTGGGGGTGCCTTATTTAAAAGTTAGTTACAACGTACCTTTGCTGAACTGACAAGAAAAGGGGTTTCTGGCTGAGGGCAGTTTCCTGCCAAAAAAGAAAAGTTTTCATTATTGTGTATTTTGTTCCAATATGGAGATAAAGATGCTAATATAAAAAACTGGCACAGGCTTCCCATGTGGTGCTAGTGGTGAAGAACCCGCCTGTCAATGTAGGAGATGTAAGAGATGAGGGTTCGATCCCTGGTTAGGAAGATCCCCTGGAGGAGGGCAGGGCAACCCACTCCAATACTCTTGCCTGAAGAATCCCTTTGGAAAGAGGAGCCTGGTGGGCTGCAGTCAATGAGTTCACAAAGAGTCAGACACGACTAAAGTGACTTAGCATGCAATCAGTAGGTGGCTTACCTAGTGGTTTTTGCTTCTTGAAACAAGTGGATGAATGAACATATTGGCCTTGGGATGCCATTCAGCTCAAAGTTGGTAGTGATCACAAATGGTTTTAATAAATGAAAGAGGTATTTTGGCAGCACCCATTGAGGCAAATAAAGATTAAGGTCCTTGCCAACATCACAGAGTATATTAGATCCTCTATTTTAATTGCATCTTATGAATGGAAAGGATGCAGGAAATGGAATTTTAATTTGTACATCTAAGTTATGATATTGAAGGAGAAGGTCTTTGTGACCTTATGGATTTGAGAGAAAAAAAAAACTTTATAGGACATAGCTGAAACTAGTATAAAAGCTATGTCTCATGGCTGACATTGCTGCTGTTTGATGCTTGCTGCTAAATTGTAGAAAAGCAGAACATGAATCCCTGATTGATTTTTCTGGACATGCATTTGCAACAAACGAGGCTGAGTCTGGCTGGAACCGTGTGATGTTCAGAAACAGTAAAAACACAGTTTGTGTCCCGTACCCCCATCGAGTTCTAGGGCTGGTGGTGGCTTTAATTGTTTTTATATCTTTTGCTTGATGTCAGACATAAACTACATATTTCTGTGGACAGACTAATATATTCTATGTTAAGACCTGGGGGATTCCAGTATGAATGAAGAAAGCCTTGGAATGGCATTGACATTCATTTTTCAGAAAATCAGGGAGAAGGCATGAAGAGTAAGGCTGGGATGCAAGCTGGGTAACTCCTTCACTTTGGCCCTGTTATCATTTCCATATCCCTTTGTTTCCTGCCACGCCCTCAAGTGCGTTCTTTAATGACAGAGACTCATCTCCATTTGACTCTGGGTGTTCATGACTTATTCTGTGAATGGCCTCAGCTCATCAGTCCCCCCAAACCACAGCTGTGGTGCACTCACATCTCTGCCTTTGCTCACATAATTCTCAGACCATCTTGGCTACCCGAAGATAAGCAGCTTGATTTGAGTTATCAGGCAATCTAATCTTCTCTGCTTGCATCCCTAATTTCCCAAAATGAGTTCATTCCTCACAGTATATAAATAGATATTTGATATATATCTGACATGTGCCTGAAAAATCCGATATACACAGCCACATGAGAAGCCACATGGTACAATGGAAAAAAAAAAAAGGCATTAAACGAAAGAGAAAGCCACAAGACAAAGGACTTTGCTTCTAACTAATTATGTGATCTTGAATAAATAAATAATGTATTCTCATCGAACCTCTTGTTTCTCATCATTGGAATTCACTAACAAGATATTATAAAAATCAAATGAGATAATCTATAAAAGTATTTGAAAACTATTAAGATTTGTATAAATGGGAGGCAATATTTTACTACATACTTTAACCCCAGCACGTTGATAGTCATTAGGAAAGATCAAGAAATGAAAAGAGGTGGATGAACTTAGAGCCTGTTATACAGAGTGAAGAAAATCAGAATGAGAAAAACAAATATCCTACATTAATGGATATATATGGAATCTAGAAATTGGTATTGATGAACCTAGTTGTAGGAAGGAACAGAGACGCAGATACAGAGAACAGACTTGTGGACACAGTGGAGAAAGGAAAGAGTGGAATGAATGGAGAAAGTAGCATCAACATATATACACTACCATGTGTAAAATAGATAGTTGGAAAAAAGTTACTACATAAAACAGGGGGCCCAGCTTGACGCTCTGTGATGACCTAAAGGGCTGGGTTGGGAGGATGAGAGGGAGGTGATATATGGATAATTATAGCTGATTTGCATTGCTGTAAGGCAGAGGCCAACACAACATTGTAAAGCAATTTTCCTCCAATTAAAAAATAAATTTAAAAAATCAGCTAATAAATAAATGAAAAGCACAAGACCTGCCTTTGTGGAATTTACAACCTACTCAGGAAGATCACATATATATATGTGTAAAATAATTAGTCTCATAAGTCATTATAAACTGATATATATATAATGTAGACAGATGGCATACCACATGATAATAGTTTTAAACAATTGAAATACTATGCATATAAAATTGGTGCATAAGCATCATGCTAGTATTAATAATGAGCATAATCATCATCTTTACCACTTTCTCATCATGCAGATTACTTTAGGGATTGTCTCTGTCCTTCTTTACATCCTAGTTTAGGTTTGAGATGAGTTTACATTTATATATACTATTTATTTAGTGCCTTTCTATGTCTCATTTACCAATATATCCCAACACCTAAGACAATATCTCAATAAATGTCATTGAATGAATGGATGAATCAGTTAATCAATGCAGGAGAAAAGAAGCCACTTTCCATCTGAATCCACACATGGTATTTTCTAATTCTGGATAAAGAGTAAAGACAGTGGAAAGAAGACTGGCCCGTGAACACATGTGCACACACACACACACACACTCACATACACTAGCTTAATGTTATGGAAACACATCAGAATTGAAAAGAGCAAGTGTGAGGTTGGTGGACAGACTGAAAAAGCTCTGTCCATCTCTCCCATTCACTGAGAACCACTGTCTAACATTTTTAGGGCTCTATCTCTCTAACATGGGGTTTCAACAAAATGGGAATCTTTATTGGACAGTCTACTGCCTTTTTTCTAATCCTTTCAGCTGTTTAGAACCTCATGTTATTAAAACATTTCCTTAACATTAGTGTGTGAATTCAAGTCTGATTGGATAATCAGTTCTTGTAACCTGGATAATATTCTGAGCATAGTTGGAGGTACATAAAGCAAGCTCTTAACCCATTGATGTTTACCTATTGCGGGTAATGATCTGTTCAGATGGAGCTGTTTTCCATGAAGATAAACTACCCTAATCAGTTTCAGTGTAATACTTAACCCCTCAGGCCAGAGCATATGGTTGTCATTGTGCAGCTGTGCTGATAGAATAGCTTGGCCCTTCCGAATGTTTGTTCCATTTTTATATAATTGCTGACCACCCATTATCTGTAGAGGATAATCATTTTTCTTCTTTCCTTCTCAGTTTCTAAGGAACAAAACCTTCCCTCCCTTTCTTATTGTAAACAGTTTGAGAAAAAGCAAAAGGTGAAGTAAATAAGAATGCCTCACTGTCCCATGCCTACCCCAGTGCTGAGCTCCCTACCCTGGACTGTTTTCAAGTATTTCTGCAAAAAAAAAAAAAAAAACAAGAGGCATTTTCCTAAACCAAGATGTTTCACATGGAAGCCAAACAAATCCTAGCCTTTGTGGATAAGGCACTGTAAAATGGCTCACATCTCCAAATGAGAAGAGACATGGTTGGAAATTACAATGATCTTATTTTAAATGGAAATACCTGCAGATGTCACAAGAAACGTATAGAACTAGGCACAGACAAATACAGAACGCTTTGGGGGTGTGGAGTAGAGAAGAGGGAGCATCCACCCTGGACTATGGAGGAGGGGGATAGTGGACTAGGAGTTCAGCAAGGAGCTTGCTGAGTCTGAACAGTATTAACCATCTTGGAAATTTAAACATTTCTTGTCAAGCACTTTTAGGACGCTATCCATAGTTATATTTATTTCACAATAGGTTGATCCCAGACATCTTTTCAAATGTGCTCACCATTGAATTTGCACGTTGTTATAGGTTCCCTCTTTGCATTTCAGAGTGAAACAAAAGAGACAGGCAGCAAAATTGGGACAGGGAGACGGTGTCCATCGGCAGTTCCCCCTGAAGAGGTCTCCTAACCCTGTGCCAGCTTGTTAATTTCTTGCTCTTGCCTGTCTGTCAAAAGAATGGAGATGGTATTTGACAGCCCACACATTTTTTAAAGCTGTATTTTTATACATTTCCCTGATTTCCAAAAATATGACCAATGTTATTCTGGCAGAGGTGTTTTACTCCCCGAGAATGGCGATAACAGAGTAAATGTTCTCTCACTCATGTGCTACACTGAATCATGCTATCATAAGATACCGAGAAGACAATCACAAGTCATCTTTCCTTAAGTGATATTCAGTTCAGTTCAGTTCAGTTGCTCAGTCGTGTCCGACTCTTTGCAACCCCATGAATCACAGCATGCCAGGCCTCCCTGTCCATCACAAACTCGCGGAATTTACTCAAACTCATGCCCATCGAGCTGGTGATGCCATCCAGCCATCTCATCCTCTGTTGTCCCCTTCTCCTCCTGCCCCCAATCCCTCCCAGCATCAGGGTCTTTTCCAATGAGTCAACTCTTCGCATGAGGTGGCCAGAGTATTGGAGTTTCAGCTTCAGCACCAGTCATTCCAATGAACACCCAGGACTGATCTCCTTTAGGATGGACTGGTTGGATCTCCTTGTGGTCCAAGGGACTCTCAAGAGTCTTCTCCAACACCATAGTTCAAAAGCATCAATTTTTCGGTGCTCAGCTTTCTACACAGTCCAACTCTCACATCCATACATGACCACTGGAAAAACCATAGCCTTGACCAGACGGACCTTTGTTGGCAAAGTAATGTCTCTGCTTTTTAATATGCTATCTAGGTTGGTCATAACTTTCCTTCCAAGGAGTAAGCATCTTCTAATTTCATAGCTGCAGTCACCATCTGCAATGATTTTGGAGCCCCCAAAAATAAAGTCTGACACTGTTTCCACTGTTTCCCCATCTATTTCCCATAAAGTGATGGGACCAGATGCCATGATCTTAGTTTTCTGAATGTTGAGCTTTAAGCCAACTTTTTCACTCTCCTCTTTCACTTTCATCAAGAGGCTTTTTAGTTCCTCTTCACTTTCTGCCATAAAGGTGGTGTCATCTGCATATCTGAGGTTATTGATATTTCTCCTGGCAATCTTGATTCCAGCTTGTGCTTCTTCCAGCCCAGCATTTCTCATGACGTACTCTGCATAGAAGTCAAGTAAGCAGGGTGACAATCTACAGCCTTGATGTACTCCTTTTCCTATTTGGAACCAGTCTGTTGTTCCATGTCCATTTCTATTAATCCTTCCCAAATAGAGGTCTTCTCTGTAGCTCAGACAGTAAGGTGTCCGCCTGCAATGTGGGAGATCTGAGTTTGATCCCTGGGTTGAGAAAATCCCCTGGAGAAGGGAATGGCAACTCACTCCAGTATTCAGGCCTGGAGAATCCCATGGACCGAGGAGCTTACCAGGCTGTACTTTATAGGGTAGCAAAGAGTCAAACACAACTGAGCAACTACCCTACACACACACCCCTACACCCACCCCCCCGACACACACACACATCTTTCCCAAATAGTTCACTGGTGAGGGCTGCAATAGGAATAAAAGTGTTTCTATACTCACAAGTTTTGTTTCTAAGGATGAAAGAGCGCTGAAACTCTGACTGACATTCAAGTTGGAGGTACTGTGAATCTGTGGAAAAATAGGATTTTACACACTGACACCACCAATAAGAGTTCTGAAAGGCATGCTTGTCATGAAAGAGTTCCATGTGGAACAGCCCAGATTGTGGACTAAAACGGTCTCTGTGTGGCAGAGGATGTTTGTGAATGAAGTGCCTTTCAATGAGGAGAAATCGATTTTAACAGCTCATTTATTGATGAAACTAAGTCTAGTCTCAGCAGTTAGAGAGCTTTCTTGGAACAAGGACTCGAAGATTCATCTGTCTCACCTGAACGGATCAAAGAAAAAGCTTCTCATAAAAGATGTTTATGGTCCCTCTGCTCCTGGAGTTTGGATGAGCTAGTATTTGATAATGAGTTACTAGGGAATTGGGGCGACTAGAAGGCCTACTAACATTTCCCGTTCCTGTCGGACTCTGTGGAGTTAAGATTATTCAAATACACCTAAAGATGAACCCTCCAATGGCCGAATCGTGGATTCATTTAATGTCTTAATTCCACTAAGCTTCCTTAGCACTACTCTTTGCTGTGGGCTATGCTGGCTCATTTCCTGTTCCAACATGGTGCCTGTCATTTCTCCACCTCTAAGTCTGAACTTACACAGCCAGGTGGGGTCAGAATCCTTTCTTTCTGCAGCTGTCCACTGCAGGTCAGGTCATGATGTTCCTGTAAGACATGTGCAAACCAGAAGATCTAAGGTAAATCTCTTGAAAATATAGGCACAACCACTTTGGTGACATGGTGAATGCTAACTTCTAGGCGCTCCAGAAAAACCATACTTGGACTTCGTATCACTAAGTGGGAGCCTCTTTGGGTTTGAGAGGTAATATATACAAGGTGTGCATGCCCCACTCTGATCCATTTATTAATACAACATGAATTAAAAGATTGGGGGGAAGCTACAGAAAAATATTGGTCTCTGGTCAGTGCAAGCTGAGGATGAGCCATTTATTCAATTCTCCTGGCCTAGCAGAGTTCTGGTGCTTTAAGCATCTTAAAAAATACAAAATGCCCACATGAAACAATGAATGAAACACGAAAGCATCTAATAGGATGTCACCAGAATTTTGGAGCAAAACATATTTTGGAGAACATACTCTTCTTTTGAAAGAAAGCTTTTCTATATCCAGCTTTGGTATCACAAGCTCCAAGGCACCATGTGACTCACGTTGCCCATGATGGAGTAAGGATTATCTGATTCCTGTTGCCAGAAAATCAGACATCCCCAGCGGGCCTTCATCACATGGAAGCAATGTCTATGAGGCAGGAATCAGCAGGTTGTGAGGGTACGAGTCAGTTTCATAAGCATGCAGCTCACATTCCCAGGGTGACTGCCCCTCTCATCTGCCACACCCTCCTGAATCTGCCCTGTAGCCTCCTACGAGGTCCTGTGAAAAGGTGGCTACGGAGGCATCGTTTTTAAGCCCAGTTTCCAGATGGCTCTGCTAAGTGCAAGTGTGCTGGTCCCACTGGGAAGGGACTGCTGTGTTGTTACAGCTGCTTTTATCACAGGTGGTCCTGAGGGGAGGGGAGGAAGGAGATTTTTCCAGCACAAATAACTGAATAGAAATATCTCAGAGCCCCACACTGTCAGAAAGGAGAGAGAGCCTGAGATCAGAATCTATACCAGCTTATGCTCTGGGGATAGTTAATGATGTGGCTCTATAGTTGGGTACATGGAGGAAAGGGGTTGAAGGACTCGCCGGATGATGAGGAAGGGAAGGTGTCATGTGGATGGACCTACTGGAATGGGTCCAGACTGAGATATTCTTGATTCACACAAATGCTCACCAAAAGGATTCCATGACAGAAATATGTCTTGGCTGTTAGATTTTCAAGATGAGTTATCTCTGTGGATGGGGGCTTCCCAGCGGGCTCAATGGTAGAGAACCTGCCTGCTACAGCAGGAGATGTGGGTTTGATCTCTGGGTCGGGAAGATCCCCTGGAGAGGAAAATGGCAACCAACTCCAGCATTCTTGTCTGGAAAATCCCATAAACAGAGGAGCCTGATGGGCTACAGTCCCTGGGTTCATGAAGAGTCAGATGCAACTGAGCGACTAAACAACAACAATCCTTGTGGATATTCGCCAACCTCATTGTCCAGCTATTTTAGACTCCTCCGTGGGTGTATGACCAAAGTGACCGTGGTGGCAGAGGTGAGACTCAGCATAGCTTCGACAACTTGGACATTTTGTCAGTAGAGTTGATCTGATACTGCCTTCCCTAAGAGACTTAGCATCAGTAAGTAGCCTTGAAACCCTGATATAGTATATTCTTTAGGGTGAGGGTATAGGTAGACAGTAGTAATCCAGTGGCAGACTTTCCATCTTGGAAAGGAAAGTATCATTAAGGTCTAATACACAGTGTTGCTTCTGGTCCAGGAATTCACCTATATACAAAATAAAAGCCTGGTGTTCCTTGCAGTCTCCAATATGTACCCTTATTGCTGCAGGCATCTGGGTTTGTAGGATGAAATGTCATCTCCTTGGAGAGACTTCACTGACTACCCAAGTAACTGACTACCCAGTAAGATACCCAAGTATCTTATTCTTCTGTTTTATCTTTATCCCCCAATGTATTTCTACCCAGTTTTAAACATCAGTTTCCCATTAGAAATTAAACTATACGCAATTGAACTAGTTCATTTGTTCATTACAATATCTGTAGCACCTAGAACAGTCTTAGGAGCAAAGCCAATGTTTAATAATATTTGTTTAATTAGTATATGAATAAATTATTTATTAGAATGCATAGTTAAGACCCAAGGCATATTTGATTAACCATTAAGAACTTAAGGCCCAAATTACTTAATAAACAGGTAAGGATACAATTTCCATTTTAATTGGCTGATTTGGTTCCTGGTCAGGAATCTTATAATTATAGAAATTTTAAATGCTTGGGAAGAAATTCAAGGATAAATCAAATCTACATTCATTCTCTGAGAGTCCATTACTTGCAAGCCATTATGCTAGATCATAGGGAACATACTGATGGATGTAACGTGACCCTATACTCAAGGAGTTTAAAATTGGGAAAACACAGAAAATAATAAATAACGGACAGAAGTAGGACACTTGAGGAACTCTGTGTGTGTGTTTGTATATGTGTGTGTGTGTTTGCATGTGTGTGTGAGTGCATGCATGCGTGCATGCACATGAAGAGGAAGTAGCCATTTATTCAGCTATGCTGGGGAAATCAGAAAGGTTTTGTGGCAGCAGTAACCTAAGAGCTGGGCTTCCCCAGTGGGCCGGTGGTAAAGAATCCGCCTGCCAATGCAGGAGACGCAGGTTCAATCCCTGGTTCAGAGAGATCCCTTGGACAAGGAAATGGCAACCCACTCCAATATTCTTGCCTGGGAAATCCATGGACAGAGGAGTCTGGAAGGCTATAATCCATGGGGTTGCAAAAGAGTCAGATACAACTTAGCATCTAAAAAACAAGAACAACCTATGAGCTAGGATTTGAAAAATCCTCAGGAGTTCAACAGGTAAATCTGGAGGAAAAGGTCCAGGCTTGGAGAACTAGGGATCCAGAAATCACAGAGGGCTTAATGGAGGTTTGGGTGGATCCCTTCAAGATGCTGGATGCCATATTCAGGTGGTGGCCTTTACTGTGTAGCAGTGTGGAGAGATCAACAAAGGTTTGTGAGAAAAAGGTCTAACACCTTCTGACCTGTGACTTTGGCCACACACTGAAGGACAGATTAGTGAGGGAAGAGACTGGAGACAAGGACACCAATCAGGAGCTTCATCTGATGGTCCAGGGGTGATAAGAAGCTAGTGGACTCGAAACAGGCCCACAGCAGAGAGGATTAAGTGAATGAGGTGGATGCAGAGATATTAAGAGAGGATTTGTTACAGGATTTGACCAGATGTTTTATGTTGATGGGTTGAAAGGAAGCATAGCCTAAAATAACTTCTGTAGTTCCTGTCTGGGTGATTTGGAGGATGGAGGTGATGTCAAGTGATGGGAAGACAGAATAAATCAGGGAGCTTTTGGAAGAGAAATTTGGCTCTGTCCAGTCTGAAGATCAATTGCATATCTATCTTCATATGCCAAACTTGCATTTGAAGATCAATGGTGTATTTATCTTCATATGCCAAGTTTGCATTTGAAAATTTGGGACAAAAGCTCAGGGTGGAAGTCCAGTACAGTGATGTAGTTTTTGAAGTGATATTTAAATATTACAAAGAAGTTAAAGAGAGAAGACTGTCAACACTTAACAACAAACAGGAAATGCAAAGGTAGATAAAGAAAATGAATGTTTTCCCCAAACAGCATGACAAAGTAGAAATATGTATCACTGAGGCTCCCAGTCCTGTTTTCTACCTTTTCCCCCATGATTCTTCATCATTTTTTTTTTCTTTTTTAAAATCAAGTTTCTTTCTTTTTTCAAATTTGTTTTTATTTTATTTTATGGGCTCTGCTGGGTCTTCATTACAGTGTACAAGCATCTCTAATTGCAGTGTGTGGGCTTCTCTCTAGTTGTGTTGTGTAGGTAAGGGCTTAATAGTTGTGGCACGCAGGCTCTCTAGTTGTGGTGTGTGGATTTCTTTAGTTATGGCACTCGGTCTTAGTTGCCCCGAGATATACAGAATCTTAGTTCCCCAACCAGGGATTGAACCCAGGTCCCCTGCGCTGAAAGGTGGATTCTTTACCACTGGACCACCAAGGAAGTCTCCCTTTTTTTTCCTTTCCCTTTCAATTATAGCTGTTTCATCTTTCCTATGGGGAGAAAAGAAACCCACCATGACAACTTGAACTTACAACCTTGATTAATGTAGTTTTCTACTCAAAAACCATTCATGGTTCATGGTTTCTCCTACACCAATGTCCTGACTCTTTCTGTAGCATTTGGTGATTCCCCCGTTGTGGCCACCCTCTTACCTTACCCCCAGGACAGTCAGATATGCCTAAGCTCCTTGTCGATTTTCCTACCTGGGGATCTCTGCTCCAGCTGTTCCGTGAAGCCAGCATTTCCTTCTTTTCCTTCTCCACATACATGTCAAGGCTTTGAAACCTGCCCAGTTTTTTCCCACTCAAAATTCTCTCACTTTATCCACTGTTACAGAATTCTCCCTTCACTTTGGTTGTAGCCTTTGCCTCAATGTTCTTTGCTGTTTCCACGCCTTAGTCCCTCAGTAGCCTGCAGCTGTAGAAGATTGCAACTTATTCCCTTTGTGCTTTATACTGGCTTTTCTGAGACTCTGAACACAGCAGTGATTAGATGGATGTTTTGAAATGAGAGAGGAGAGAAAAATAATTGCAGCAAAGCCCATTCCTGCTCTGTATGTTCCCTTTCTTAGCCTGACTGATTTGATGCAATGATAGGAGACATCATTGAACTCTCATAAACAGGTGTAAAGGTCTCTGGTATTGCCTCATTCTCTGGGCTGATTACTTTCAGAGAGAGAGAGAAAGAAAGAAACCCACAAAACGTATGAGGTCTGGGACTGGAGGGGACTTCATTATTTTTAATGTCTCAGTAAAACATCTTTTTTCTCTCTCTCTACATTTACCAGACTAATCCCAATAATGTCTTTTAAACAATTAATTCTAGTTTCAAAAGCATTCTACTCTGCAGTTTGTCCAGAATTAAGTGACCATTAGAAGGCATTAGCTTAGAAATGAGTGCCCTAATTACTTCTGAAAGTTAGCCATAAAAGACAGGGAAAAAAAGTCCAGATTTCAGAGACATCCGCATCCTTGCAGTGCTGGCTGCTTCCTGTGGACCTTTCTGTCTTCCCACCTCGCAAAGTGTCAGGCCGAGGAAAGCACTGGAGCATTTTGGCACCTGACAATTTAATTCTGTATTAGCAAACATTTCTTTATCTTTCCCTGATTCTGGAAAATAAAATGTATGGAAAGATATTAAGATGTGGACCGTTTTTCTCTAGATGAACTTTTGGGAATGCCAGGAAGCTCGATGGTGTCGATGTGTACAGATGATGCGTGTCCAATTGTGCAGCCATGGAATTTGTTACCACTTAAGAGCAACGCATATAAATGGAATCTAGAAAAATGGTACCGATGAACCTATTTGCAGGGCAGGAATAGAGGCACTGACTTAGAGAAGGGACTTGTGGACACAATGAGGGGAGAAGGGGGGTGAATTGAGAGAGTACCATTGACTTAGATACACTTCTGTGTGTAAAATTAGATAGCAAGTGGGAAGCTGCTGCATAACCCAGGGAGCTCAGCTCGGAGCTCTGTGATGACCAAGACAGGTGGGGTGGGAGGCTGGGAGGGGGGTTCTAGAGGGAGGGGATATATGTATACATATGGCTGATTCACAATGTTGTCAGGCAGAAGCTGACACAACGATGCAAAGCAATTATATTATAGCTTTAAATAGCTTAAAAAAAGAGTGTCATAAGCACAGTGGTTACCTGTGCTAAGCGTGCTTGTTTCAGCAGCAGCATCAATTTACTGTATGGGTTTAGACTTCACAGCTGTTTGCAGAGGCCTGGTGGATACTCTGTCCCTACACCTAGGTGTAGAAGAGGTGCCAAATTTCTAGCACAGTCTCTTTTCGAGGTGGGAGTGGTTTTCACCATGAAGCCTGGTCAAGAATCCACCTGCCAGTGCAGGAGACTCAAGTTCCATCCCCGGGTCAGGAAGGTCCCCTGGAGAAGGAAATGGGAACCCACTCGAGTGTTCTTGCCTGGAAAATCCCATGGACAGAGGAGCCAGGTGGCTACAATCCATGGGATTGCAAAGAGCTGGACATGACTGAGCGACTAAACACACACACACACACACACACACACACACACTCAGGGGAGCTGTGCCAGCTGTACTTGCACGGCTCAGGAGACCAAGTTCTCCCAGTGGGTAGGTCCATGCATTGTATGTGTAACCAGTCAGCTCACGTTGGACGGGAGCGTTGGCAGGGCTCACAGCCTTGATGTCCACTTTATAGGTGATTGCTTTCAGCTTGCATGTCTGCCCATGGAAAGCAGGTGTTCTCAAAGAGGGTTCTTGCGCTGTGGGAGTGGAAGCTTCTTGTATTTACTGCTTCTCCCTTTCCCTCTGCTGGAACATAAGATTTTCCCTGCTGTAACCTTTGCGTGCTCAGTCGCTAAGTCGTGTCTGACTCTTTTGTGACCCCATGGCCCACCAGGCTCTTCTGTCCATGGGATTTCCCAGGCAAGAATACTGGAGTGGGCTGCCATTTCCTTCTCCAGGGCATCTCTTCAACCCAAGGATCAAACCTGCATCTGCTGAATTGGCAGACAGATTCTTTACCACTGAGCCAGCAGGGAAGCCCATAGTAACCCTTTGGGGACCAGGATAGGATTACGAGGGCTTCCCCGGTGGCTCAGTGGGTAAAACTCCTCCAGCAATACAGGAGACCCAGGTTCGATCCCTGGGTCAGAGAGATCCCCTGGAGGAGGGCATGACTACCCAGTCCAGTATTCTTGCCTGGAGAATCCCATGGACAGAGGCGCCTGGTGGGCTACAGTCCATGGGGTTGCAAAGAGTTGGACATGACTGAAGCGACTGAACAGAGCACAACACAGCATGTGAGATTATGAATGCTTTAGGGAGGCAGAGTAGTTCTTGAGCTCATTGGATTTCTTTGCAGAGATTATGAGGTTTAGAAACAGATAGAATCAAATGGGTGATTTTTTTCCCCTAGCCTTGGCTCCAAAATAGAGTGGCCTCCAGTCAGGCTCACCTGCCTTTTCCACAACTCCTCACTGATTAGGGGCCCTTTGCGAGAACCCTGAATAAATTCACAGGCCAATCTGCTCCAGGTTTTTCCTTTCCTCTCCCCTTGTGGAAAGTAGGAAGTTGAAATGGGGAAGCAGTCTAGGTAAGTGGGGACGCCTGGGAGCTCTGGCAGTGCACCTTCCTTGCTGTGAGATATTAGACACCTTCCTTACCTATAAAACCCATCTCACACTCTCAGTGGGAAGATGACGTGAGCTAACATGGCTGGAGTATTTGACACAATGCTGAGTGTGTGAGTCAACAAATGTTGGCTCTCATCAAACTAACACCACCACCAACAATGGGAATTTTGTGATCCAGGTACCCAGAGCTTCACCAAGGAAGCTCTTTGTCCATCCAAAGAAAGGAGTGCAGAGGGGCAGCATCACTGTCTCCATATTGCTGTTTCGTCAGGAATCTGGACTTTTATCAAATGAAAGCATATTAGCTTTGAGCCTCACTGTAGTCAGATGCTAGGGACTGTACCTGTTGGCCTAATGAAGGCTTTGATGTGGCTTGTCCAGGTTGTATAGGTACCCTACCTTTAATCATGGAAAACCAATGACAGATAGCAACTCACAAGGCTTCCTTTCATCTCAGAGTATTCTTCTAGCATGATTTCGGAAGTAAATATCTAGGCATATTATTTTTGCCTTTATCCCAAATTAGAATCAGGTGAGAGGATGCTATTTTGTGGCCTTTGCCACAAGAAGATGAGCTGCCTCTGGTTGGGGGAGGTGGGTGGCAGGAGCAGAATATGTGTTCTTCTTCAAAATTTATGTATTTCTCTGAACCCCAGTGTTTTATGAAAGAACTCAGGGCTAGGAAATCTGAAAGTTGTGGAAACTACATATAGGCTTTGCATCCTGGAAACTGGTTCCCACTCGTTCCAGAAAGGTCGTCAAAGGCAAGAAGGCTATGAATTCATCATGCATTAATCATTTAGCCCCACCAGGGGGTTTTCTATTCCTTGTCTTATCTGTCATTGAAAAAAAGATTCACAAGACCTACATTATTCCATTTATTTCATGGTTATAAATAATCAAGTACAATTTGCAGCTCTGTGGTTTGTAATGCATTCAGATGGGCTGAGGACGTGATGGAAAAGAACAGGCTTGGTTTGTGCAGGTTTGCTGAGGTCTGACTTCCCTGGGGAGTTCCCTCTCTTTGCAGAGAAGGACTCAGTTATGTTGGAGGGACCTCTCCAGAGGCCAGGGCAAGGAAGGCCTCTGCTCCCAAGGCATGTTGCAGGGAGCACCCCTGGGTGATACTCTGCAGAGCTGCAGGCTGGGAGAAGGATCACGATTTCCAACATGGAAATCTTTTGAGTCATCTTGGCTGGAGATTTCTTTGGATCTCCAAATCCTTCCATGCAAAAAAGAAAAAGAGGGTGAGAATTCGAAACTGAAGATTGTTGCTGTGAATTGCTAGTGACAACAATATGGTCACGGTCTGTTTTTCACAGTTCGGTTCACACTTATTTCAGGGCTGGGGGAGGGGGGAAATGTGTTCTTGAAATAAATCGGAACTCATTCAGAGATTGTGAGCAGGAGATCTTAATGGAGATTTTTTTTTCTTTCTTTCGAAATCGTGAGCTTTATTCAGAGTCCAGCCTCCCTGCCTGCTTGCTGAAGATCCTCCAGCGAACTAGAGGCGGATGCTTATTCTCTCTGGCTTTTCCAAGATCAACTTCCAAACATCGTCCCACCTGCCCTGTTGGCTGGAGTGCCCGATTCTGATTAAGTCATCGCACACTCCGGCTGTCTCCTCTGGTGACAGAGCCATGCCTAGGGAGATTTCTGAGCCTATGGCAGTGTGTTCCTGAGACCCCATCCCTGGCACCGGGCTGCTCTGCTCCTGGCATCCTGCCCTTGCTGTGGGCCCACGGGCTTTTTCAGATGGTGTTCACATGAGCAGGTGAGCCATCCAAGGAAACTGTCACCCTCGTTAAAGCACCAGTAAAGTTTAAGGTCCCCACACCTGACCTCTATTGGGGTGTAGATACAGCTGCTAAATCTTTGCTCTGATAGGTACTGGTTATCCTCCCTGGTCAGATAAACAAGGTCAAGATTAGAGGGGGGTCTTCTGAGTCTGCTGACCTTGCTCCAGGGGAGAAGAGAGCCTTGCCCCTTGTATCCTTTATTCGGCCACAATCCTTGAACTGGTTGATCTCGTTAATCCCTTATGCTTTGATTAGACACCATAAGTGTCCTTTCCCAAGAGACGTGGGGCCAGTAGAGTTCACCTCAAATCTCTCTGCATCAATATCTGAAAGACTGATCTTCACCTATACTGGAGAGGTAAGACTCAGTCATCTTCAGAAATTCCTCCTCTCTGCTTTTTCTTGTCCCTTGCCTCAATCTGGGTCTTGAAATCCAGCACCGTGATCATCTAACCCAAATGCCCCAGGCCTTACCAGCTTGTAAAGACAAAGAAGAAATGGAAATGTGGTATTTAAATATTCTTGCCCTCCTCTTTGTGAAACCAATCTCTCTTCCACCTCCCTCACCTGACTCTCCCTCTGCACCTGTCCATCCAGTCCTGCTGGCAGGAGCCTGACTGAAGAGTTGTGATGTCCTAGGCTGCCACTTTTTAGATCTACCTCGTACCAGGAATGATGGGCTCTAAGCTCCCTTCAGCTTCTGTCACTAACTTCCCTGCAGAGGACTCCAAGCCCTGCACCACCCCCCCTTCCCCAGCCCTGTGAATTGTGCCTTGGGGTGGAATTAACCGCCCTGTTCTCAGGTTCTTGTTTAGTCACTCAGTCATGACCAACTCTATGCGACCCCGTGGACTGTAGCCTGCCAATCGCCTCTGTCCATGAAATTCTCCAGGCAAGAATACTGGAGTGGGTTGCCATTTCCTGCTCCATGTTCTCAGGTGGTTCTATTCAAATTAATAAAACAGCAACGACATTAACAAAACATCTCTCCTTCCATTTAAAAACACAGCACCCTCCTGACGGTTGACTTACGTTCATGGATACTCACTGGTCAGCAGTCCTCCTGTTCTAGAATCAGTCAAAATAGAAGCCCCACGGGCTTGACTAGGACTCTGTAACAGACAACACCCACAGCACAGGGCAGAGATCACCTGGCTCCTTAAAAAGACTCAATCAGCCTGGTCCTTTCTCTGGGCATCTGTTATGAACTGAACTGAAAGCATTAGTGTTAGTGACTCAGTCATGTCCGGCTCTATGTGACGCCATGAACTGTAGCCCGCCAGGCTCCTCTGTCCGTGGAATTCTCCAGGCAAAAATACTGGAGTGGGTTACCATTTCTTTACCTAGGGGGTCTTCCCTACCCAGGCATCAAACCCAGGTCCCCTGCATTGCAGGCAGATTCTTTACCATCTGAGCCACCAGGGAAGACTTGGGCTCCCCTAAAATCCAGGTTTGAAGACCCAACCCCTAATGTGACTGTCCTCAGAGATGGGCCCATTGAGGGGATAATTAAGGCTCTGTGAGGTCGTAAGGGTGGGGCCCTGATCGAATAGGATTGGTGTCCTCATGAGGAGAGGAAGAGATGCCAGAGATCATTCTCCTGTTTGCACACAAGCTGTGTGGGTGGACAGGGCAGTCGCCCTCAAGTCAGGAGGAGAGGTCTCATCAGACCCCAACCCTGCTGACACCTTGACCTTGAACTCCAAGTGTTCAGAGCCTTGAGAAAGTAGGTCTGTACTGTGTAAGCCTCCATGCTATGGTGTCTTGAAAGGGACCCTCAAGCCTTGCTGCTCATGTGGTGATGGATGGGTGGGGGCGGGGGTAGGCTGGGCCCCCTGACAAGGGTGTGCACCTCCTCATGACAGGCTTGTGGCCGCAGGACTAAAGGAAGCATAACCCCATGCTATTGTCCTCTGACTCGTCCCTCTCAGACGGCTTTCATGCATGACGTTTCATTTGGGTCTCATAATACCTTTATGATCCTTTGCAGGCGTCAGAGTGTTTTATTGCTGTTCTATAGCTGGTGAAACTGAGGTATTAAACAGGCTGTGCAATTTATGTAATGTGTCTGAAATTGCCCTGAGAGTTGGTGCTCCAGGCTTGCTGCAGCCTGATTCAGTATTCTTACCATGCAGGTAATCTCCAAGTGGGCAAGGCCGAGGGACCTCTGCTAGGCTGGGGACAATTTCAGTTCTTTTGTTTCGTAGTTTTCAACATCTGTAGGATGGCCAAGGGCCCCAGTTCCCAGCCGTGGAGTAGCTGGGGAGTAGCTGTGAGGGAACCCAGTGGGGGCCTTTTTATGAGACACACGACAAGCTGGGAGCTGCAGGAACTGGCAACCTTGATGCCGAAAGACAAGCCTGGGGCGGCCACCAAGGGGAGCCGGTCTGGCAAGCATAAGCAGGCTAAGCATTGGGTAGGAGCTGGGGACGTCTTGCTTAAGTGTCTGTTAAATATACTTAATACGTTTAGTATACACTTGATAAACTAAAACCCATCCACTGAGAGATAGATGCCTCATGTCCTTCACTTCTTGGGGATGGTAGCTCTACAGTTAAGGTCCCCCCTTCTTCTAAGTTGGCCACTAGCATCCTCACCCCTCAACTAGAAGGCAAGCTTCTTGACAGCCAGAATCTCCTGGGGCTTGTGTGCTAATGGGTCTCCTGTACTAAGAATAAAGGAGCAACTCTTTTTAATTGACTGGGCTTCCCAAGTGACTCAGTGGTAAGGAATCCACCTGCCAATTCAGGAAATGTGAGTTCAATCCCTGGGTGAGGTAGATCCCCTGGACAAGAAAAGGCAACCCACTACATTCTTGCCTGGAGAATCCCATGGACAGAGGAGCATGGTAGACTACAGTCCTTGGGGTCATAAAAGGGTCGGGCAGAACTTGGCAACTAAACAACATTGTTCATTGATTATCTATCAGCCGCTACACTTCCTTCCTTGCCAACACAATCCTTAATTTTCACTGCTTCAGAAAAGCTAGTCCTCAGCCTGGCCCAGAGGGTGCGCTTTAATCATTTTAAGTCAATCTTAGGTTTTCCTATTCTTGTTGCTAGTGGTTGGTTTAGAAATGGACCTGTTCTATGCTTTTGTGACTGTTATCCTTGCCCTTGAAAAGGGCAATGTGGTGCCTTGATCTGTGGCAACCATCTTGGCATTATGAGGGGACCCAACTCGAGAACACAAGCTAAGATCCACTGGTGGCGGAGTGGGAAGAAGAGAGACTCTGGGACTTGAACAACATTGTCAAGCTACTACCAATTAACCAAAGTTGGAACCAGCCCACATTCAGACTTCTTATGTGAGATAAGGCATATCTGTGGTTGCTTAAGCCGCTCCTGACTAGGTCTTGATCTTCCATAACTGAAAACATCCAGACCCAAGAGGCATGCCATAAATGTTTGTTCACTTGCTGACAGATGAAACCTGCCTTAATCCATGTCATATTGGTGAATTAAAGCTCTAAATGTTGACCAGTAGAGGCAGAAAATTCTGGTATAATAAAATATTATTAAAGCAATCAGGAAAGCATCTTTTTATGTTGCTTCAGGTCTTGGCTTTGCTGGTGAGGTTGGTGGATGAAGAGATTCTAAACCTTGGGAAAATCATATTAAGAGAAAATTTAAAAAAAAAAACCTTTTTATTTTCACTTTTTAGTTAAATTATAGATTTAAATTGGCCAGTGTGCAAAACAGTCCACTTGCTAAGGTGACCCAGGAAGGTGAGTGTACTCTGGCTTGTCTTGAGGTGGGATGTGGACTCGAGTGCCATTTTGTGACGGGGGGCTGCTCCCCTGGTCGCCTCCAGGGTCACCACGCATGGAACTCTGTGGCAAGTCCCATTCCTGTGGACATATTCCATCATGTACCTTTGGGAGCATTTGCAGCCCAGAGAATCAGCCCATTTTTATTCTTTCCATACCGTCGGAGATTCCTTTCCTGCCTGCATAATCTGTGGGAGCTTAGAGGATCACAGCACTGCTCCAAGAAGGAAAGCAGGACCAGATAGAAGGCAGAGCCTTTGCTTCAGCCTGTTCCGCTCAGCAGAAGGACTTTTGGTGACTGGTCAGTTGGATGTTCTTCCTCCTCACCTGGAATACTGCAGGGACCTCATGTCTACTGGACTATCTTTTTGTTGTTGTTGTGTAGTTGTTAAGTCACGTCTGACTCTTTTGTCACCCTATGGACTGTAGTCTGCCATTCTCCTCTTTCCATGGGATTTCCCAGGCAAGAATACTGGAATGGGTGGCCATTTCCTTCTCCAGGGGATCTTCCCCACTGAGGAATCAAACCCTTGTCTCCTGCGTGGGCGTGGACAGAGGAGCCTGGCAGGCTATAGTTCATGGCTTTGCGAAAGAGTCGAATACAACCCAGTGACTAAATTAACAGCACCCTAACTCTCTAGTTTTGCCTGATTCCAGCTCGTACCCTACGCTGGTCCCCAGAGCTGATGGTGTCACTTCTTCCTGCTTACAGTCCTTTAGTGGCACCGCGTCCTCTCCAGACCGCTGTGAGCTCCTTGGTCTGTCATGTGAGGTGAGGCTCTGGACTCTGCCCTCCTCTCCAGCCTCTTCTCTCCCTTTCATCTCCCACAGACAAAAATCTACCCACATCCAACTCCTGGTAGCTTCTACAGCCCGCACGTTCCTGGCACCTCCTTAGCACCCTTCCCCACGCTCTCGTCTCTGGATGCCTCTTCACCTTGCCTCTCTGCACCTTGCACCTCCTTTTTTAAGACATGTCTCTGATGTCCTCTGGGAAGCCTTCCCAGATCCCCTGGTGCAGAGTTAGAGTCATCTTTTCCTCTGTACTTCCTCTTCCTCATCACCGCTTCACACCCAGCACTGTCTCTGGCTGGTTTCTCCATCTGCCCCTCCCTCTACATTCTGAGCATCTCGTGGTCAGGATTTGGTCTTGCACATCTTTGTATCACTGGGTCCAGCACAGAACTTAGCACACAGTAAGTGCATACCAGTCACTTTTTGGTTCGAACTGAAGTAAATCAAACTAAAAAAAAAAAAAAAAAAAAAGAGTAGGAAGAAACACCTGCAGCAATTTCTGAGGCAAACAGGTTTGTTGTAGGCGTCTTCTTTTTGTCAGGATCCTGGGAACTCAGAAAATGCATCAAACATTAACTCCTTTGCCGGTTAGTGCCTAGGAGTAGATATTGAACAGAGAGAAAATTGGGGAGGTTGAGGAAGCAGGTACAGAGAATCACCACGGATGGACCCTAAAATAACCCCCTGCCCTGTCACTCTCTCATTCTTTGTCCTCACTCAGTTTTAAAATAGTTCCTCTAATTTACAGTTACTCGTGGAGTCTTAGACGGGTTAATTCTTTTCATTTCATCCTCAGAAATTAGTGGCAGATTTATGGGGCAATGAAATTGCACAAGCTCCTGAAAATTCTGAATCCTCGACTCATTGGAAGACCAGAATATTTGTTATTCTTTTACATAGGGTTTCCTCCATCCACAACTTGGAAATTACCATCTGCTTCTGTGAGCTCTCCCCAGCTTCCTCTGTGAACAAAAGGGCAAAGTTTTGACTCAATAATTTTAGCAATATCTACCTGCCTTGTTGATGAGTAAATCTTTTTCTGCTTTCTTCAGGGAATTCTGTTATCTCCTTTGGTCACCTATTATTCAATACACATTCCTGGCCTTTTAGGAACTTTCTCAGGACTGTCATTCAGATTTATCTGGGACAGAAAGATGGACCTAGAGTCTGGAAACGTGGTCTCTGAGGGATCCTCTGAATCAGATCCTTCCCTGGTATTTTTCCCAGTGGATCAACAGAATCCTCCTCAATCCTCCATTACTACTGTAAGCAGAAAATTGGTCATTCCTTTGTGGGAAATGGGAAACACCCAGTGACTGAGAAATTTGAATGAGAAGTATTTGTTTTCATTCTTTTCTTCATGGCAACCGATTCTGTTCTCTTCTGCAATTTTTGTAAGCTGGAAGAATAGACGTACCTGATAGTAATTTTATTTTCCTAACCTATAGGTTTTGAGAAAAGTCTACATTTCCTTTTTCTGGGTTACTATGGCTAAAAGTATAATTAGAAATACAATAAGATGATATTTTATATAGAAACATTTGTATTAGTGCTTAATAAAAGAATGTGCAGATAATAGAGGACGTGACAGATAATTATGCTTTTGCTTTAACTGAATGAAAGAAAGTAGAAGTGTTAGTTGTTCAGTCATGTCCGACTCTTTGCGACCGCATGGACTATAGCCCCCCAGGTTCCTCTGTCCATGGAATTCTCCAGGCAAGAATACTGGAGTGGGTAGTCATTCCCTTCTCCAGGGGATCTTCCTGACCAGGGGATCAAACCCAGGTCTTCTTCATTGCAGGAAAATTCTTTACAGTCTGAACCACCAGGAGCTAATAGGATATAGTTTATCTCTGAAAGGACGAGGAACATATACAGCTGCCTGGCATGGATACAATCAGAAAGCTCTAAGGAATGTCCAGGATCTCTGAGCCCTTTAGCATCTTTAGGAAAGCTACACCCACATGCTTCAGTTTCTTTAATGTTTTACAAGAGACTTTTTACTAGTTTCCTTTGGTGAACTGGTTTCCAAATAGTAGGGGGAAAAATAAAGAAACGGGGATGACGAACGGTTGTCATGTGCTTTAGCTCCCAGGCATGAAATTGGGGCTCAAGCCAGCAGGGTGAGTTTTCTTTGGGTCCAGGCCAGCAAAATGAAACCCCAAGAACCCAGGCTTTGGATATGTCATTATCTAACAAGCCAAAGGAACTGGATGACATGATGCTGACTGAAAGAGATGATGAATTCTGGTCTGTAATTTATGTGAACATCCACTCACAGTTAAAAATACTGATTAGTATCAGTGTCAAATTGTCCAATCTCAGTATCAAATGAGAACCGAGATGCAAAGCACACAGACCCTGCGCGGTAATAAGGAGTTTGGTCTCTGTATCCCGGCAATGATCATTAATTTCGCTATGTTTTGATTTAGTGTTTGTGTTGATGTATTCTAGTTTGTCTGAGAATATGAAAGTAACACCTGGTATGCTCTGTACAAATGCGTCTCCGCTCTAGGAGGAAAGCCAGAGGGGACACGCAGCTGAACTCGAAGCATCGTTATAAACAGGCTCCAGGGAATCGACTCCTCAGATTTCCGAGAATAAAACAAAGTCAGAGAAAATATACAAATATGGGAGCCTTCCTTGTATGCAAGATATACCTTTAAAGAAATACTATGCTCAGAAGTTTGTTTAGGGGTAGTTTGTAAGCCAAGCTATGTTTTCACAGCATAGCTTTGCATGCTAATGTCATTACACACCCGCCCACCCACACCCACACCCACATCCAGGCACACACCCACACACCCACACGCTCTTCACAAGCAGAGGCAATGAGGCCGATTTAAAAAATGCTCATGTCCAGAGGTTTAATTTTGCTGATATGTCAACACTGTCAAAAGGTGGTTATTCCTTCTAGACTATTTCTGCCAGCATTGGGCACACTGTTGACTTCATCTTCCTTGAGGCAATTACTCCAGTTCTCAATGCCTCTGAGATCAGCGTTCCTTTCTCTTGTGTAATTGAGAGCTGGCAATTCACACTTTTAGCTTATTATATAAAGAGTCTCCAAGAAGAACTGACAAGGCAAGAAGCAGTTCTTGCCTGGGAAGACCTAGAAGCACAGCATCTTTGCAGAGAGAAAAGCTGCTATTATTACTTGAAATGTATGATATTTCCTAGATTTGCACAAATCTAATAAAGGAAGATAAATTGACTTTTTGGATTTTCTTGTACTAAAATATAAAAAATCCAGTTCATCCTTTTATTCCATTTTAACTTAAAACCTAACAGCTGAGTTTCGTTCAAGCCTAGCTTGCTCCTGCCACCCCTGTTCAAATTCATCACGAAGGAGAGGATAAACTAATCACTCTGTTCCATTTTCATGGCTATGTTCATCTTACACCCTTATTGGCAATTCGGCTGAACATGTCCAAGTTGTAACGTGAGTAAGAGCCAAGCCACCATTTTTCTCCCGACGTCTAGAGGAGTGAATGGTTCCCATTTGCCACAATCCCAGGGCTAGGAGGTCCCGCTAGCAATCTCTGCCTTCACCTGGAAGGGAAAGGTGAGAATAGGCAATCCATGAATTCAATACACCCTGAAAAGATATTTTTGGCTCAACAAGAGTGCTGAGTATTCAGCTGGAGTTCTCAGGTGCAGTAGGGAAAATGCAGTGGTCTGTTGCGCTCCCATTCTGGCTGATTGATACACTGCTAAATGCTCTTTGGACCTCTGCCAGGAGAAATATAAACAGCAAAAGAACTTACTCTATAAGTATCTGCCTTTTTGCCAAATCGTATGAGGAAAATGTGTTTAAGGAAAAAAAAAAAAAAGGAGGATGTATTTTTATTACGTGTATGCTCATCAAACCCCAGCTCTGTAAAACCCATTAAAAACAACATGAAGTACTTAAAATCAGCAGTGGTCACCTTCATTGGTTACTAATTTACAAGATTAAGAACATTTGGATCAGAAGATGAAAGCACATTAATAAACACAGATTTCTGAAAGAATCCTTGGTGATTAATTGCCGATCTATTTAGAGAGAGGGCTCAACATCTCAAGGAAAAATGTCAGCACGCAAGTGAGGACAAGGCACTGATACTTGACAATGACACTGGGAAGTGGAGAGGGTTGTTTAACAGTCACTTGCAGAGCCCTGAAAACTATCAGTATTTTTTTTTAATTTACTTATTTTTAATTGGAGGATAACTTATTTGCAATATTGCGTTGGCTTCTGCCATACGTCAACATGAATCAGCCATAGGGATACATATGCCCCCCCTTCTCTTGGACCTTCCTAGAGGGGACCATCCCACCCCTCTCGGTTGTCACAGAACACCAGGTTTGAACTCCCTGAATCATACGGCAAATTCTCACTGGCTGTCTATTTTACATATGGTAATAGATATGTTTCAGTGCTACTCTCTAAGTGCACCCCACCCTCTCCTTCCCCCACTGTGTCCCCAAGTCTCTTCTTTATGTCTGCATGCATTACTGCTGGGGCACAAGTTTTCAAGCTAAATATGCGTCACAGGGCTTTCCCAGTGTTAGGGAAAATGTTCCCTTTATTCCAGGCCTGTTTGGTTTTGTAACTCAGCTCCTGGAACCCAGGAAATTTCCCACACCAATACAGGGTGCAGTCACCACCAACACCCACACCCACACCCAGTGCTTACTCTGAGCCCCACTCCATTCTGCACGTCTACAGATGCAAACACGTTTAACCTTCCCAACAACCTCAGCTAGACCTTCTCATTATCCCCAGTGGCTGGAGGAGGAAGCCGAGGCTGGGTAACGTCTAATAGCTTGTGGAAGATGTTCTCACAGCCAGTCCATGGTGGAGACAAGACACAAAGCCAGTTGGCTGGCTTTCAAAACCAGCATCTGAGAGTGGGAGGCAGGCACCTTGGGTTGTTTTAACATATCAGAGCCTTGTCCCTTGAGGAGCTCAACTTGACAGTTTCTCCTGTCATTTGTCCTCTCCCCAGATCAATAATTTTGGAGGGAAAAAATCTCAAGCCCACCAGACCTTTTAAATCTATGTTTTAAGTGAGATAATATGGTGGCTGCATAGTAAATATACATAAACAAGGAAAGTGGAAAAATAGCAGATGGCAGGCTGTGGTCAGCACTGAGGACTAGATGTCTGATTATAGCCATGTTTACGTGTGTGAGGCTCACCGGGGTCTTGGCATCAGCAGATGTTTAAATGCTTCATTTGCGGATGTGACTAGAGGGTAGATAAAGGCAAGGGAGTCGTGAAGGCAGGAATGAAACCAACAACAGCTGCACTTTCATCCATTCTTATGCCCCAGAGTCCCTGCAGGGTGGGTCTTCCTCAGTGAGTGCCACATGGCTCCCTGTGGTATGTGATGGCAGGAATGTCTATTTGATGAGACTTCCATAGGCATCTATGCTTCTTGCACTGAAGGGTCCCTCAGACTTTTAAGGGTTACAGACCATGTGAACTCTTTCTAATGCTGCAAAACCACTGCACCCAGGTGGGCTGCCCTGACCCAAGAGGAGAAGATCATGGAATCTTCCACAAGGCTGAGCTGAAGAGTGAAGGCTGGGGCACATCCCCAGAGTATGTTCCACTCCTGCCTCTCAGATGCCGCCCAGACATTTGCAAACCAACATACAAGAAAGCGTTAGACTTTGCCTTTGTGCCTTAGTTTCTTTTAGTGTGGCTTTCTAAGTAGGTCCATTTTCAAATACAAGTTGTCAGACAAAGGAAAACTGCTTTGCCAAGCGAGGCCCTCTGTCTCTGGGGCAGCGAGGCGTCCCAACAGCCCCTCTGAGGTCCTGGTAAAGGCTCCGGGTTTCTGTGCTCCTGTGACTCAGGCGTTTCATCCAGATGCCACTCTGTCTCCATGATGACCACTTTCACTCCTGCCTTGGGTCCCGCAGCTTCGCACCTGGACTTGCCTTGAACAGCCGCTGCAGAGCCCTTCTGGACAGTCCGGTGGGCTTTGGGGCACAGCTTCCTCCTGGATGCTGTCTCTGGCTCAACCCTGACATCTACCCACTGACTCCCCCAGGCCTTGGGACCCCAGTCCAGCAGCTGCTGCTCTGAGAGGGAAGTTGAAAAATTGCACAGGGGCCTCCAGACCCTTCAACTGGATCTCCTCCTGGCTTTTCTTCTTAAGAGTCACTTTTTCTGTTGCAGAACATAGAGTCAGTCTTTTTGTCCATGTGGTACTGTGTCTTCCAGGTCACCAGAGTCAAGACACAGCCCAGAAGGAAATCTCACTCCTTGATTCTTGGGGTTTGTGCCTCCAGAGTTCGGGCTTAGCTAAAGTCCTAGGTTTCGAAGTACAATGCTGCTGCTGCTGCTAAGTCACTTCAGTTGTGTCCGACTCTGTGCGACCCCATAGATGGCAGCCCACCAGGCTCCGCCGTCCCTGGGATTCTCCAGGCAAGAACACTGGAGTGAGTTGCCATTTCCTTCTCCAATGCATGAAAGTGAAAAGTGAAAGTGGAGTCTCTCAGTTGTGTCCGACTCTTAGCGACCCC
Organism: Cervus canadensis; assembly: GCF_019320065.1. Taxonomy (NCBI): domain Eukaryota; kingdom Metazoa; phylum Chordata; class Mammalia; order Artiodactyla; family Cervidae; genus Cervus; species Cervus canadensis. Next base: position 1,043,231 of record NC_057395.1, on the reverse strand, counting down.
ATGGACAGCAGCCTACCAGGCTCCTCCATCCATGGGATTTTCCAGGCAAGAGTGCTGGAGTGGGGTGCCATTGCCTTCTCCTCGAAGTACAATATATGCCATCTATTTTGTAGATGCCATCTGGCTTTTAAAAATTTTCTTGATTTTGTCCAAACAAGAAAATTACATCAAAATGGAAAATGTTTGCTTTTGGCATTCTCAAGCGACAAAATGAAACTTCCAATTCCTAAAAATCACCTAAATCAAAACTTGAATAAAAAGTCAAAGTACTTAAGACAAGCCTTTAGTGAACCCAATCCTCCCCATTTTGCCTACATTTCAATATTCTGGCATTGCCTTAAGTTCCTTTTTACCTTCAGAGAGCATGTTTAAGAAAAGGCTCTTCTTAATTTTTTTGTAAGTTAACTCACATCAAGAAAATGTGATTTGATGGGTAATTTTTCTATCCAATATCCAACTTGCTCCTCATGGTTTGGAAAAGCCTGTCACGATTCCCAAGTGTGAATGCTAAACCAGCCATAAAGAGAGGCACATGCCTAGGGCTACAGCAAGCTAAACTAATGATAGCCAAGATCAGGCTGAAAAGGAAATATACACACGAGTTAGCACATAGGCACATACACACATGTGGGCATACACATACCTTCACACACATTTGTGCTAATAGAATAGATATATCTGAAAAAATATCTTTTTATTCCCATGCTTTATTTTTTTTCTTTTTGATGAGTTTTAGTGGAACTCTAAATTGAAAGCAAGTTGGTACAATTTCTGTATTAAGCAAATGAAATGTCTTAAATGTTTAAAAACCTCTGATGGAAAACTGGCTTCTTAAATTTTAAGGAGTAGCTGTCTTCTTTTAGAAGTTACTGGGCTGGAAATATAGAAGCTGGGTCCCTGACCAGGTTCTGTGAAACATCTAGGCTCAATGGCTTGGTAGGACTGGGCTTGTTTCTTTACATGGGAAATGAAAGGTGGGGGTCTTTAATGAAATTTCTAGCTCTAAAACTTTTGTGTGTATGTGTGCTAAGTTGCTTCAGCTGTGTCTGACTCTTTGTGACCCCATGGACTGTAGCCCACTAAGCTCCTCTGTCCATGGGATTCTCCAAGCAAGAATACTGGAGTGGGTTGCCACGCCCTCCTCCAGGGGATCTTCCTGACCTAGGGATTGAACCCGAGTCTCTTATGTCTCCTGCATTGGCAGGCAGGCTCTTTACCACTAAACTTTTTGAGTCTGTAATTAATAAAAATACACTGAATGTGAATTTTCCTACTGCTGCTGTTCGTGGCTGTGATTGATCCTTTTGGATGTTGGAGGGGCCGTGTGCACTCGTGAGACATTTATTTCCTGTGTCCCAGCAGCTGTGGCTCGGGGCATGAGGCTGTGGGTGGCGATTTTGGCGGGTGGATGATGCCATCAGGGTCTGAGCCCGGGAATCCAGCGTCCTTGCCTCCCACACCATTGAAGTATTTCTGCCGTGAGGTCATTTGCTCACTACTTAACATGTTAACATTCCATACATCTACGTGGAAAATTGTGAACACTAAGACCCGAAACAAAGTGCATCATTCAGGACAGCAACAAGGAACAGATGGCTCACTGGGATTAGGACATTTCAAAGGTTGGCTCACAAAGAGGCCCTTTATGAAAATGGGGGGAAGCACAAAGGAATATGGTAGTAACCTGGGGTTAATAGCAGCAGAGAAGTCACCATGACTAGGACTGGGGAGACAACGGGAGGGAGGGGGCCAGTGGTGTCTGGAATTCTTAAGCCACTAAAAGAGGAGACCTTCCGGAGAGGGGCAGGGACGTTTGCTGGAGCAATGCAAATAGGCCACGGGAATATCTCAGAAAGGGGCCAAGGATAGTAAATAACCCGAGCTCCTCCCTGCCCTCCCTGCCTTCCACCAAGCCTGGAGTCAGGGAGTCCATTGATGGAATCCATATCCACCAGCCTTCTGGGGCAGGAAGGAGGGTGGAGAAGACATAGTGTAGATCTGGAAGATCAAAGAGAAGGCATGGCATACAAAGAAAACAAATAAACACGCCCTAAGGACAAAATGGCTTCAGACGCTTTCAGAAGGTAACTACAACCTTTCATCATTAGCTGCACGGAAACAATCACATATTTGTTTTAGCTTCTTTGTTATAGGCTACTTGGGAGGCAGTCCCTGAGAAAAGGAAGGAAAAAGATTACCCTGTGAGCATCAAATGATGATATCGACATCTAAAGGTAAAAAAGGACCAGAGGACTTCCTGGTCTGCAGGACCAGGAAATAACCAGTGAGCCCGTGTGCATCTATGAAGCAATGTGCTGGTCAGCAATCCGTGTGGGTGGGCCTGGGAGGCAAGATTTTGGCAATGCTTATTTCAGCATTGGGAGAGAGTGCTCAGGCCAGAGGAAGGAACCAGCCTGACCCAATGTGGACCCTCAGCCTGTTGCAGAGAGGGACGTACCTGGGACGTACCTCCTCCACCCAGGAAATGCCTTTTCTGGAGGGCATGATGGCGTGGCTGTGGTCAGTACCCCACTCTACCTTGCTGCTGCGGGATGTCTGCCTCTCAAGCTGCCCATCAGATTTCCAGTCTGCAAAGCGGACTTGGATGTGGAGGTGGACACTCCCGAGGCTCTGGGGGGGAGCCCAGCTGCCATTATCCTTGAACCTTTGAGAACGTCCACCAGCTTCCTGTCTGATGTCACTTCCACAAGCACCCTCTCCTGCACTCTTCATGACAGCCCTCTTAGGGTGAGTGTATTGTTCTTTTTCAAAGAAAACAAACAGAAGGTCCTAGAAGGGAAGCACATAGATGAAGTTTTCATAACCTGTGGGCTGCAGAGCAAAAATTTCATGTCACTAATCATGACTGCTTAAGTGTGTTAAGAAATGAGTCGCAAGAGTCAGACACGACTTAGCAAGTAAACAATAGCAAAGGCACTAGACCTTCTTCTAAGTGTTTTATGAACATTAACTCATCTATTTCTTAACTCTGTGAATGAGGCTGTTATCATCCCCATTTAGCATGTGAGGAGAATATAGCCAGAGTATTAAGTAGCTGGCCCAAGGTCACCTAGCTACTCAGGTGAATTTTCAACTCCAGGCAGTCTGAGTCCAAAGACCAGCTCTTAAACATTTGTGCATGGAGCTCAAGGGGCCAGACACAGGGAAGGGAGAGGGTGGGAGGGGCAAGTCAATTCAGGTCAAGACCACTGTTAAGGGTGTAAAGTGAAAGTGAAGTCGCTCAGTCGAGTCCGACTTTTTGTGACCCCATGGACTGTAGCCTACCAGGCTCCTCTGTCCATGGGATTTTCCAGGCCAAGAATACTGGAGTGGGTTGCCATTTCCTTCTCCAGGAGATCTTCCCGACCCAAAGATTGAACCCTGGTCTCCCACATTGTAAGCAGACGCTTTACCGTCTGAGCCACCAGGGAAGTCTTATTAAGGGTGTAAGGAAAGTGAAAATGTTAGTCACTCAGTCATGTCTATGCCAATGAACCTGGGGCTTGGAGGGGCTGGGGTGAATGCACAGGCTGTCCTATCCCATCTCCTGCCTCCATGCAGTGGCCCCTACTTGTGAAGGTCTGGATTGCTTCCAGAGATCCACGAGGCGCTGGCCTACTCTCTTCCCTTTTCCGTTTTTCAATGCTCCGTGATCTGAATTCTCCAGGCAAAGAATACTGGAGTGGGTTCCCATGCCCTACTCCAAGGGATCTTCCTGACCCAGGAAACAAACCCGGGTCTCCTGCATTGCAGGCAGATTCTTAACTATCTGAACCACTAAGGGTTTAAAGAGCTCAGATGTTAATTACAGATCTTAACCAATCGTTTACTTTCTAACTCTCAGAATTAAATGTTGCTTCCTTGCTTTTCAGATTATCTGGGGATCTAAGTCCAGCCCTTGTTACCCACTGGAATGAACAACAAGGAGGTTCAAAAGGTTAAGTTACTAAAAACAAAAACCTTGGTGCTTTGCTTTGTTTGGTTTGGGGATCCCAAAATGTCGGTGTCCAGTATTTATGGAACCAGGAAGTGCTAATGTCACAGGAATGTGACAGGCAGAGTCATTTGATACCAAAGAAATCAGGAAGTGCTGGAAACTTGAAAAAAGGTGGCTGTTGCAACATTTCATCTTGACTTTTTCCCCCAGTCCAAATCAAGTGTTGGTGTGTTAGAGGTTTTTGTAATGATGAAGCTAGTGGTTCATTTAATTTTTACCCAGGCTGTGGCTCAGCTGAATGGCAGAGTCGTCCAGCTCATGTTGAGGTCATGGACTATATTTCACTGCCCTTCTTTCTGAAGCAACTCCACAAAAGAGCACTATTTATTTACTTATTTTTTCCTTTCAGAACTAAGAACTCACTTTTACTTGAGTGAGGCTGCAAGATATTGCAGAATTTTGCTGGTTTTCACTCAGTCATGTCTCACTCTTTGTGACCCCAGGGACTGCAGCACGTCAGGCTCCTCTGTCTTTCACTATCTCCCGGAGTTTGCTCAAACTCATGCCCATTGAGTCAATGATGCCTTCCAATCATCTCATCCTCTGCCGCCCTCTTCTCCTCTTGCCCTCAATCTTTCCAGAGATCAGGGTCTTTTCCAATGAGTCAGCTCTTCACATCAGGTGGCCAAATTATTGGAGCTTCAGTTTCAGCATCAGCCCTTGCAATGAATATTCAAGGTTGATTAGGATTGACAGGTTTGATCTCCTTGCAGTCTAAGGGACTCTCAAGAGTCTTCTCCAGTACCACAATCCAAAGGCATCAATTCATCGGCACTCAGCCTTCTTTAAGGTCCAACTCTTATGCAAAATAGAATACGCCTTAAATGGCATTATTGTGTAGTACCACTGACCACATATCACAATTTAAACTTAAAGTGATTAAAATTAAATACAGCAGGAATTCATTTCATCGGTTACACAAGCCACCTTTGGAATGCTCAGTGGCTCATTGGCTGTTGACTGGGGCCTGCTGCATTGGACAGGGCCGTGCAGAATGTTCTTCTTGTCATAGAAGCCACTTTTGGAGAGCCACACAGGACCTGATCTCAATTGGGAAAAAGAGGCCAAGCATTAAAAGGGGGCTGTGAGGACTCTTCCCTGAAAGGGGCCCTATTTACTGGACTTATGACTGGAATGGCAAGGCATGTATAAGTCTCAGAGGGCTAGCTGGCTCAGGTGGACTCCAGAAGCTGTGCTTTGGAAAGCAGCCTATGTCTATCCCATGCTCTGTTTCTGCTTCTGTCCTCTTGTTCTGGGCAAAGTGACTGATGTTAGAGCCTTTATCAACCGCACAACAGGAGCCAAGGAAAAGGCTGTGGGGGAACAGCTGATCCAACATTTAGAGGTGATGCTGATGGTGATAGGGCTTCCCAGGTGGCTCAGTGGTAAAGAATCTGCCTGCCAAGCAGGAGACCTGATTCTCCAGGGGAAGAGCCCCTGGAGAAGGGAATGGCAACCCACTCCAGTATTCTTGCCTGGAGAATTTCATGGACAGAGGAGCCTGGCCGGCTACAGTCCATGGTGTCACAGAGTCAGACATGACTTAGCAACAAAATGACAACAATCACAAGCTGATGGTGATGGGGATGGTGGTGGTGATGTTAGTAAAAGAGATCCCTAAAGGGAAATGACACTCGGGGGAAGGGCATGGAGGGCCCTCAGTCCATGTTTTTCACCAAAGAATCGTGACCTGATGCACCAAGCCTCGCCTGTGGGCACTGTAATCTGGAGGTGTCGGACTTTAAGAGTTCTAACCCACCTCACATTGCACACTTTGTGCTAAAGATGGTACTATGCATGAATGTGGAGATGATGGACCTTTGATGATACAGCTGTGGACTCAGTAAGCACTTAAGGATAAGGAAACCTTTGCTCCTTTCATACTCCCGGGAGTGGAGCGACGCTTCCCTGTGTGTTGCAGGCACTTATTAGTGCCAGATGAATGACTGTGAACTTTAGTCTTATTCAGGGTATTGATGAGTCTATTTCACACATGAAATTAGAGGTCTTGTCATAGGACAGTGTGATGCAAGGCTTCCCCCGGACACCCAGCCTGCTCACTGTCTGCCTCCCCCGCCCTATATGACTGGAAGAGTCTGAGTGGCCATGAAACATAACAGGAGAGGGCTTGGGAATAGAACCCAGGATGCTGCACATGGGTTGAACTTGACCATGATGCACGCTGGGGCTCCCAATAGATGTCTTCCATCATCAGACTGGCTCAAGTTCTAGGTATAGTTGAGCTTTCCAGTTGACAGCAGCAGAACTCGAAACTGCTTTAGGAATGACCCAGGAGACTAAGACCCTTACCTCTATCTGCTGCATGAACCTGGGTGCCAAAAGTGTCTTTGTACATCAGTTTTCTTATCTTTAAAATAAGTTGCTGGAGCCATGTGATTTTAAGGTCCTTTCCAAATATAAAACCATGTGAAAGAACACTTTCTTTGGAAAGCAATCCTTGTTATTACTCATTGCCCTGTTCTTTTCAAGGTGCTTGACAGATAGATTTTGTGATTATTTTTTCTGTCTTTTTCTCTAACTTCCTACGTAGAGAAGTTAGAAGTCCAGGCTTTTTCGGGGTCATTTTCTTTCGCCATTTTGAAGAGGAATCTGAATTGCTCCATCCTTGCCTTGGTCAAAAGAAAAAAAAAGTCTTTAAAAGGATAGCTAATGATGCTGAAATTACTCTGGGCATGTTCTTAAGTGTTTGTAGTTCAAGCTGTCAGGGACTGCAATGGATTTTAACTGTTTCTCTTACTTTGCTACATTTTTCTTTCTTCTATCCCCAGGTTTCTCTGTGTCTAGACTAAAATAGAATAGCTTGACTTTGGGGAAATTTGCCAGCAATTTTCCCCATCCTTTCATCCAGAGGTTCTTAGTGCATGGTCCTCTGACCAGCAGCATCTGCATTATGTGGGCACTTGGAAGAAATGCAAAGTATCAGGCAATCTGACCACAGAATAATCAGTTCATGCTTTAGTCCTTTTTTGGCTGCACCATGTAGCGGGCATGTGGAATCTTAGTTCCCAGTGGTGGTGGTTTAATTGCTAAATTGTGTCAAACTCTTGGCAACCCCATCAGACTATATCCCACCAGATTCCTCTGTCCGTGGGATTCTCCAGGAGTGGGTTCCCATTTTCTTCTCCAGGGATCTTCCTGACCCAGGGATCAAACCCATGCCCTTCGGAGTCTTAACACAGGAGCACCAGGCAAGTCCAGTCCAAGTTTTGAACAGCCTTAAGGTGATTCTGATGTGTGCTAAATCTGAGAATTGAAGAATTCTTGCTAATAAAAGACAACATTTTCTCTTGCCCTTCTGATTCTTAATGTATTTCTCTACTTTCTTATATAACACACTAAAAGACTATGAGATTGTTTTTCTAAATCTTTTGAAAATAGAATTCTATTTTCTACATGGGTTTTTCTTATTTTGGCTGTAAAGGACCTATTAATTTCTCTTCTTTATTGAATGGCTTAGTTTCCTCTTTATTGGGCTTTGGCAAAGAATAAGTTTATCATCTGGCATGAATTAAATGAAATGCAACCAAATTGGTAGTTGATGAATTTTTTTTTTTTATAAAACTCTAGAGTCTTGTTGCTCCAGGCTGATTGATTCTGCAAAATCTGTCTCCGCCCCAGCGCCACTGAATCAGATTCTGTATTCTACTAAGATCTCCAGGTCATTTGTCTACAAATTAAAGTTTGTGATGCACGGCTCTAAAAGACTATATTAGACCTTCAATGGGATAATTGTTTCAGAAGTTGGAATAAAGTCACTTGAAACTTTTAGCCAAGCAGTCAGATTTTATCTCCAAGGTAATTCAATTGGTCCTCCATATCTGTGGGTTCTGAATCTGGATATTCAAACCACCACAGATAGAAAATACTGATAGAATATTTTCTGAAAATATTCAGAAAAATTAATTCCAGAAAGTTCCAGAAAGCAAAACTTGAATTTGCCACATGCTGGCAACTATTTACATAGCACTTACATTTTATTAGGTATTATAAGTCATCTAGAGATGGTTTAAAGTGTATTATAGTATGTACATTGGTTGTATGGAAATACTATGCCATTTTATGGGCTTCCTAGGTGGTGCTAGTGGTAAATATCTCACCTGACAATGCAGGAGATGTAAGAGATGTGGTTCAATCCCTGGGTCTAGAAGATCCCCTGGAAGAGGATGTGGGAACCCACTCTGGTATTCTTGCCTGGAGAATCACATGGCCAGCGTAGCCTGGAGGGCTAGGGACTCCATAGGGTCTCAAGAGTCAGACGTGACTGAAGTGACAGCGCCCATGCACGTATGCACACACACATGCCATTTTTTATGAGACTTGAGCATCCCTGGATTTTGGTATCCACGAATCGCCCATGAATACCGAAAGATAGTTGACAACATGAGCTTTATGATGACAAAAGAGAAAAGGTATAGTTAATCTGCAATAAATGGATCACACACATAATAATCAATAAAAAAAGGTTTTCATTCTTCTATGTAGGATTGCACTAACCTAAGGATGGAATCACAGAGAAAAACATGCATGTATATGCAAAGGAAGGCTAATTAGAACAAATATGCTGGTATTCTGATATACCAGACAGCACAGTCAAGGAAATGACACAGATAAAGTCTCTGTAAAGAGATTACCCAGTAGCTCTAGAGGCAGATATGACTCCATGGAAGTGCAACATAGTGATAACATTAGTCCTGCCATGCGTTTGCTCTGGTGGTGGTGGTTTAGTCACTAAGTCACCTCAGACTTTTTGCTGAGCAGATTCTAACTGTTCGGCATACTGCTTATCACCAAGTACTTGACCAGTGTTATTTCACACAACACCCACAGCAAGCAGTGAGATAGTACGGTTACCATCCCTCTTTTATAAGGGAGAAACTTGAAGATGGAAGGTTAAAATTAAATGTAGACTTTCATTCCAGGTACCTTTAATTGCTCTGCTGTTTTAATGAGGGTAACATTGGTGGCAGTAGTGGGTAAAATCTCAACTCTCAATGGTTTATGAAAAATTCATTCTTATGTTCAGAAGGGTGTTCCTGATTAATGGGAGACTTTTCTTAAGCACAGTTTCAGCAACCCAGTTTCCTTTATCTTTTTAGCTCTGCCACATTCCACATTTGGCTTCCAGGACCTGCCTGCATCTGCATTGCACCAGTGGAAGAAGAAAGTGCGTGCATTGGGTAAATGGGATTTATTTTTAAATGAGTTGGACTAGAATGGAGTGAATTGCTTCCACTCACGTTCCACTGGCTTGAACTTGAAGGGAAGCTGGGAAGCGTGTTCAGTCCCAGAAAGAAGCCACCTGCCCAAGTTCACACGAGGAGCTTATCCTTGCCAACTTCCATGTCCCCATTGGTAAAGGAGAATAATTATATGAGCAGCCTCAGGTGGCTGCTAGAATGAAGTTACCTAACCACTGTTTTTACTGCAATGCACGGGCTCGTAAAAGTTTGCTTTTCCTAGCTGATAACTCTCTGGTCCAGAAGATACAGTCTACTTAAGACTTGTCCTGATCTTCCTAAGGATGAAGATAGAATGGAGATGTTGGAATGACGTGAAAATCTCACCCAGGAGTCCAGATGAGCAAGGAAATTAAATATGCAGCAGTTAGGCATAAACATGGGATTTTAGCAAAGCAGATTTCAAAGACTTCAAAGGAAATATGTTATAGCCTCCTGGTTATAGACCATAAATGCGAATGTGGTTCATTAAAGAGGGAAGGATCTAAGGGAAAAGCAAACCCTAACAGCACAATCATTCATGATTACATTGAGGAAGAAAAAGCAACGCAGAGGCCAGAGGAAACTTTACTGCTGCTCACAGTGTTCTCTTATAAAAGGGTATGTTCAAGATATGGCATATACTTCATGAAATTATCAAGGAGCTTCACGTGTCAGGAAAAGCTGGAACCTGAGGCAACAGAAACAACCTCTCCTTCTGTTGAGAGGAGAGGCAGAAAGGAACCAGATCCTGACCGGAACAACAGTGTGAAGTTCACGGCTATCAGAGGAAAGAGAGCCTCCTAGTCCCGCTTTGCTTTCTTGTTCTTCTTCAAGAATTGGAAAGGATGGACATCGAGCTGGGCGAGGAGATCATCTAACCTTTAAAATGGGTCCAGACCTCCAGGCTTCAGTGAAGTTTACCCCAGGGCTTCTGAGAATGTATAGATTGAGAATCAGTATCCTAAAGATGGGCTGACGTTCTGATTTTCAAAAAGCTGAGAAAAGGAGGTGATGGCAACCCCAGTCTGATAAGCTTAATAGAGATCCACAGGAACCCCTGAAATAGATGATTTATGTGAAGGCTTGCAAGTACTTTGAAAATAAGAGGAATGTCTGGGAAATAGTGGGTTTTCCTGGTGGCAAAGTGGTAAAGAATCCACCTGCAATACAGGAGATATGGGCTGGAGAAGATCCCCTGGAGAAGGAAATGGCAACCCACTCCAGTATTTTTTGCCTAGGAAATATCATGGACAGAGGAGCCTGGTGGATTACAGTCTAGGAGGTCATAAAGAATCGGACACAACAGAGAGATTAAACAACAGCTGGGAAACAGCATGGTTTCACCACATCAAACCCATCTCCCTCCCCCTTGGAGGGGGAAATGTGAAACAGTCTTAATTTTAACATAAATTTATTTCAGCAAAGAACTTAACAACGTTAGTATGGCACTTAGCACAGAAGAGGTGCTCAATTAATCTTGGTGAATTAAAACATGAACAAGATCCTCAGGAAGAGATTTGGATTCCGAAGTAAGGTGGACTTGTGCAGTTTGAACAATGGATCTATATTTACATGGAGAAAGGTCTTTATGAGGGTTTCTGTCTGAGCTCTGTATGGCCTGGTCTTGGCCTTGGAACGGACATGAAATGAAGACACAGAATATAAATATGTCAAATCTAGGAAGGATGTGCCCAATTTAAGGAAGTGGTAGCTACATGGTTCTCTGCAGAGGTTAATTCAGCTGCAGTATTAAATCAAAGCCTGGAAACCACATAGCAAGGAGTAAACTAGAAAGTGTCCAAGTAGGTAACAGTGAAGATGAGAGGAAAGAAATCGGGTCACAGAAGAAATGATAAGAGGGATGAGGTTTGTTTAGTCTGGATGGAGAAGATTGGAGGTTGGCCATGGACATATGCTACTTTCTATATGTTCTAAAGATGGAGGAGGGCAGGATCATGATGGCCACATCAGCTATCAGAGGGATTCCAGTCTTATTTCAATACAGAGAGAACTTATAAAAGGATGAGGAGGGACTTCCCTGCTGATCCAGTGGTTAAGACTTCGCCTTCCAATGCAGCAGGGGCAGATTCAATCCCTGGTTGGGGAGTTAAGATCCCACATGCCTCGTGGCTAAAAAACCAAAACATAAACAACAAAAGCAATATTTTAACAGATTCAATAAAAGACTTTAAAGATGGAAAGAATGAGTGATCGCCCCAAGGTAGTGATCTCCCACTACTCAGAACAGCCATCTTTCAATGATGTTTAATAGATGATGTTGTTGTTTAGTCACTTAGTTGGGTCCAACTCTTTGTGACCACATGGACTGCAGCACATCAGGCTTCCCTGTCCTTCGCTATTTCCTGGAGCTTACTCAAACTCATCCATTGAGTCGGTGATGCCATCCAACCATCTTATCCTCTGTCATCCCCTTCTCCTCCTGCCATCAATCTTTCCCAGCATCAGGGTCTTTCCCAGTGAGACAGCACTTCGCATCAGGTGGTCAAAGTATTGGAGCTTCAGCTTCAGCATCAGTCCTTCCAATGAACATTCAGGGTTGATTTCCTTTAGGATGGACCCCAAAACTTCTCAAACCCAAAGCCAAGATGGCTGTAGGCCCCTCTCTGGCTCTTTGTCCTGCTTCCCGATGGAGAACTGAGGTGCTCCATGTGCAGCAACAGCAGGTACTCAGAAGCCAGGACTGCCGGCCTGAAGCTCTGCCTGCCTTGGCTGCCGGGCTGGGAGGAGCAGCACGCATGTGTCCCTTCCGTAAGGCATGCCACCCCTCGGGGAGAGACACCCCTGACAGCTGGCCAACGAAGAGCCCTGATGTCAACTGTCAAAGCACCCAGTAGTCTATGCTTGAGAGCATGGGGAGGGAATGAGATTTCATTGCAGCAATAAGAGAGCAGACAACATGTTCGACACTAAACCGAACTGAAGTGAGTCCCTTAAATCTATTTGATACTGAGAGTTCTCCTGGGCAAGCTGATATAATTACCGTTAAGGTGATACTTACGACGAATGGTACATCATTAGCATAGTGATGAATATTGTTATCTTTGTGTTTGGTTTGAACACCCAGGGGATATCCTACTCTTCTATTTATTTCTCTTTAACCACACACACACACACACAAATAACCTTCCTCATTCATCACTATCTCCTATTGCTAAAGTGTTTTTTTTTTTTTTTCAGGTGACCAAAATCAGAAAATTTGGGAACTGGGGAGCTCTGAATGAGTGTTTCTAGAACAAAATGTCAATATTGATTTCATAGATTGCTCACACAGAGGTCCAACATTGAGCCTGAAGCTGATCTGATGCAAATAAAGTAGTGATGTGAGATTCTTACTGGTACCATGGATCAAAGTCTATTTCAGCATACCATTAAAAGGCAACAGTGAAACATTTCAGGACCATTGCACTGCACTCTCCATGTAATTAAGAGATAGCTGGGAGTCTGGGATGGACATGCACACACTGCTCTATGTAAAATGGGTAACCAAGGTCCTACTGTTTAGCACAGGGAACTCTGCTCAATGTTATGTGGCAGCCTGATGCGAGGGCAGTTTGGGGAGGATGGATACATATGTATGTATGGCTAGTTCCTTCTCTGCTCACCTAAAATTATCACTATTGTTTATTGGCTATACTCCAATATAAAATAAAAAAGTTTCTTAAAAAAATCATTTTGACTCTTCTTCTTTACAGGTTTTTCTTTTACACTTGTAACTCTGTTATTCACCTCAAGTCATTGACCGTAACGAGAGATCCTAGAGGGTAAGGATGAATTTTTACTTATTTTTCTATCCCCTACATGGCCTGGCAGAGTACCTAGCTCATAGGCACTTAATTATTTGTTGAATACACGGACAAAAGAGTGGATAAATGACATTTTATTCAAACAAATTGAACTATAAGCGATCTCCAAAAGAATTAGAGAAACTCAGTGGCTAAATGTTAAAGATTTTGTTTCTTTAATCCCCTCTGCACCATCTCTACCAAACACTTTTCTTTTGAGATACTCACTGCCACTGTTGGCACTTAATTTCCAGCTTTTGTTGGAATGGATGACTTTGTGTTAAACTCTTCTTTATGTTGATTCTATGTGGTTCCCTGGGGTTTCTCCAGTGGTAAAGAATCCACCTGCAATGCAGGAGCCTCAGAAGATGTGGGTTTGATCCTTGGGTTAGAAAGAGCCCCTGGAGGAGGGTGAGGCAACCCACTCTAATGTTCTTGCCTGGAGAATCCCCATGGACAGAGGAGCCTGGTGGGCTACAGTCCATAGCGTCACAAAGAGTTGGACACAACTGAAGCCACTTAGCATGCATGCACGCCTGTGGCTCCCTTGAGTTTTCACTCAGAATGTTCATGGCCCCATCCTTGGATCTGTGCTTGAGAATTCCCATCCACTGTAACTTTACTTCCTTCCATATAATTGAAAGCAGTTTTTGTGAAACCCATATGCTTCCATTTTCCGAGTAAATATCCCAGGTTCTCCATCCATTCCCCATAAGAGATCTTTCACAAATACCCTCTAGGCCAGGGGTCCCCAAACCTTCAAGATCTTTTAGCTAATGCCTGATCTAATGCCTGATGATCTGAGGTGCAGCTGATGTAATAATAACAGAAATAAAGTACACTAATACATTTTAATCATCCCCAAACAATCCCCTGCCCTGATTCATGAAAAAATTATCTTCCACAAAACTGGTCCCTGGTGCCAAAAATCTTGGGGACCACTGGTCTAGACCATGTGGGATACTTGAGTTGGTTTTGAAGAGAAATGGCCAGAACGAACTCCCAGATACCAGAGAGCAGAGGGGGACCTCCAACACACCATCTAACTTTTATTCTGGCTACTTCCTTTCTCTTAATGTGACCTCAGACCACGTTCTTTCTCAAGGCAACTTCCATGGGCTCTTGGTTTATGCAAAGCTCACTCTCAACATCTAAGCCTTTTATCCTGTTCCTGGTTAGTTAAGTCACATCTTCTTCATACCATATTGTTCAGGGTTATTCATTTTTTAACACAGATGGAACATTTTGCATGTATCTCTGTTATATTTCATCTTGTGAGATTTGATTTATTATATCATTCTGACAAGCACTTATTGAGCTGGTTCCATAATCCAACTTTTTTCCTATCCCTCTAAACCTTGTGTGAGCCGCAAAGCAAATAAACCCACCTTCCATGACTTCATCTAAGTCTACCACAAAGGACATGACAGTGGCTTTTGAATCTCTTTTCCCCTTTAAAAGCATTTGGCTGGAATATATGAAGGCATCTTTATTTTTATTCTGTACTTACCTTCCTTGCCAGCTGTTATTTTGTATGTCCCAGTTATTTGTAGATGTAGTGACCTGAAACAATCACCGCTTTATAGATGTTTGCAGATGATGGCTCAGGAATTTGGACAGGGCACAGCAGGGTGGCTTGTCTCCGCTCTGTGATGTTTGGAGTCTCAGCTGGGAAGATGTGAATGGCCGCCAGTGACTCAAAAAGCTGGGAGCCAGAATCATCTGGAGGCTTCTTCACTCACACGCCAGGCACATGGGCTAAGCTGGGGCCGTCCCGTGAGCAGTGACATGTGGCATGTCCACGTGGCTCAGGCTTCTCACAGCACGGGACTGGGTCCAAGAAGAAGCATCTGGAGAGAGCGCTCCGAGAGAACCAGAGGAGAAGCTGCCTAGTCTTCACTGACCTAGTCTCACATGTCACAAAGCATCTTTCACTGTGTTGGTTGAAGCAGTTACCAGCCTGTCCAGATGTAAGGAAAGAGGCCCCATCTATCAGTGGAATAATGTCAAAGAAGTTGAAGTCATATTTTAAAAAACCACATCTAACTGGCATCTGATTAACAACTTGCCAAATCTATCAGGTCTTATAAAATGAGAATACATTTTTGTTAAGGCTTTCTTCAGAGAGAGAAAGGAAGGATGAGCCCATAAAAAGGCTATGCATTTGTAATGCTTGACTCATATGGAGCTTCTGTTTGTTTTCACGTGTCAGCTTTGGAGACATGTCTAAAGATCAGTAGAATACTTAAAAGCATTGCATTTGCTGGTGGTTCAGAAGGTAAAAAAGTCTGCCTGCAATGCTGGAGACCTGGGTTCTATCCCTGAGTCAGGAAGATCCCCTGGAGAAGGGAAAGGCAACCCACTCAAGTATTCTTGTCTGGAGAACTCCATGGACAGAGGAGCCTGACAGGCTATAGTCCATGGGGTCACAAAGAGACATGACTGAATGACTAACAGACACTTGGTGGGTTGAGTACATTACAGTGACGTGTGATAGTCAAGGTTCTAATGAACTATGCATGTAATTTCCGCAGTTCATCAATGCCATCTTCATAAGTGGCCTGATGCTCAATCCTAAACATGGCCACTGGTGCCAAGCTGCTGTCGAAGCCAGGAACTCCCGCTCACCGCAGGTGGGGGTGTCCTGTCTGCCCCAGGAGAGCTGACGGCTCATGGCACCAGCCCTTCCTGAAACTCTCTCAACCCTCAGAATTCAATTCTGTGGGAAGGAAACGCTCAAGAGCAACAGGTGTTTTGCTTTGTTGTGTTTTTTCCACTTCACAAGTAGCTCATGATAAGTCAACCAGAAAAGGAAAATACAAGGGAAAAAGATGAAGAGTGAAGGGGATGGTTTCCATACAATTATTAGAGGGAACAGTAGCATTGGTAAAGTAACATGATAAAGACATTGGAAACAAATTTAAACTATATTTTAACCTAAATGGTCTAAACCAGGTTTCATTTTTTTTTTTTTTTTTTTGAATCATTACATAAGGGCTTCCCTGGTAGCTCAAATGGTAAAAAAATATGCTTACAATGCAGCAGGCACAGGTTCAATCCCTGGGTCTGTAAGATCCCCTGGAAAAGGATATGGCAACCCACTCCAGTATTCTTGCCTGGAAAAATCCCAGAGGAACCTGGTGGGCTACAGTCCATGGGGTCACAAGAGTCAGGCATTTAGCTGACTTAGCTACTAAACCACCACCACCACCACCAGATTTTATGTTTTTAATCATTACATGAAAGTACCATTCAAGAACCTTCTCAAGGGAGTTTGTGAATATCAGCAACAGCTGGTCGGTTTTAGAAGACAACGTCCCAGAGGCCACAGGATCTGCCTGTTGGGACAGTGAACAGACAGCCTCATCTTCTACTGACCTCCTCTTTGAGATTGAATGAGGATCATGATGAGCTGTGCGTTGGCCAGCTCGACCAGCCAGACCTCAGAAATGTGCCTGCTTGAATGCCTGGATGTAAAAATTATTGTCATTTTCCCCCTACAGTTTGTTATATATCGATCCACAGGGCCACCTAGTAGCTTCTAGACAAACATTCCCCTTGGAGCATATGTTTGAGGGGGAAGGCGTATGTTCCTGAAGAGTTCCGTGATGAAAACGTCACTTAAGATTCCAAGTGCTCCCTTTAAGAGATTCAAGCTTTAACAGATCATTTTAATTAAAGTTCTCTAGACAGGAGGCAGAAAAACAAGATTGACTGAAATGAATATAACCTGCATGGAGCAGTGGGGAAAAAAAGCCCATGTGGAGAGGTAGAGTTCTACTACATATTTTCAGAAGGAAATCAATATGGAGTCCACAAACAAAGCATGGGTGTCCAAAGATAAAGTTAAAAATATCACATCAAGTGGCTGGAGGCATAGGTTTGTTGGAAGAAATACATCTTTATTGCCTTACAAATTCACTTTAACAAGAGATTTGTTTTTTATTTCCCCACTGAAGGACATGCTGATTATTGTCCTGCGGTTTTTCAATTAATAAGTTCACAGTTAACAGTTTTTAAGTACACTGAATCATGTAAATTTCCGTATCTCAGCAGCTAATTTATTTGTTTATTGTGGTATAGCAGGCACCACATGAATCTGGTTTTGAAATCAATTCCAAGTAAAGTGGATGATTTTTGCAGTACAGATGATATGAAATGAAGACCCTCAAACCTCACGGCCCAAGCCACTGCATCCCAGAGTGGGATTCAAGCTGCCATTGTGAGCTGAACAGGGAAAGAATCCTGTATTCATAACCCCACTGACAGAGCGGGAGGGTTGAGACCTGTTTCTATGTGACTGCCTGTGATTCACTTCTATCTTTTATTTATGATGACACAATTTTTGCTTTGAGAGCCCTTAATGTATTCACAGACACACAAACACAAGGATCATTAAGTTACAAGCTGGGTTTATTTACCATTTACAGCGAGCTCAGATAGTAGGGCTCCAGTGAGCAGCATTTGAAATTTAAGATTATATTAATACACCAGCATTTCCAGGTCTCCTGTACCCTGTCCCAGATGCAGGCATGCACAGGGGATCTTCTTCTGACTTTTGGAAGCTGATTCTTCACAGAATGCTTTAGGATTAAGAAAGGATCCTTTTTAAAGGCCAGATGTTGCAAAAGCTTCTCAGAGAAGCAATAGGAGATGACTTACGGCAAAGTGATGGAGATAGAGGGAAGAGTTAGAAAGAGGGAAAGTAAATGGAGAGAAAAGACTCTGATACTGGGAAAGATTGAAGGCAAAAGGAGAAAAGGGCGGCAGAGGATGAGATGGTTAGATAGCATCACCAATTCAATGGGCATGAATTTGAGCAAACTCCAGGAGATAGTGGAGGACAGAGGAGCTTGGCGTACTGCAGTTCATGGGGTTGCAAAGAGTCAGACAAGACTTAGCAACCGAACAACAGCAACGAAATGGAGAGAAGACACAGAAGGGAATTTTAGAAAGTTCTGACACTCTTCTTTAAAAAAAAAAAAAAATCTCATAATGATGGTCTGTTCCTTTGCAAGGAATCAACTTATGAGCACTTCAATCAGTAGAATGCACAAAGCTTGAAGAAAAAGTGACACAAAGGCACAGGGATAAAATTGAGTAAAACGTCCTCAGTTAATTTGAAAAATTCCAATAGACCCTTGAAATTGCTGGCAGCTGAAAGAAACCTCACAGCCACGCAAACTGGAATTTTCTTTTCCTGTGAGTTCATGAAGCTGGTGGAGTTGCATATCTGAATGTATATGCTGGTGTTTATACTGGCCTTGAATGTGTTGATCTTGGAGACTATTTTTACATAACTTATTAATGTTAACATTTTCTCCCAATGCAATATGAGCTACCATAAGCGTTTGAGTCCTAAAGCAGCTTGATTCCTTTATATTTAGTGTTCCATGAACATAATGAGGAGAGCCCATTTCTGTCCTTCCCCAGAGCTGTCATTTAAAGCAGCCCCACCTTACACATGTTTGCCCCATCTGTCTCCCTTCAAGTCTGCCTTTGTTTTGCAGCAGAAAAAAAGAAATGCGCAAAATGGAGATGAAAAACACAGAAACCACCATAGATTGAAAAATATTTGAATCATGCCCTTAAAAGTGGTTTAATTTGGGATTCTTGGAAAAATAAAATTCAGATGCAATTAAGCTAAGCACGAGTGGATCTGGTTTCAAGACAAGGACTAGTTTTTCGCAGAAAGCTGGACACACTCCGTGTTGCTCCCAACCCTTGGGTATGTGATGCCGTAGAGTTAATGTCTCCTAGTAAATCCGGCCTGGGGAGCTGGCCATTCTTCCTGCAGGCCATAAGGTGCCAGGACACAAAGTTAGCCATCACTGTTTGCATATTAGGGCACCCCATTCTGATTTTGAAGCACAGAAGATCAAATCTGCAGTGGAACAAAGTGTTTCTTCAATTAAAATATACCTGAACCAACAGGAAACCAGTCCTGGCACTCTTCAGCTGTCTTCATCTGTCTGTCATCCCAAGTCCCTGCTATCTTTGTAGAAAAAAGACTGAACAGAATGATCTGGCTCAGTGGACCTATGTTGGCAAGGAATTTGGGAGATAAAAGAAATGCCTATCAGATTCTTTTGAGCTCTAGTGTTCTAGAAGTGGGAATTCACTGAGACTGTGGTATTGGCTGTTCTTGATCCACTCAGCACAGGTGCACTGCTAACACGTGAATCATGACTCAGCAGCCTCCCTGTGTTGACCAGCGAGGGAGGCCACTTAACTCACGCTCCTGTTGATTTGCCCTGTGCATTCCATCTGGAGAATTCCTACAACGGTGCCCACTGTGGGGGGGGCGGTGCTTATGCCCCCTGCCAACTAGATCCTCCACACAGGTTACCAACTCACTTTACATCAGCCAAGACCCAGCTCCCTATAGGCAAGGCGTTGGTGGGTCAAAGTCCATCTGGATGACGTCAAATTCACATTCTCGGATGGGCCACTCCATGTGTGTTAACAGACTCACCAATCTGTTCTAAGCAAACATTTGTGATGTGAAATTTCAAATTCTTTTGTCTTATATTATTTAGTGGATGACTTAACCGTCTAGGGCAGATTATTCTTTAAAAATATTTATTTATTTTATTTGGCTGGGTCAGGTCCTAGTTGTGGCACATGGGCTCTAGAGCACACAGCTTCACTGGTTGCAGCGTGTGGACTTAGCTGCTCCACAGCGTGTGGCAGGCAGATTCTTAACCCCTAAACCATCAGGGTAGTCCCTAGAGGCGATTCTGAGTCAAGATTTGGAGTTTTTTCATGGGTATGCTTTTTTAAAAAATTATTTTCTTCATAATATTTTATTAAATATACATATTTTTTCTTTTATTTATTTATTTTTGGCTGTGCCTGGGCTTTTCCCCAGTTGTGGCGAGCGGCGGCTACTCTCCTGTTGTGGTTCATGGGTTTCTCATTGCAGTGGTTTCTCTTGTTGTGGAACACAGGCTCTAGGAATCCAGGCCTCAGTAGTTGTGGCCCATGGGCTTAGTTGCTCTGTGGCATATGGGATCTTCCCAGGCCAGGGATGGTAGTCATGTCCTCTGCACTGGTAGGCTGATTCTTATGCAATATGTCACCAGGGAAGTCCCGGGGCATTTTTCAAAGCCATCATTTGCTGTTTGGTGAGTGGCTAGATTGTTAGTGACTTTGTTAAAGTAGAGATTGATGGAGTTGAATAAGCACTTCCCAATAACTCAATTTGCCCACATCCAATTGCCAACATCAGTTGTATCATAGAAAAAACTAGAGAATTTCAGGCAAACATTCACTTCTACATTATGACTATGCTA
The DNA here is from genome assembly GCF_019320065.1 of Cervus canadensis. Lineage (NCBI taxonomy): Eukaryota > Metazoa > Chordata > Mammalia > Artiodactyla > Cervidae > Cervus > Cervus canadensis. The sequence continues at coordinate 1,022,896 of NC_057395.1, read as the reverse complement.
AAGCCTTTGACTGTGTGGATCACAACAAACTGTGGGAAATTCTTCAAGAGATGGGAATACCAGACCATCTTATCTGCCTCCTGAGAAACCTGTATGCAGATCAAGAAGCAGCAGTCAGAACTAGACATGGAACAACAGACTGGTTCCAAATCGGGAAAGGAGTACATCAAGGCTGTGTATTGTCACCCTGCTTATTTAACTTATATGCTGAGTACATCATAAGAAACGCCAGGCTGGATGAAGCACAAGCTGGAATCAAGATTGTCAGGAGAGATATCAATAACCTCAGATCTGCAGATGACACCACCCTTATGGCAGAAAGCAAAGAGAAACTAAAGAGTCTCTTGATGAAAGTGAAAGAGAAGAGTGAAAAAACTGATTTAAATCTCAGCATTCAAAAAATGAAGATCATGGAATCTGGTGCCATCGCTTCATGGCAAATAGATGGGGAAGCAATGGAAACAGTGACTGACTTTATTTTCTTGGACTCCAAAATTACTGTGGACAGTGACTGCAGCCATGAAATTAAAAGACGCTTTCTCCTTAGAAGGAAAGAAATAGCAAATCTAGACAGCACATTAAAAAGCAGAGATATTACTTTGCCGACAAAGGTTCTTATAGTCAAAGATATGGTTTTCTAATAGTCATGTATGGATGTGAGAGCTGGACAATAAAAAACAGCTGAGACCTGAAGAAATGATGTCTTCAAACTGGTGTTGGAGAAGACTTGAGAGTTGTTTGGACGGTTCCTTTTACAGAAAGGAGATCAAACCAGTCAATCCTAAAATTAATCAATCCTCAATATTCATTGGAAGGATTATTGCTGAAATGGAAGCCCCAATACTTTGTCCACCTGATGCAAAGAGCCAACTCATTGAAAAAGACCTGATGCTGGAAAAGAGTGAAGGGAGGAGGAGAAGGGTATGACAGAGGATGAGATAGTTTAATGGCATCACTGACTTAATGACATGAGTTTGGGCAAACTCTGGGAGATGGTGAAGGGCTGCGAAGCCTGGTGTGCCGCAGTCCATGGGATTGCAAAGAGTCGGACGCGACTGAGCAACTGAACAACAAATAACTCAATATTGACATGCAGGTAGGGGAGAAAAGGGTGCTCCTATGAGTATACAAGGTTATTTTTGATTTAAAACAATCTAGAAGAATCATCAGTGCTTCACATCGAAAGAAAGTGAAGTCGCTCAGTAGTGTCTGACTCTTTGCTACCCCTTGGACTGCAGCCTACCAGACTCCTCCGTCCATGGGATTTTCCAGGCAAGAACACTGGAGCAGGTTGCCATTTCCTTCTCCAGGAGATCTTCCTGACCCAGGGATTGAACCTGGGTCTCCCACATTGTAGGCAGACACTTTACCATCTAAGCCACCAGGGAAGTCCTTTGGCAGGTCGGTATAAACCCCTGACAGGGTTTCTGCCATAAGCCATTTAAGGTCACTGCAGAACTGCAGAGCAGGGCTCCTCACTTGCTTTGCACAGGGCATGTCATTCATTCACAGATGCTTCCTATAACTTCAGAGTAAAGAAGTGGTTTCTGCCACATACTGGGTGAGATTAATGGGAATAAATGAATTTAGTATTTTTACATGGACAAAAGAACCTCTCAGAGTCTTGTGGGCTTAAGGAATCAGGATTAGGTGTCCATTGGTAGTCAGGGGGATGAAAACTGAGGCAAACACTCCAAGAGATATAGAATCCAAGATATAACTGGTGGGTTGGTTCAAGAAGCCTAAAACAAGTGGGAATCAGATAAGCTTATTCTTAGATAACAGGCACTGCCAGGTCCATGACTCAGTCTAGCCTGCATGGTCTTGAAAAAGCTCTTCCTTCTGAGAGTCTAGGATTACAAAAATAGGTAACAAAATAGGGATTAAAAATTACTCAACTGAAAAAAGTTTACAAAATTGCTGACAGGATTAAATTTGATGAGTGTGAAGTGCATCATACAATGCTTGACACAAAATAAGTGTGAACTATTGCTATTGTTAGATGATTATTAATAAGATAAAGTGAAAATTAGTCACTCAGTCGTGACTGACTCTGACTCTTTGTGACCCTATGGACTGTAGCCCACTAGGCTTCTCTGTCCATGGAATTCTCCAGGCAAGAATACTTGAGTGGGTTGCCATTTCTTTCTCCAGGGACTTTTCCCAACCCAGGGATCGAACCTAGGTCTCTCGTATTACAGGCAGACTCTGTACCAACTGAGCCAACAGGGAAATCAGATAAGATAAAGCCATTCTGTTAATATAGTCTAAAGACGGAAGCCATGAAATTAAAAGACGCCTGCTCCTTGGAAGGAAACCTATGGCAAACCTAGACAGCATATTGAAAAGCAGAGATATCACTTTGTCAACAAAGGCTTGTATAGTCAAAGCTATGGTTTTTCCAGTAGTCATGTAGAGATGTGATGGTTGGGCCATAAAGAAGGCTGCGCACTAAAGAACTGATGCTTTTGAACTGTGGTGCTGAAGAAGACTCTTGAGAGTCCCTTGTTCTGCAAGTAAATCAACCAGTCAGTTCTAAAGGAAATCAACACCTGAATATTCATTGGAAGGACTAATGCTGAAGCTCCAATATTTTGGCCACCTGATGTGAAGAGCTGACTTATTGGAAAAGACCCTGAGGCTGGAAAAGATTGAGGGCAGGAGGATAAAGGGGCAACAGAGGATGAGATGGTTATGTAGTATCACCAACTCAATGGACAAGAGTTTGAGCAAACTCCAGGAGATAGTGAAGGACAGAGAAGCCTGGCATGTTGCAGTCCATGGGGTTGCAAAGAGTCAGACACAACTAGTGACTAAACAACTACAACAAATATATTCTATATTCTATAATTATATATTATGTATATTATATATTACTATATAAATGCTAATTATATTAATATACATGATATGTTGAAGTGAAGTGAAAGTCGTTCAGTCGTGTCCGACGCTTCGTGATCCCGTGGACTATACAGTCCATGGAATTTTCTAGGCTAGAATACTGAAGTGGGTAGCCTTTCCCTTCTCCAAAGGATCTTCCCAACCCAGGATTGAACCCAGGTCTCCCACATTGCAGATAAATTCTTTATCAGCTGAGCCACAAGGGAAGCCCAAGAATACTGGAGTGGGTAGCCTATCCCTTCTCCAGCGGATCTTCCCAACCCAGGAGTCAAACCAGGGTCTCCTGCATTGCAGGCTGATTCTTTACCAACTGAGCTAATATTATCTAATACATAATACATATTATAATATATAGATACAATTATTTTATTATTACAATAGCTTTTTACAAGGAGAAAGAATAATAGTTTGGGGGGTTCTGGGAGCATTTCTGACTAAGCAATTTTTTTTTTCTTTCACAAATGATGGTCACAAGGAAGACTTCCTAGTTACCCTCTGGCTGGATGCTTCTACTCAGCCCTTGCTGTTCTCCACTATGGTGAGATTTTGCTCTGAGTCTTGAGTGTCTCAGAGAGGAGAAGGAGCCAAATGAGGCTTTTGGACACTTCTGAGAGCCTCAGGGAACCTGACTCATACCGTCTATGGCAAGATGCCTGGTCCGCGGACATTTCCAGGTCGTTTGGAGGCTCCATGTGGGAAAGGAGTCAGTTCTCCTTCCCACAGTATTTAAAACTCTTTCCGTCTTCCAGCTGTGCCTAAAGTGATAGGCCCTGGGATACCCACCAAATACATTAGCTGGCTACATCCTCCTCTCCTAGGATTTCTTTTCTCCACAGGTGGGGAAGGGAAAAGCCTATAGGTGGCCCTATAGAAATACTCAGGATCTAAACTGAGTAGGGAAACATCCTCCCCAGAATAAGCCACCTTCCTGAAAGCCGGTAGTGCTTCTCTAGTGCTGAAAACAAAGGCATCCCAGTATATATCCTTTACTCCATCAAGGAACCAAAGCTTGTTCATAGCCCACGACACGATGTTATAGAAGAATCTAGGGTGCTGAGAAAGGGGTTGGCATTGTGGCTGGATGGTAGATGGGATGTGTTACAGGGGATGCAAATAATAAATAGTCATAATTCCTGCCCCCAATAAAATTTCAATCTAGGTATCCTCTGTAGCTGCAGTGCTCCCTGAAAACCCCAAAGCTTTGTTTTATCCTAATTGATCCTGCAATGTTAGGTGCTAAATTGGCATCTTCTGTTGAACTTACTTGAACTTTAAAGTCCCCATGTTCAAGTTTAAAGGCATCTCATGTTGTAATCAATTACCTCCCTAAGATGGGATCCCCTGTCTGTTCATCATGAAGGAAAAACCAGAAACATCTTTAATACCTCTCCCTCTCTCCACCTAAGTTCAGGCATCTGCCAAGTCTGGAGGTGTCTAGTTTCAATATCTCTTTGTCTATTTCCAGTTCCATTATCCTACTTATTACTTTTATTCAAACTGCTCTCTCCATCTTCCTCTTTGATTTGATCCAATTCTATCTACCTCTAAGTGCTAGATTAATCTTTATAAGGAATTGACTAAATATGCTCAAAAAGGAAAAGTCACTCTGCTAAAAGTGGACAATTTTACTGATATGAAAAACACACTTTTATAAAGTTAGCTTTATTTGTTGTTGTTGAGTGAGTAAGTTGTGTCTCTTTGTGACCCCATGCACTGCAGCACACCATGCTTTCCTATTCTTCATTATCTCCTAGAGTTTGCTCAAATTCATGTTCATTAAGTCAATGATGCTATCTAACCATTTCATCCTCTGCCATCCCTTTCTCCTTTTGCCTTCAATCCAATCAATTCATTAATGTTTGCCACCATTGGATGGATGCATATAGCTGAGTTTCTGAACCCTTAACGTTTGACATATACGGTAACCCCACTGAGGTGCAATGGCCTCAGTCTGGGACACCAGTCCCTGATATTGCCAATTTTAGAGAAATAAGCATTTCTATCACAGCACTAAACATGTAAACATTTACCAAAGATTGTGGTCTGGGGACCCAAACAGAATTAATTCCAAACTCTATTTACACTATTTACAAACTTCAGGCCTTGGGAAAATCATTTGGCCTTGATGAGCTTGAGCAATTGTTTCTGTTTTTCTGTTTTAATTTATACAATAGGAATAGTCATGCCTACTTAACGAGTTGTATGCATATACACATGCATATACATAGATAAAGAGATATGCTAGTATACCTAGTACATAGTGGCTACTTTAATAATAATTATCCCTACAAATATTGCAGTTACCTTTGGGATTACCTTGTTGTTTGTATCTTAACCCTGAAACTGTAATATTCACTGGGCTTCTCCCCAAATATTATTCTTCCCATGTCAGTTCTAAATGTAGTTCCTTTTTCTACCTCTGATCCAAAAACAAGTAGAATTGCTGCAAAAATCTCATTCAAAGTAGAGGAGAAGAGGCTGTCCGTTGCTGACCTTGGAGTCACCTTTGGCATTTTCTTTTCACTAGAGCAAATAAAGGGAAATACTGAACCACTTTCCTGCAGAACTTGTTTGGACTTGCTCCTCTGTCACCTCTTTCTTCCTACTAATAATTACCCTTTTCCTCTCTAGAGAAATAGTCCTCTCTAAGTGCTTGAAAATGCATTAGGAAAAAAGAAAAATCCAGCTCCCTTCTCTTGAGCAAAGGACATCAGCCGCAGTGAAAACCCTGGTCAGTACCAAGGCAAGAGGAGAGCATCCTTTTTCCTGGGGGTACCTCCCCTCTGAAGTCATCTTGCATTCTGGTGAGAGCGTCTCCTGATGAGCTCCAATAGGCTGGAAGAAGTGGAGAAGCAGAAGTGATGCAGGAGAAGCTTCTAAGCTAGTAGTGTGTGGAGACCTTGAGCTCAAGGCTCTAGTCCCTGATCTCTCTAGGCTGGAGGAGCCTCGGGGCTGGGAGCTGTGCCCAAGCAGTGAAAGAAGTGCCTTCAGTCAGCAAGGACCTTCACCAGAGTCCTCATCCTCTTCTGGGCAATTAGGACATGTCCTTGACTTGGCTTCCTTTCAGTTAACTGATGTCAGTGCCGCCTTGTCTTCTGTCCAAACCCCATCCTGCCATCCCACTGAGTCACTATAATTTAAGAGGATGTGGGGGTGGAGAGAGAGTTGAGCCAAGGAAGCAGGAGGCCAATGTTCTGTTTTATGCTCCACCGCCGACCTTCCATGGGACCTTGGGCCCAATACTTAGCCCCAAACCATTCTTGTCTCTTTATCGGCTGCAACAGAGGTCATAACAAGTAACTCGCCCAGCCAGGAGGGTCTCTCTGAAAAGCAGATGAGCTCATGCAAGTGAAGGTATAGCGTGATGTGCGAGGAGGAGGCATTTTTATGATGTGCTTTTACTGAAATTGTTTCCTTTGCTCTCAGATGGGACTAATAATATGAGCACTCTTCAGAGGGGGTGTGCTTCAACTAATAAACACATGATTCAGCCCTTAATGAATAGAATAGGAAGTGTGTGTAGCAATCAGAATCCAGCAAGCACAGTTCCTAGTAGCCACTGTTTAGAAAACAACAACTGGAATCTAGACACTGCAGACCTCTTTAATAAATATCGTCTTAATTTTCTGAACAATTGAAAACCTTAGGCAGAGGAAGAAGCCTGTGGACCAAAGTTCAAAGGGGAGGATGGTCAGGCAGCTGAGTGTCTGAAGACACATCTTTATTTAGCATCTTGTTCTCACAGCCAAGTTATAGACACCCAGAGCTCATGTGAAGAATTGTGAGAGCTGGTACGAGAAGCAGGAGTGGAACCCTAGCTTCACCATGTGCAGGCCACCTCAATAGGAAGGGAGATGATTGAAAACCTGAAAATCTAAATAAAAGAATACTGTTATTAGTAACCAAAATGTATAATACTTAGAGACAAATTTAACAAAATATACTTAATGCCTGTAGACTAAATAGCATATGACAAATCTGAGAGAAAGGAAGCAAACTGTAAACAAATGGAGAAAAATATTATTTTCACGAATTGGCAGATTTAATATTATTAAAGTGAGAGTTCTCCCTATGTTGGTCAATAGAATCAGTGCTATCACAATACAAATCCCAGTAAGCAAGTGGGTTCTGTTGATGTAAGAGCAAGGGGCTTCAAAAAAAGCAAAGCAGTTTTGAGAAAAAGAGAAGAGAACTAGAATAAAGCTGAAAAACCTACGTTACAAGATTTCAAACATTACTATAAAGATATAGTAATCAGGAAAGTTGAATACTGGCATAAAAATAATACGTATGTCAATGGAAAATAGAGACTCCAGAAATACCCTTGCTCTTATGTGGCTCACTAATTTTGAAAGAGGTGTCAAGGTAATTCAATGTGGAAAGGAGTTTATTTTAAAAATGTATGTATGTATGTTGCTGTTTAGTCACTAAATCACGTCCAGCTCTTTTGCAACCCCATGGACTGTATCCCACCAGGCTCCTCTGTCCATGGGATTTCCCAGGCAAGAATACTGGAGTGGGGAGCCATTCCCTTCTCCAGGAGATTTCCCTGACCCAGTGATTGAAACTGCATCTCCTGTATTGCAGATTCTTTATCACCAAACCACCAGGGAAGCCCTATTTTATGTATATATTTGTGCATTTACGTAAGTAGGTATCTATTTATTTATCAACTTTACTGAGGTATTATTCACAAACACAATTGTGTGTATTTAAAGTGTACCTTGGTTGACATAAGTGTACTGTGTGGAATGTTACCACTATCAAATTAATAAACTTATCTATCGCCTCGTGTTACTATTTCTGTGATATATTCTGGGAGTTTTAGGAATTCAGAGAACTGGAAAAGCATCCTCAGTTGGGTAGTCAGATAAATTTTTATGAAGGAGATGAAATTTAAGTAAGCTTGGAGCAAGCTTCATCCCCGTTAAACATTCTTTCTGGGACCATTAGTCTATCCCTCGGGTCATTCCAGGCTCTTTCCTCCAGAACCCACAGGAAGAATGGGGTTATTTCATAACAAAGCTGGTGGTGTGAGGGTACACCTGAGAGAGTTTAGTGGAGAAATATGCAAACGGGCATCTCTCCGGATCACAGCTGCAAGGTTTTGCAGGGATCTGAGAACTAAGCTTTGTACTTTGCAGTTTGTTTTTGTCACCTTGCATTCTTCTTGCTTGCTCTGCAGCTCAGGATGCCACAGGAATATCAAGATTCTGGAAGTTACAAAAACAAACTCTCAGGAGGCAAGCTTTCTTGCTAGATCTGGTAGAAAGAAAAGGAGTCATGTGTACCAGGAAAGATGGCAAAATCTATAAGGAGGCATCATTCGTAGAGAATATGCTAGAAATACAGCATGCTCTGTTATCTTCTACCCATCGGTTTCATTAGGCTTTTGTCTGTAACAGTCAAGGGGAAAGAGCTCTAAATTGAAACTGGGCAAACATACTTTGCCCATTAATATCTACTTTGTGAGTGTATCAAAGCTTTCCAAAGCTAATATTTCTCTTTCTACTAATCATTATCAAATCTGTTATTGGTTGCTCTAACTTAAAAGAGGTATTGATAGCAAAATGGGTGTATCTTCCATTAATATATGATAGGCATAAACACACCTCATCTTCACTCAGTTGCGGACCATTTAGAGTAGCTGAAAATAATTACTGTTGTTCTTGGGAAGGCTTGCCTTATTGGACAATAAGATAATTCCAAATTTCCACAGAATATAGATGATCACATCTCCCAAATGACCCACTCTAGTATTCTTATGAAGCCCCAAAATCTCATTAGTAAATTAAAGAGATGTTTATAGGACCTGAAATTAGTTCTAAATATACTACATAGAAGAAAATAACATATTAGCCTTCTCTTAAATTCATCAGAACAGCTAATTTGTCTGATGGAGAGACAGGGCCTGAGAGAAAAGATGAGGGATGCTGACTCCAGCCCTATGTGTTTATACCAACAATACCCACCAATGGACCAGATTACCGGGAGCTAGAACACTGAGCCTCATGTACCATAATTCAATTTGAGAAAATTGCTTAAGGCCCTTACTCCACAGTGATGGTGATAGTAGTGGTAATTATTGTTCTTTTGCTTCTCTTCTTCCCCCCCTCTTCCTCTCCCTTGCTTCCTTCTCCTCCTCTTCCTCCTGTTCTTCCTCCTCTTCTCTTTCTCTTCCTTCTTATATTGTTCCTCTTTGTTATTTCTTATTCTTCTGTATTTGTTACTCTTTGGCTCTGATTCTAATGCCACATTTATCTCTTGAGATTAACAACAGTTATTCATTTCCCTGAGTTTCTTCCTTTTAACTCTGTAAAGGACACAATTAGATTCCTTTTGGACTCTCCCTACCTTGGATTTTTGGGACGTGAATTTTAAGCTAAGCACCAAAGCTTGGGGTCAGTTACTTTACTGGCTTCTTTCTAGGTTAGCGGGTAAGGAGCTGAAGACACAAAAAGAGAAAGATTCAGAAGTTTTAGAAGGCACTGGAGAGATCAAGCAGAAACCTCCCTGTGGAAGCAAGAACATCAGGCCCAAGAGAAGGTAGGAGAGAGCTGTGATCTGGGATGCCATGTGGGTTAGGGCTCTGTTTTGGAATCGGAGCTTTATCACTCAGAAAAGAAAGAGTTAAGTTTTGTCTTTCAAATTTCCCCAGTGGTGCAATAAGAAGCTTTCAGAAATGAAAACATAAGCAGAAGGACATATAACAAAAGAAACTATAAAAACAATACTGTACAAAGAGTAAGGTATTTCTTAGATGTAGGAGATAAGCATGATTAACCCTACTCTCTATTTCCTCATCTGCGAATTGTGTGTCATAATAACCACGCAAGCTACTTTATTGGGCAACAGAGATAATCTCATGAAAGAAAGGATATAAATGTGTTTCACAATATATTTGAAGAAGGCTTTAATTTTTTAGTTGGAGAAAAACATTGACTGCAGACTTCCTTTTCTCACATCAAATCCATCATAACCATGGAAATGAATGCGTATGCACTGTCTTACTTGGAAAAAGAGAACAGGAACTATGAGAAATCTTAAAAGAATGTAAATGAAAATCTGCAGAGGGACCATCAGCCAAGGAACAAGACTGGAGACCAGGACAGGCCTAGGAGGAAGCTATAACATACAGATGGGAGAAGCACTAAACGAACTTCCTGCTTGGGGGTGGTGGGAGCTGGAGGCAAGAAAGCAACCAGGAGGGTGATTCGTTGTGATACCTCAGAGGGAGCGGTCAGGTGGGTTTACCCCTGAACTTTGCTCTCCCCACCCTACGAGCAACAGTTGTAGATGCATCTGACTCACAAAAAAAGAGTGACTGTCAGATCTTATGAAAGAGAGAACTGGCAGAATCTGGGCTGGCTTGCAGCTCCCAGAAAGTACGGAGTTGTACCATATGGAGAAATAGATGCTGAGATATCCTATGCTCCAGTTGTCCCCCACATCATTACCCCAAATTACCCTGGCAGGTCAAGTCAAGCAACAGAACAATAAAGGCAGCCAGTGGACTAACCTAGAATCTCAACTTCAGAAACAGGTGCCTGGGGATGCTCTAATATTTGATGAAATTCAACAGAATGAAAGAGACGCAATGCCATCAACAAATGGAAGAACTTACATGAAGACTACAGAAACAATGGAATAATTAGAAGAGGACTTAAAAAACAGACTAGCATCAGGTTTCCCACCGACTAGATTAAAACAAATATTGAGCAATTTCTTGTATGGAAAAGAAATAATTATAAATCTGTGTGGCCAACACTGTTGGTTTTCTACATAGTATCTATTTTAGTCTCATCTCTTGCTGACTAATAAAATTCTAGCATTACTTAGAACAGCAACATATGCACTTAAAAATACTCACTTCTCCAAACTCCCTCAGGACGAGGATTGGCCATGTGACACAGAAATAGAAGCAGAAAGTTATTTGGGCTATGGTTCCTGGAAATAAGTTATTTTCCCAATAAAAAGGACAAAATTACCTTGTACATGTTTTCCTTATCCTTTTTTCTGCCTGGAACATAGACTTAAAGTTTATTGATTAAGATAGGTGAACTATTTATGACACTGAGGACTAAAACCACATGGTGAGGGTTGCAGATTTGTAAAGTAGAAGAAGCTTTTGATGACTTCTCTGAGCAATTGCAAAAGCAAAAGACTTCCAATCTCCAACTTCTTACTACATTAAAAAGATCTCCATTTTGACAAGTCTCCCAAACCAGCCTCATTGATCACATGCCTATTCATGCAGCTGGATGCAATTCCTAACTTATAGAAGCTAGTCCTCTCTACCTAGCTAAACTATCATTTAAAGACAGACTACAATAAAAAAAATTTTTTTTTTCAGGGAAATAATGAGACGCAATGGAGAAAGCAGTTGCATTACTTACATAATGTTAAAAAAGTTATAATAGTACAAAGTGATATTAAATGCCAGGTGATTCATAGTTTTACTTGTCAAACTTGATCACTAAACCTTTAAATGATTTTTCAATTATATATACCATGAGAGTGAAATTTTACAATTCAAAATCATGTGATCTCATACAGTCTTATATTGGTTCAAAATACTTAATACATTCTATCTTCCCAGGAAATAAGTTAAGGAGAGATACTGATGGAAACGAGAGAGGGAGAATGGAAGAGAAAAAGAGGGAGGGAGAGAGAGAAAGAGAAGAAAACTCTGTATTTGCTAAACCCTGAGCTACTCTCCCAACTCTGTATACTTACCCATCAAAGACCCTAGAGATATCTGAAAAGCTATAATAATATTTCGCATTCATTCATCCTTGTTAGCAAACTCAGAAAACAAAATGTGACCTATCAGTCAGATCAGTGCTTGGAGGTGATGATAGAGATGATGAGGAGAAGGGGCAAGAGAAGAGGAGGCAGAGGATAGAATGTATGAAGAGAGTGGCTACAACATGCTCATACATGCCAGACTCTTTGCTCTGTGCTGTACAAACATTGTCTTTTTCACCTGTTTGGAGCCTCTCTGGGCTTTGCAGTTGAGGATTTGGATCATTCATGTGTCAAAGGATGAGGCAGGTGAATTCAACAATTCAGCAACAGATTTAAGCAAGGAGGAGAAACTCTGCAACAATTTGTTGGGAAAAGTTGCCAGACATGGAGACTCCCAGTTGCTGGGGTCATGTATTGGAGCCCTTTTACTTCTCTGCTTCCCATTTGCTTTTATGCTGGATGATAAATGGGTCTTTTTAAAACTCTGCCTCATGGAGATCATTAACATCTAGATTCTGTTGACTTTGGCTGACTGGGGAAGAAGAACATGGGCAAACAAGAACAACAGAACAAAGAGGAGTAAAGTTGAGTTCTAACATTAAGCTAGAGGAATATTTCTTTCTGGACTTATGCCCCCCCAAAATGCCTACCAAATTAACTTGCTATATTTATCCTTCTATATAAAACCGAAATGGAAAAAAGGCATGAAATACAGCAGAGGAAAAGGCAGAGAGCAGAGTAAAGGTACAAGAAGACATTTGTTCACTCTCCTTTGCTATTTCTATAGCATGATACTCCTTTGCTGTTCCTCCTGGAAGATTAATTAAAACTTTATCAGAACTTTGCTTCCCTTTCTTCCCCTACACTGTCATCGCCCACCTTTGGATGGAGTGTGGGGACGTACCTATGCTGTGTTCTCTAACTCGACATTACCTAGGTTGCCAGTCATCAGCAATGTTGGCAATTTCACATCTGCATGCTAAGGAACTCCTTGATTGATGGGTAAGTGATCCTGTACATTACTCAGAAGAGTCTTGCAACAAGGTTATAGACTCTACTTTTCCTAGTGTAAAATTTAAGTTGGATTTAATGGTTTCATAGTCAGAGTAATTTTTTCCTAAGATTTTCAAGTCTATGCTATATTAACCTAACTCTTTCTCTGCTCAGCTATTCAAGTTGGTCTTATCTCCTGGTTGCCTGCATTCTCATGTCCTTCCCCAGCTAGGATACTCTTTCCTTGCTGTCTGGCATTAAGCCTGACTTTCTAGCTGCCTGTCCAGTCCAGATGGCTTGAATTTTGAGCCCTGATTGATGATTTGGATTTGAGATGCTCCTCTCTGTCCACAGAGAGCTCTCCTAGACTTTCACTCTTTTCTCACGCCTATAAAATTAACATGGTGGGGTAGTTCAGATGGTAAAGAATCTGCCCACAATACGGGAGACTGGGTTCAATCCCTGGGTCAGGAAGATCCCCTGGAGAAGGAAATGGCAACCCACTCCAGTATTCTTGCCTGGGGAATCCCATGGACAGAGGAGCCAGGTGGGCTACAGTCCAGTGGGTCACAAGGAGTTGGACACGGCTGAGCAACATACCGCTAACACATAGGAGAAGCATTGGGTTTTGAGGACATCTAGGTTTGAAACATTCTTCCTTATGAGTGGCTTTTTAAAAAATTTATTAGGATATAGTTGTTCACACTTTTGTGTTAATTTTTGCTGTACAGTGAAGTGCATCTGGTGTATGTATACATGTAGCCCCTCCCTCTTGGACCTCTCTTCCATCCCTCATTCCATCCCTCTAGGTCATCACAGAGCACCACGTTGAGATTCCAGTATTATACAGCAGCTTCCCACTATTTTACACAAGGTAGTATGTATGTGTAAGTCCCAACCTCCCAATTAACCCCTTGCACCCAGTGTCCACATGTGTCTGCATCTCTATTCCTGCCCAGCAAGTACCATTTTTCTAGATTCCACACATATGTGTTAATATGAGTTTTGAAAAGTCACTTCACTAATCTGGACAAAACACTTTTCTGATAAACGATGAATTTGGCCTGGCTGGGCGGTGTGGGAGATGCCTCAGGCTACAGCATCCTTGGATACTTATGACAGGTCTTTCTTTAACATGACTTAGTCAAGTAGCTTCCATATAAAGAGATTATGCAATTAACGTTGTTTCAGAAATGATGCACCCTCAAACCTACTTTGGTTGGAGAAGTGAAAGTGAAAGTGTTAATCTCTCAGTCATGTCTGACTCTTTGCTTGGACTATAGCTTGCCAGGCTCCTCTGTCCGTGGGATTCTCCAGGCAAGAATACTGGTGTGTGTAGCCTTTCCCTTCTCTAGGACATCTTCCCTACCCAGGAATCAAACCTGTGCCTCCCACATTGCAGGCAAATTCTTTACCATCTGAGCCACCAGGGAAGCCCTGACTTGGAGCAGGGTATGTGTAGGTCTATAAACATAGAGATAATTCAGAAGTCTTCCTTGAAGAAACACAATACAGTTTTTAAAATACTTGGCATATTGTTAAAGCTAAGGAAAAATAAAGGGAGATTTCACCTTCTTTTCTCCACACTGAACAGCTCAGTCCAGAAGAGACCGTCTATAAACTGGCCTCCGACATCGGCATTATTTTTAACCCCAATACCCACTGCACCTTGAATTCTGTTCCATCTTTTTGTTCTCTGGTCAACCCACAACAGATGTTTTGTTGCTGTTTGTATGTTAAAGCAGAGAGAAAGAATGGGACCTTTGTAAGGCTCAGTGGTGACAACAGAGTCTGCAATTGATGGTTTGCCTGAGAGCCACTTAGGCAAGTTCCAGGGTCCCCTCTGATGGATGGACAAGCTGTGTAAGCAGCATCCCACAGCGGGTGCTCGGACCCTGGCCCCTCTGGGGTCACAGGCAGTCATTCTGCCCAAGAGAACTTTGCCCTGGCAGAGAAATTCCTGCCAGCCTGCCTCGGCGAGGAGTCTCGCTTATCACAGAGCTTAATGGGTCTGCTAACTAGTGTTGACACTGTGTTATTTTTCAGGAGGTGGTGTTCTTTTCTGGACAGCATATTTGCAGCAGTGGACATTGCAGCCTTGGCAGGAGCGCAAATGTAGTGGAAGTCCCATCAGGTTCTTCCAGACTAATGTTGGTGGATGCTGGAGGCTGGGAGACCTGGGGAGTGGGTGGCCATCCCTCTCCCTCCACCGCCCACATTTCCCTTTCCATTATGTCTTTGAGCTTTGTTTCAGACAAGTTGCCTGTGGCAGTGGGTTGGGAAGATGACTCTGAAGGGGCTCCAGCCCACACGGGGACAAGTGTGACAAATTATCCTGACAGGGACTGCCACTCCAATATTAGCAGCTCGTTAGGAGAGATGGGCGAAATTCATCTCGGCTTTGATCAATTTTCTGCTAGCATTTCAGGGCTTTCAAAGAATCCCATCTCGCCTACCCCTTCCACCCCCACCACTAATTTCTCCTAATTTTCTGTCATTGGGGCCGCACTTGGCAGGACTTCCCTAAGGTTCAGAGAATCTGGCAGCACACCAAGTAGGTCTTACGAGAGTTGATGCCCCGTGTCAGGAAGGAGAAAGGGAATGTGAGACATTTGTACTTGAAGAAAGAAAGAAACAAAGAGCCTGGATGATATAATCTCCAAGGTTCTATCCAACTCTCACACTCCATGATTCTATGGAAAGAATCCTAAGGGGGGCGGGGTGGGGAGGGGAAGGCCTGTGCTCAGGTATTTCCACCATCTGGGGAATCTGGGAGCTGGGAAAAACCACAGAGAATGGCCAATCTAGACACAGGATGGGGAACTGCACATGAGACAAGATCTGGTCTTCCTGATTTTCAATCCAGCACCCCTCCCACTTGACTGTCATCACAAGAGAGAAAAGCATCAAAAGTGAATTTATCAATTAGGTCTCTCCATAGGAACCAATAGGAGGGGTGTGCGTGTGTGTTTGTGTGTATGAGAGAGAGATTTACTTTAAGGAATTTGCTCATGTGACTGTGGGGAGTAACAAGCTAACCGGCTGAATAGATAAGAGTTGATGCTGCCAGATTGAGGCAGAATTTTTTTTTCCCCAGGAAACCTCCATATTTGCTCTTGGAGACTTCACCTAATTGGGTGAGGCCCACCCACATTGTTGAGGGTAATCTCCCTTACTTATTCAACTAATTGTAGATGTTAATCACGTCAACGAAGTATCTTCACAGCAGCATTTAGACTATTTTGTTAAATACCTGTGTAACCTAGTTGGCACATAAAATTAACCACCACAGCAAAGAAATGAGCCATCACATGGATATAAAACCTGGTATAATAATATCTTGTGTGATAATAACAAACACTGTATACAGGACTTACTGTGTGCCAGAAAAAATCCTTAGTTCTTAAATGATTGATCCTCATCATTTGTGGATTCTGGATATGTAAATTCATCTACACACTAAAAACTATTTATAATCTCCAAATAAATTAATATGGTCACTTCACGGTCCTTCGTAGACACGGATGAAAGATTGTTGTCACCACACATGCATATTTCCGTCTGAGGCTGAGCAGAGCAACATTCTGCCTGCTTGTTTCAGCTCCGACTGTAAACGTCCTTTCTGCTGTCTATTGAGTGCCGTGGCTTTGCATCTTTGTGTGTTTTGGTGGTGGCTTTGCTGTTTAAAGTGGCTCCCTGACATGTGCTGAAATGCTGTCCAATGTCCTAAGCCCAAGAAGGCTGAGAGGTGCTTTACGAAGAAAATATGGGTGTCAGATGAGCTTCGTTCAGTCATGAGCTATACAGTGCTAATGAGTCAACAATGTATAGTAAATAAAGTGGATTTAAAGAAACACATATAACTGGGCATTTATCCAGAAAAGAGGGAAACTCTAACTTGGAAAGTTACATGCACCCCAGTGTTCACAACAACACTATTTACAACAGCCAAGGCGTGGAAGCAACCTAAATGTCCATTGACAGATGAATGAAAAAAGATGTAGCACACACACGCACATACACACACACACACACACACACACAAATGGACTATCTCTCAGTCATAGAAAAGAATGAAATAAAGCCATTTGCAGCAACACGGATAAACCTAGAGATTTTCACACTAAGTGAAGGAAGCCATATAGAGAAAGACAAATATCATATGATATTGCTTTAGATGTGCAAATCTAAAGGAAGTGATACAAATGAAATTATTTACAAATCATAAATAGACTAATAGCCACAGAAAACAAACTTGTGGTTACCAAAGGGAAAGGGGGTGGTAGACAAATAAGGAGTCTGGGATTAACAGATACACACTACTATATATAAAATAGATTAACAATGAGGATCTGCTTTATAATTCAGAGAATTATATATTTAGTATCTTCTAATAACCTTCAATAACCCACTCCAGTACTCTTGCCTGAAAACTCCCATGGATGGAGGAGCCTGGTAGGCTGCTGTCCATGGGGTCGCTAAGAGTCAGACACGACTGAGCGACTTGACTTTCACTTTTCCCTTTCATGCATTGAAGAAGGAAATGGCAACCCAATCCAGTGTTCTTGTCTGGAGAATCCCAGGGACAGGGGAGTCTGGTGGGCTGCCATTTCTGGGGTCGCACAGAGTCAGACACAACTGAAGCGACTTAGCAGCTGCAGCGCAATAACCTTCAATGGAAAAGAATCTGAAAGAGAATGTATATAACCAACGCACCTTGCTGTACTTCTGAAACTAACACAGAATTGTAAATCAGCTCTACTTCAGTTAAAAAGTCTCATAAACACGCACACACACACAAAGTAAGGTAATATATTGGTCATTTGACAAAAATGTTGGGACCAGAGACTCAGGGAAGCTAAGCCCATGTTTCTTCTAGAATCATGGTTCAGTATTCACTAATTTAGAGTTCTTGACAACTTTACAGAACATAAATACTGCATATAACTGAAGATAATACGGTTCAGCTGTATGTTAATGTGTTTAGTCCTAGGACGACGCTATTATTTCCATTTCAAAGGTGAGAACTCTGAGGCACAGAGAAGGTAAGCTGGAGTTAGGGCTCTGATTCAGCCTGCAGGGTCAGGGTCCAGGGCTCCTAACTGCTGCCCTGTGCTGCATCCCTGTGAGGACTCCGCTAACATTACAGTTCCATCTATGCATTTATATTTGCTGACCCCTTTACATGGTATATCTTATCCCAGTTTCCTGAATTTTAATGTTCTGTGGGCCTTCATTTATGTTTTTTTCTTTTGGTATTATAATGCAGTTAAAAATGGCAGTAAGCAGAATAACGGAAGAAAGATCAAACTCAAAGAAATATGGAAGCTTGTTATTGCCGCTCTCGAATGTTCTGAACACTGGGGGCCTCAAGGACAAGCCAGAACAGAGAATAACGATGAAGGGAGACAGACCCTGAGTGAGTGGGGGGTGTTCAGTCAGGTGCAAGAGAAGACAGGTTAAAATTGGTTTGCATAGATTCCCACGAGGCATTTTTAATTGTGTGTCACTTAAAATGTAACGTGTGATCGCTCCCTCTTCTTAATAGTTGTCTTTCTGGAAAATGTAAACTAGGCAAAACACAGCAAGGCGGGCTGCTTTCTGAAGAACTTCTGTTTACCTGTGCAGGGAGGCACGGTGCAGCGTGCCCCCCTTTGGGGATTTTATTGTGTTTGAGGAAATAGACCAAAAGCAATACTTTTAATGCAGTAGTGGAGGTCTCCAGCAGGGGAATCTGTGAACAAAGATAGAAGAAGCAGGACCGTGTCTGACTTGTTGCAGAAAAGGCAGTTCATCCATTGCGTTTAGAGCAGGAAGGTGTGACGGGCGAGGCCACCACTCTGCGTGATTCCAGCGGTGTTTGTTCACCATCTCCCAGGGGAATAGAGCCTTCTGGTGTTGCCCAATGCATGACCTGAAAAGCTGGACAGGGAGGCCCTGGGTAAGCTTGGGAAGGGGACCCCTTCTCTCCTTTTCTCTTATTATATAGGGAAAGATTGGGAGGAAGAAATGACATCAGATATTCCCATTAAAATTTTTCTTTTAATTTTTATTTATGTTTGGATATGCTGGGTCTTCGTTGCTGCGTGAGGGCTCTGTCTCCTTGCAGAGATCAGGGGCTAACCCAGCTGCAGTGCGTGGCTTCTCACTGCAGGGGCTTCTCTTGTTGGAGAGCGTGGGCTCTAGAGCCAGTGCTCAGTAAGCACATGGGCTTGGCTGTCCCGCGGCATGCAGAATCTTCCCAGACCAGCTATCGAACCCATGTCCCCCTCACTGATAGACGGGTTCTTAATGACTGGACTACCAGGGAAGTCCAGATGTTCCCATTTTCAAAAGGACAAAAAGCTTTGCATTTTCCTGGATCAGCAAAACCGTCAACTAGAGTTAAGGTGTTTGTGACTAATTCCCGGAGTACCTGCTTGAAATGTTACTATCAGTGGTGAAGTAAAAATGCCGAGTTATAGACTCTCCACGGATGATCAGTGCTGTGACCTAAGTTGTCAAGAACTCAGTCAGAAAAATAGCCTTTCCAAGTGTTGAAGCCTTTTCAGAATGAAATGCATTAGCCCCCGGAATATGCGTAGGCTCTGAGAAAGCTGGATGAACTTTTACAGAAATTCCAGTCTCCTTTATAGATCAGGCCAAATATCTTTGCAAATTCAATCTTAGGCAGCAACAGAATAAGAGGTGGAGCTCAGGTCCTTGGCTTTAATATGGTGAACTTTCCTCTCCACCGACCTGCCACTAAAATAAACAACAATAATAAACTTTCACGGTCTTTTAGCTGGGATGGAGGGGCCAGGCCAAGCTTTTCCTCAACAATGTTTCCTTCCATTTTCCATTGCCTCAACTTAATCTTAGGTTTGTACTGGAACTGAGTTCAAACAGGATAAAATACCATGAGAAGCTTTGTTGGGATCGCTACAAGCTGGCCAGAGACAGGAAATAGTAGAAACCATGAGAGAGCCTGTTCTGACGAGAATTCCAGCAGAGCTTGGTTCCATTCAAGCAAGTTCCAAAACAAAGGAAAAATCCCTTACATGGTCCGCCAACATTTTGAAGGTGCTCCTCCAACACAAACAGAAATTTACATCTTTAGAGTCCCCAAGTCTGGAGCCAGTCCACTGCCCGCGGTGCCCTGGCAGCCCCTCCCCCTGGATCAGAAGAGGAAAGTCAGGGGTGTGGGCCTTTGGTGAGGCTGCGACTTGTCACAAGCCTCGTGGGTAACTCTGACAGCAAGTGCTTTCCTGGGGCTGGGACATAGAAAACTATTGAGTTTCACTTCTCTTCTGCCAACACTAATTGATATGATGCTGTCGTTCTCTCACCCTGTAAAAGAAAATCGCTATAAGTTCATGGCTTCATCTCTGCTCATAGGAGACGTAATAAAAGCTCCAGCTCCCCCAAAAGAGAGGTGAGCACTGTTAATCACTCTGTCAGTGTGGAAAGATTCCTTTCTGCTGCACAGTTGTTCCCTGACCTAAGACGAATTGGAAGAAGAGGTCCAATGCTCGTCTATGCTCCAGAGGCCATCTTGTTTTGCAGATGGTGGAATAAATAAAATATTTCCTGAAGAGTGAACACGTGCGGGAAGGAGCAGGGTGTGAGGATATGCTGCAGGAAACTGGGCTAGCCAGATGTGAGCGCTGACCCCCACTCGCTGGAATCTGATTGACACTGGGGTTGGATTTCTCCAGCTGTTTGGAAGAGCTACATGGGAAGTCAACTCTTTCCCAAGACTGAAGGGGGCCACCTGCACAATATCCCTTTCGTTGCCATTGGGATTTCCATTGTGTGTATTTCTGGGATCTCGAATCCCTATTTTTCAATGTACAGAAATGTTAGAAAAGGGATTACAGATTTATCAGCAACCAGATCTCCGAACGAGAGCTCTGTGTTATTTCCATCATGCTATGTGCTCAGAGTGTCAGCTGAACCCTACACGTCCATGTTTAATATTTAGCTGCAGGATGATTTGAACTGTGGATGGTACATAATCGAAGCCAACAAACTAACAGAAAACGCACATATGTATTGTGTGTGTTTATGAAAGGAGATGTGTGCTGTGAACAAGTTCCTGCAAATGGAAACCATCTATAAAGCTGCCCACTGGAGCCAATGGAATGCTCACTAATTAGAATCATTTCTGGAAACTATTGTTTCAGGAAAGGGGTAGTTCCAGGAAGCCTTGTAGATTTTATTTATTTATGTATTTATTTATGTAGATTTTTTTTATAACTGCAGCCTTGGCTAAAATTAGCATCACAAAGCAAAGAGAGCAAACCTGCATGTTTTAAATGTGCCTTAAAACTGAGCATCCATCATAATAAAACATCAGATACCCCAGGTTTCAAAAATCAGCAACTCTGGTAAAAGCCACAGAAATTTGGACTCATATGTGGATTAGTTTGCTGAAATTTACCTTTGCATGAGCTATAAAATAAAGTGTCTGGGAGTAAACTGCAAATGCAAATTAAATGGCAGGCCAAAGTTTAAAGAGAACAACTGGTTTCAACAAGAACCTTCAACATCTCAGAAGTAGCTATTTACATATAAGCAATTAATGCCTGAATTACAAATCATTCTTATCAGTTCATTAAAGCAAGCTCCCCAAGGACCTCTGCTAAACTTTTAAAAAAATTGAGATCTATAAATTGTATACATTTGAAAAAAGGAACACATTCCACAGTTCACCCTCTGCTAATTCAGATTGTCCTTTTTGACAGTCTGAGGGAGAAAGGTTCCGCTTGCTCTTGGAGCGAGAACAGCTCTTAGTGATAATGCTGACATTGATCTCTGATGTCTGGGGGATGTAGAAAGGACCTCCTCGGAGTGTAAGAGCATGTCACACTTACATGTGACAGAAGAGCCATTTACATGATGTAATTTAAGGGGCCCCTCTTGCCCCCCGAATAGGTCCCCACTTGAGTCTCTGGCATTTAACATTTCTATGATTGAATTCATTTGGATGAAGGCAAATAGCTTTTTCAAGGTGCCCCTGTTTAAATGAACATCTTTTCCGAGTGGAGGGCAATCCATGAGCCTGGATGGGTTCACGAACATCAAGGCAGGCAGGGTTCAGGGCCGGGGGCTCAGACAGAGAACAATGTGGTGGAGGGAAAGTCTGAACCTCGGGGCCTTCATTCTCAGATGTAACTCTCAAGAGCATAATGGTGTCAGGTGGATGGGGAAGATGAGGAAAAGAAGTATTCAGAACAAACTTGTATCGCTTCTCGGCCTTTTGGTTAAGATCAAGTGTAGAACAAACTTGTAATTATGCTGAGGGCCAGTCTTGGCTCCAAAATGCTGGTTTAGCTTCATTGTCTCTGGGATGTGATTTCTAAACTCCTGGGGTTTTGCTCTCTCAAGGCTGAAGCCCCAGGCCAATCCCTTCTGTAAGGCTTCTTCTGGTTCCTCGCAAGTCCTTTAAAATCCTGAGTGCTTGCCTGAAACATCTGTATGTTCTCTGGAGAGGAGCTTTATCACCTCTGATCAAGTATGGTTCTCACTTCTGCATAAATCTCCCCACTTCTGTGAGAAAGCTTTCCAAAATTAAAATTCAAGCCCAGGCAAAGTAGTTCTGGGATATCGTGAAATACAGTCAGCAACCCTAACATTTCACATGCTGAGAAGTCAAATACATAAAAAATCCATGCATTTATATGACCTACTGAACATTTACACATTGTCCAAAGATTTTCTTTTAAATGTTATTTTAGCCCGAGGGGATGTATCTACTAAAAACCATATGAAAACACATCCAAGTGGATGTTTTAAAGCTTAGTTGCCTATTGACCAGTCATTTTTTTTTTCCATTTAAAAGAAAAAATTAGAACTTCTTTTAAAGGAAATACCATTTTTCCTTGGAGAAAGTACGTGAGAATCTTGTCTTTTCTTCCATCACAGGTGTTATTGTTCAATTCTGGAAGAGGTCTCTGTCCCACCAGGCAGCTCTGTGTCAGGCCAATGACAAGTAACTCACTGCCTTCTTTTCTAAGTGGACCAGTTCTATGAATGACCAGTCCCTACAAATTGTTCACTATTTAAATGATGACCACTTTTTTCCCATTTACTTTTCCATTTACTTTTCAGAGCTGTTAAACTTTATTCCTAGGAGGTTTCTACTAGCTGCTTGAAGATCTGTGATTATTTTGAGGGTCATGCCTGAAATGTGGATAGGGGAATGTAACCTTTATTTGAGAACTCTGGTGTATCAGTGCAGATTTTTTTAATGCATAAAATCCTATGCTCTCCATGCATCCTGCAGTGAAATAGTGAAAGGAATTTGGGGACTGCTAATCAGGTCCTCACTGGTGGGCCAGTGGTGAAAAATCCACCTGCCAATGCAGGAGAGGTGGGTTTGACCCCTGGGTCAGGAAGATCCCCTGGAGAAGAAAATGGCAACCCACTCCAACATTCTTGCCTGGGAAATCCCATGGACAGGGGGTCTGGCCGGCTACAGCCCATGGGGTCACAAAAGAGTCAGGCATGACTTAGCAAGTAAACAACAATAATCAAGTCCTAAGGACACACAATGAAGACAATTAAAGAGTCTCCAGAAAGAGAAAGACAAATACCGTGTGATATCACTTATATGTGGTGGAAAGATTGAGGGCAGGAGGAGGAGAAAGGGGTGACAGAGGATGAGATGGTTGGATGGCATCACTGACTCAATGGACATGAGTTTGAGCAAGCTCCGGGAGATGGTGAAGGACAGGGAGACCTGGTGTGCTGCAGTCCGTGGGGTCGTAAAGAGTCGGACACAACTTAGTGACTGAACAACAGCAACATCACTTATATGTGGAAGCTAAAATATGGCACAGATGAACCTACCTATCAAACAGAAAGGGGTGTCCCTCATAGCTCAGTTGGTATGAGCTCAGAATCTGCCTGCAGTGCAGGAGACCAGGGTTCGATTCCTGGGTCAGGAAGATCCTCTGGAAAGGGAAATAGCAACCCACTCCAGAATTCTTGCCTGGAGAAGCCCATGGACAGTGGAGCCTGGCAGGCTACAATCCATGGGATTGCATGAGTCAGACATGACTTAGCAACTAAACCACCATGACACAGAAACAGACTCAAAGACACAGAGAACAGACTGGTGGCTGCCAAGGCAGAGGGGGTTGGGAGAGGGAAGGAGTAGGAGATTGGCATTAGCAAATCTAAACTTTTACATAAATAGATACACAATAATGTCCTACTGCATAGCACAGAGAACTATATTCAATATCCTATGATGAACCACAGGGGAAAAGAATATTTTAAAAAAATGTGTGTGTGTGTATATATGTATGGGCTTCCCAGGTGGCTGAGTGATAAAGAATCTGCCTGCCAATGCAGGAGACACAGTTTCAATCAATCCTTCTGTCAAGAAGATCCCCTGGAGTGGGAAATGGCAACCCACTCTAGTATTCTTGCCTGGGAAATCCCATGGATAGAGGAACCTGGTGGGCTACAGTCCACGGCATTGCGAAGAGTCAGACACGACTGAGCACATATGTGTGTGTGTGTGTGTGTGTGTGTAACCGAATCACTTTACCATACAGCGGTAATTAACACATTATAAATCAACTATGCTATTTAAAAAAAAGACTCTGAAGACTCTGGAACAAAGAGAGAAGTACAGAAGGTCCAACTGGACTAAGTCCTCAGAAAGCTGAGCGTGTGTTCTGCACAGAGATTGGAGTGTCCCCTGTTCATCAGCAGGTGACAGGCGGGGAAACTTTCGGGGCTGATCCAGCATGATGCCAGATGTGGCAGCGGCCCCTGCCAGGTGAACGGGGTACAGTGACCACCGCCTGGGAGGACAAAGCCGCCTCGGCCTCCTGCGCCCCTTGGTCGAGAGATGTGGAATTCAGCGATGAAGCAGTGTGGGACCCCAGCACTAAACACCACTGCGACTGTCACCTAAGCCCTGGATGATCCCTGGCAGACAGAGTCTGGGAAACCAAGAGTCAGATGTTGTACCACGTCATCTAAATTCAAACAGAAATAGAACACGTTTGACTTCAGCTACACGTTACATTATGGCAGATCTCGCCACCTGTTCCTCTTGATCCCCTAAATCAGCCAAACCCAGAGGGGCAGTGGGAAACAAAATTCCACCATCCATAAGCATAACTCTGCTTTTCACTGTCTGCTTGAAACTTTAAAGTGGGCTTTATAGTTTATCACTCAACCCACCCACCACTCTCAGGACCAAGAAACTGCTAATCTGATTTGATTCCTCCTGGATAGGTGCTGACATCAGAAGGTCAAGTGCAGATCAACTCACTGGTGTAAAACATGCCTTTACAACCCTGTGGATTGATCTCTCCAACAGCTTCTGTCTTTCACCTCATGAGCCAAAGCAGTGTGGACACTGAAATTCAATCTGAAATGTCGATGACCACCTCAGCTCAGCAGCATCCCCTCCCCACACATCGTCGGTTGCCTTGACCCTCCCTCTGAACAGTATCTGACTCTTAAACTCTGAGAAGATCTTAAAGAAGCCTACTCATTAGAGCAATTGCTCCACTGACTTTAGGAATGAAATTTCAATGTTAAGATCAAAAACTTTATTTTTCTGAAGTCACTGAAATTTTCAACCTGCCCCCAACAACACCCACCAAAAAGAGAAAATAAATGGTGAAAGCAGAACAAAAAAACAAATGTGCTAATTTTACCCAGAGATTCATTGAAGAGTTGTTAAAGCCAGTGACATATGTATTTTGAAATGAGCATCGTTTTTAGCCAAAATCTTCTTCAAATGTTTCTTAGCAGAATGTTTTTCCTTGTCCTCCTCCATCTTTTTCCTAGAAGTTCCTGGTCTTTAAGTGATGTCACTTAGCTCTCAAGAAGTTTTTATGCTAGAAATTATCCTATGTTTAGTTGGAAGGATGTCTTCATTTGATTTTGGGAAAAGTCCAAAGATAATCATGAAGAAAATATCTTGATTTAAAGACGCTTCTGCAAGATCTCTCAGAAATTTCACAAATTAGTGATTAAGGCAGCCTGATCACAAATTGGCAAATTAGTCACGGCTCCTTGAAGCAGATATGGCATAAGAAACAGCAGGGTCGTGAGTTCACAACAGCCAACACTTTAGAGAAGGCAATGAACACTCTGTGGGTGTCAGCACCTAACCAGGAACTAGACTGGCCCTGCGTGATGCTGCACAGAAATGTTTAAAGACAGTGTCTTCAGCCAATGTGGCTCGACCTTTGCTGTCAGCCTACCACATGTAAATAGCAGGAAAAAGAAAAGTAAGACCCAGGCCCTGGCTCCCATCCCATGAGGTGCTGAGGACATGCTAACCTGAGAGAAAAACCACTGGGCCAGGGCATAAAATAGTGTGTTTATCTGTCAGTGTGGTCATGGTTTTATTGAGGAAATAGATTATCCAGAGAAAAGTGTACTGTTTATAGTTCTGTCAGATGGAAGGGTTGTTTCTAGGTCACATAACTTCTTTATTATCAGAAGATCCTCAGCCCCAACAGTCTCCCCAAGAAGATGGCCTGGCTCCCAAAGCCCAGGATCAACTCCATCACTCATCCATCGGCTGTTGACCAAGACCAGTGGTGTGCCAGGACATATTAAAGTCTGATTATACAAGCAGAAAACCAAACAAAGCCTTTCCTCATGGTCTGGCTGAGGATACGGACACAGAGAGGGAGAATGGATCATTTGAACCGTATGAAATGCCCATTTTTATGTCCAAAATGATGGCTGTTGACCATTTCATATGGTGTAACCTTTCAGATGCAATTTGTTGCCCAGTGATAGAAACATGCGTGGTCGTTGTTTGTTGTTTGCATTTAACTTAAGAAAGGGCTGTTCAGCTGAGGGAGCATGGATTGGAGAAGGGGCAGAGGTGACTCGGTGCATTTGCTGGGGAGCCCTGGTCACAAAAGAGGAAGGTGTGGACTGTGCACGTGAGAAGAACTTTCTGGAACAGACTACCTTTAGGAAATTATCTTGATGAGCCAATTATTTGTTTAATCAGAGGAATTGTTCCAAAAGAGCATATTAGAATTGAAGGGCTATGACCTAGGTAACTGACATAGAAGCCAGCAAGTATCTGAATGACCCTTGATTTCTTTGCTTTTACTGACCCAGAAAGTCCCACACCTTCTATCTGCCTGCCTCCCACCACAGTCCCTAGAGTGGGCTTCCTGACCAGTAATCCCTGTAAAAGATGATACCCTGGTATTAGACCTTGAGCATCCTACTGATTCACAGTCATCTCATATGTAGAGACCTCCTGCTTCCCAAGGATGGTGTCATCCAGCCAAGGATTTCTGACTCTTGCCTTGGGAAACAGTCCTCAAGCTCAATGTCTGGATTCTAAGCCCAGCTCCGCTGATTCAAGGTTGGCGACTCCAGGCCCATGAGTACTGACCTTGGCTGGGTTTCTGATTGTTCTCACCCTTGCAAAATTTCTTGGTTTTCATTTCCTGAATTTCAAAATGTCCACTCCTGCTCCACTGGGCTCCTGCCATTTATGAAGCAGGCCGCCTTCTCTGGTTCTGCTTTTGATTCTGAGCGAGCAGGCTCAGATCCTGAAAACCCGGTGTTTTGAAGTTCTAACACAAGAGCACGGGGGACTGAAGCGTACTGAGCATATTGAGTTAGACTCCAATAAACCTTTGTAGCAACTCAGGGTTCTCCAAAAGTTCACTGAAAGTGTGTTACCATATCCCTGTCTGGGAGACTCCGGATGGTACAGACTGCCAGTGGTTTCACTTTACGCTCTGCGGCTTACCACACAGACAGTGTTATGGGGAGAAGAACAAGCTTGCAGCCTAATAATTCATTAGAACTGGAAAGTGTGTGGCTCATGAAGATAAAAGTTTGTACACAGACACATGTTTCTGGATTTGCATCGCTGCTGAATGATGAGGCCGGAAATAGGACAGTTCAGAGGAATCACATCCCTCGGGGTAGCTATGGCTGCTCCCCGTGCTCCAGAGAGACTAGCCTTAACTGAGCTTAAGGCCTCTTAAGGTTACATCTGATTCCATGATACCGTGACTTGCAAAAGCCGTTTTTTCCCTCCCCCAAAACATGAAATAGGACCTTTCATTACCTAACAACACTAAGGTCATAAGACAAATGGGTGCTATTACTGCAAGTTCTCTGAAGCGTGGGCAGCATTTCCGGGGACGTTTTAACTCATGTACTCCCTCCAGCTTTTCATCATTCCAGGAAAGGCCTGTGACCCATTGACAAGAGCAGCAGAGTCTGCTTGTAGAAAGCGGCCCAGAGCCCTGGATGCTGACGAGCGTTGGCACACAGTTGGCCACGACATCTGGGGCCACTCGTATTTTTTTTCCTGCAGTCAAGGAATAATCCATTTCTGGATGGGCAGACACATTCTGATACCTCATCTGTACCTTTTTTTAGTAAAGCCTACTAGGAACTTGTTTTCTGTGACGACAAGATGTGTCGCAAATTACTCTAAAGATGATATTGATTTTCCTGCAAATAATAAGTCCAGCCGCAGGAGAACCATAAAACTTCAAGTTGTTGCTTCAGTGAGTATTACCGTGTAATGTCAGTAGCTTTGGTTTTTATTTAATTTTGTGATTAAAGTTTTTATTGATTTCCCTGCAGGGTAGAATATATCAATACCTTTGGTTTCAAAGGAGCATTTAGGAACAAGAAAACATAAAAGGACTCAACTACAGAAAACCAGGGCTTTCTTTTAAAATTTAAGAAACTGCCACTGGAAATCTCCAAGGTATGTCTTTGTAACTAATTTTGGATGTGGCCGCTCAGCCTTGTGCTGGGAGCTAATCCCTCAGGTTCACAGGCCTGTGAAGTTTAGTTGAGAAATGCTTAGCTGGTAGTTATCACAGCTAATACTCTTTTGCAGAGGCTGATACACCAGCAAGTGAATCATGCCCCCACGTTACCATAAATCATGCATCTCCTTCCTCTTCACCAGAAAGGAGTGGCCTGATGGGGCCCATGTACGGAGGCCCTGTGGGCAGCTATGTATGAGTAAGAGAGCTGGTCCTTTGCAGAAATGCTGCATCCTTGAGAAAGAGAGACAGCATCTCCAACTCAGGATGGACCCCACCGTGACTCTGCAGGGTCTACAAAACTATACAGGAAGTGCATAGTTTCCTTTAGTCCTAGAAAGGGCCACACACTCCTCTGAGCAATCCAGTTTCCTGCATGATCTTCTCTTCCGCTTCAGAGTGGGGGCCAGACAGGGTGCCTTCCCTTTTATGGGATGGGCATGGTAGACACTCTCTTGAGACCAAACTACTTCCCGTTACGCAGATCAACAGGCTATGTATCCTTGACATTGTCGTCATGTTCAGTTGTGTCTGA
The DNA here is from genome assembly GCF_019320065.1 of Cervus canadensis. Classification (NCBI taxonomy): domain Eukaryota; kingdom Metazoa; phylum Chordata; class Mammalia; order Artiodactyla; family Cervidae; genus Cervus; species Cervus canadensis. Next base: position 993,934 of record NC_057395.1, on the reverse strand, counting down.
CTCTTTGCGACCCCAAGGACTGTAACCCACCAGGTTCCTCTGTCCATGGACAGTTCCTTGTCCATGGCAAGAAAACTGGAGTGGGCTGTCAGGCCCTCCTTCTGGGGATATTCCTGACCCAGGGTTCAAACCCACATCTCTTGCATCTCCTGCATTGTCAGGCAGATTCTTTACCACTGAACCACCAGGGAATTCCCTTTATGTATCCTTAACACTCACAGCTAAGATGCATATTTCACCAATGACATTTTGTCTTATCCTCCCTATAGCTCCAACGTTCCGAGCTTTTTCCCACTGAGTGGCAGACTAGGACCTGGAGGGGTGCGAAAGGCGTGTTTCGTGACCTACAGTTGGCGGAGTGGCAGAGCTAAAAATCACACGTAGCTCTCTTGACCACTGACCCATTCTACCACTGGAAGATGACTTCAATCAACTTACTTCTTGCCTGTTGACACAGGTGGATTGGTTTGATGTGTTTTTTCTGTCTGAGTTGACTGGTCGTTCTGGTGTAGAAGATCCAGGGAGGCCTGGTCTGCCCTGCACACTGGTCCACATGCAGCCTCCGTATTTCCAGTGACTGGGGGTGCCATACCTTGGGGTAGGGCCTTTTGGCAGAGACTCGGGGCGTCCTTTGGAACTGGAGAAGTGAACCCAGGCACAAAGGCATCAGCCTGGTAGATTTTGCAGGCTCACCAAACAGTCATCTGTCTGCAGCCAGAAAGACAGAGCAGTCTTCCCCCTCTCTTCTTCCTCCTTAAAAACACATTCCTCTTTGTTTGAAATTCCAACCAATTTCTAAAAGAATAAGGCAGAATGATCTCTGTAGCAGACAACCCTGAGAGTATAATTGACTGCACTGCAGCCGTGGAGAGTGCCAGGAAATGGGGTGAGATGGCTATTCATCAATAAAAACAGTATTAGAAAGAAGGCCCTGTCCTCTGGCCAGTTCCTCCCCTATCCTGCTTCATCCTGCTTCGAGAAAAGCAAAGAGAAGCGAAAAACCCAGTGTAAGTCAAAGAGGAAGGAAGTTCACTTTTGATTCTCACTGCTAGAAATCCAATCCATACTCGGATTCTCATGGGCTCTGTTGCTTTGAACATTCATGTTCCCAGGGTAAGGTCCACGGTGAGCGGAGGAGCCCTGAGTAGCTTCAGGGCTTTGCCTCCAAGAATACACCCCTCTCAGGGCTGAGGTCAGAGCTGCTCTCATGGAGAGGCATGGCCTAGCGGTCTAGAGTGAAAGGAAAGAGGCCAAAAACACAGCAACTTGAGAAATGGGGTGACTGAGAGTATTTGTCCACTCTGTGGGGTTGAAGTTCCCACAGGAAGGACCCCTCTGGATTCAGATGTTGTTGATACTACAGGAAAATGTTAAATGGTTGAGTTACCATCTGAGGTTACCATTGTCCATCGACTCTGAATGCCTGTTTAATGAACTGATCACACCAGGTCTTTATTTGCCCCAGAAAGTCCCCACGGAATTGACACAAGGCAGGTAAAAGAGAAATGGTCTGGAACCTCTGCTTGTAGTTAGGGTTCCTCTGCTGACTGAAATCAGGGGCACGGGGAGAGGATGTGCCAAAGGGAGCCAGGAAAGGGGTCCAAGGTTCAAGGCGAACAGTCACAGTTCGGCTCCAGCAAATCCTCTGTTGGGTAAATTTGGATTTCCCTAACTGGGTTAAACTGGTCTTGTTACTTGTAGCTGTTGCAAAACCCTTGGGCTTTTCTCAAAATACCCTAAGAATAAGCCAAAGAAAGGGCAGAGGGTGGTGTTGCTGGGACAACTGCCAAGACAAAGACACTTTCAGATTTCTGGAGACAAGAGGCCATGTGAAAGGAATTTTCCCTTTATACACACACACTCACACATGCACTCACATACACTGAAATGCCCATGGAGGGTGGTGTGGCTGGCAGAAATTTGATTAGTTCGCTGAGCAGCATCAACTTTAAAACAATTTCAAACGTAGCAGGAGAAAACATGGATGGGACACAATCTTAAAATGAGCACAGGAAATAGAGGCAGAGCCATTTGGAAAAGTGAATCCAGACCATCTGGAGCTGAAGAGGAAGTCAATGGAGCTGCAAGCGTCTGGGATGCTAAGTGTCCTTCTAGGGGAGGGGGTGCAGGGCTGGAAGGGGACCCATCCACAGGTCTGGGGGCCAGGCCAGTGACCTTCTGCAGGTGGCAGCACCCAGGGCTGGGAGGTCAGCAGAACAGGCTGTAGGTTGCCCAAGGACAATGAGGAGACACCGGCCCTGGGGTTGCTGGCTCCTCAGTCTGCTTCCGACCCACAGATTGGATGCCAAGACTCCCTGGACAGGAAATGAGTGAGACTCCATGGAGGATAGTTCAGGGATTTGAGAGGAAGCCATGGACCCTGGCAACAATAGGAAGACGGGAGGGTGGGGGTAGAGGAAAAGTTTGTTTGCTGAATGTTGATCTACTAAAGGTCACTGAGAAATATTTGCAAAGTCCTTTGCATACAAGGAACTTCAGAGAACAAGGGGGAGCTGGGAATGCTCAGAGCTGAAAGGACCCCTAGATTCCGGCCTCCCCTGTACACCCCTGATCCTCCCTTCTCCTAGTCAGCCTCTCCCCAATATTAGATGATGCTTAGCATCGCTTTGTAATTCAGGCACAGTCTATAATTTCTTAGCTCAGGCTGGGCAGCAAGAAATTGAGTCCCAATTTTCCCCAAAGCCTCTGAATAATGCTCTGGACTAGTTACCTCTGTGTCCTCATCTGCAAATTCGAGGCAGCTTGTTTACAGAACATTTAAATCACTTAGCACCTTACTCGACACTTAATAACTGCCCTCAATCAGTGTAGCCATTCTGTTTCATTACCAGTATTACTATGTATTCCAATCATTTCCCTTTTCCTTTGTTATAAATAACCCTGCAGTGAATGTCTTCATATGTAAACTCTTGTCTGGATCTCTGATTATCTCTCTAGTGTAAATTTCTAAAGGCAGTAAATGAAGTCAAAGGATAGAAACTTTTCAGAGGTGTTTGATAACATGTGTCAGATGATTTCCCACCCTGATTGTACCCACACCTTTCCCCGCTGTCCTGGAATAGGAATGCAGGTGGAACAACCTTGATGATCCCATGTCATGCCATTTAAGTCCATTCCATCAGCACTTGTTTACTGTGTGTTGGGTATGCTTCTGGGCCCTTGAGATAATAGCCATGAACAACAACAGAGTTTCCTGTCTTCAAGGCACTCAGATCCTGTGGGAAGATGGGCAAAAATAAATAAATACATTCACAGTATATTGTTGGTGAAACCATTAGCCCTATGAAGAAAGTAAAGCAGGCTAAGGGCTTGCTGGCTGATGCTATTTAAAAATTTTATTTTTATTTATTTTTTGTCTGCATCACAAGGCATGTGGGATCTTAGTTCCCTGACCAGGGATTAAACCTGCGCTCCCAACAATGGAAGTGCGGATTCTTAACCACTGGTCTGCCAGGGAAGTCCCAGGCTGACGTTATTTTGGACTGGATCTATCTATCTAGTTTAGATAGGAAATGACACCTGAGCCTGGAACAGGGTGAAAAGAAGCCTTGTGAAGATGCAAGGGAACCACATCCAGGCAGCAGGGGACCAGGCACAGGGGCCCTGAGGTTGGCCTTGCCCCCCATCATTTTGAGGGCTGGTGAGGTGGCTGGTGTGAGCAGGGCGGTGAGAGGGGTTGGGGGCAGTGTGTGCTTGGGATTGCAGATGGTGGGCAGCAGGTGATAGACTGCTGTTCCTAGTGGGAAGGGAGCCTGGAAATTTCTAAGCAGGGGAGAGACTCCAGGCTGGTGAGGCTCACTCAGCCTATCCTGCTAGATGTATCTTAGATGAGACTAAAGGGCCCCCAGTTAAGGCATCACCTGTACGTGTGTGCTAAGTCTCTTTAGTCGTGCCTGACTTTTTGCAAACCTATGGACTGTAGCCCTCCAGGCTCCTCTGTCCATGGGATTCTCCAGGCAAGAATCCTGGAGTGGGTTGCCATGCCTTCCTCCAGGGGATCTTCCACCACCTAGGGATCAAACCCACGTCTCTTACATCTCCTGCGTTGGCAGGAACCCACATTGGCATCTGGGTTCTTTACCACTAGCACCACCTGGGAAACCCAACCTACTTGGTGCTAATTTGATAGATGAGAAAATATTTCTTCTTTTAATCTGCATAACTTGTGAGGCCGCCTTTTCTGTATTCCTTTTGAGCATCTACATTTAGCTTTCTTGAACTTCACCTTCCTGCAGGACTACTCCTGCTGGGCTATCCGGAACGTATCACCTCCTGCCTTTGACAGGGACTTCAAGACAGCACCCAGAAATCTCCATCCGGTTTTGAGTGTGTGTAAGTCTCCATGTTGGAAGCATTTGGAAGAGTTTTGTGGTTCTGTTTCTGGCTCCTCTCACTGTTTTCTAACAGCCTACATTTTAAAATATGTCCTTTATTAAGCTGTGATTGCACAGATGGGGGGATGGGATGAGTTTGGATGTATTAAGCCGAAAATTCAGGCTGGATAAATATTACATTGGGATTTACTCTTTTATTAGGTTTTTAATCATTCTGTGAATGCTTTTTCAAGAACTGCTGGCATCTCAGCAGAATCATTCAGCATCATGCTCTTTAACTGCTAAAAACTACTAGATAAACGAAATCTTTAAGATAACTAAACGATAGCGTGCATTTGTTATGCGACATCACACAACCGTTCCATCGGCACACCTTCCTAATGGCTTCTTTATGCAAACGTTATCGTCTTTGTGCTATTTTCTACTTCTGCTGTTTCCAGTACATTTATTTCAGTGAGGGTGGCTGAAAAGCCTCTAAAGGAATTGGAGAGGCTGGCCTTTTTCCTCATGCTTCAGGATGTGTATTTACTTAACGAACTTGCTTGGATGACCAGCTGAAACCTTGAAGGGGCCATTCTATGCTTAAAGTATGCATTTCATACATTGGCAGAAAGTGCCAAGTGTATGCAACCCATTTAGGAGCTTCAGATTTTTACAGAACTATTTCATTAAAGACACTGAACTGGGGTTTAGATTAAATCTGATCTTGGGAAGAGCTTACCTTCAGGTCCATGTATAGATTTAGTAAGGTGGTCAGGGGTAAGGATGCTCGACGGATGCCCCTCCAGAGTGAAGGCTGAAGAATTTGCCCCCTCTGGATTCTGAATTCTGTTTCCTCTGTGATGATGAGCTTAAGGAATGGTAGAGATGTCCCTTTGGGTCTCCTCACATCCAGCCCCTTTTCATTTTCTTTAGGGTTCACCAGGTTCACCAGGTGCTTCGTAAAATCTTGTACATTATGGACCTTCAGCCTTGGTGTATCTTGCTTCAGCATCTTTACTGGAGTCTGACACTGGAGAGGGCATCGAGCGTGGTCCTTGTGCTGCTTTAATGTGTTCTTTCACATCATGTGCATGAAGACATGGCCGCTAGGACTGTGGTGTGACAAGAGAGCCACTGGACCTGATGGTGCTGACGCTGAGCCTTTGGAAGAAACCGAAGCCCCTGGAAAGTCAACCCATTATCACGATGCACAGAAGTTGATTGCCTTAGTGTAGAAGCTCTAATGAGGTTTTTTTTCATGTCTAACACCATTTACCCGAACAGCAAATTCCCACTAATAGCATCTCTCACTTCTGGGAGGCAGGATGACAAAGAGGTTAGGAGCCAGGGCCCTGCCAGCCTGGAGATGAAGATGCAGAGGACTGTTCAGATGCTCAAACTCTAATCAACTAAATATTGTCCTGTAAGCAACATTTCCACAGAGATCTAAAGAGATTAGAGAGATAGAATATCCTAATTACACATACTCTATGATAATGTATAACAGACATACTTTTAATTCATGTTATAAATATTAGCTGAAATTCCTTCTATATCACAAATATGCTGTCATAAATAAAATATGAATAAATCTGAGTGTTAAAGGAACATTATATATCCTTATATATTGACATATATATTTCCATAACATTCAGAATTATTCATACTTTATTGTTTGCGCTTTTTTTTTGGTAATGGTTGGCTTTACCTACCAGGTTGTTTAGATAAAGCATCTACCTCTGTCAAAGAATGAAAATCACCTAATCTTTCCTGTAAAAGGTGAAATGTCTCACACTCCAAAATTCTTATATAATGCAAACTGTCTCTATTAATCCCATGGTTAATAGAGGTGTACTAAGGACTGATGCTGAAGCTGAAGCTCCAATACTTTGGCCACCTGATACAAAGAGCCGACTCATTAGAAAAGACCCTGATGCTGGAAAGATTGAGGGCAAGAGGTGAAGGGGGCAACAGAGGATGAGATGGTTAGATGGCATCACCGACTCAATAGACATGAGTCTGAGCAAACTCTGGGAGGCAGTGAAGGACAGGGAAGCCTGGAATGCTGCAGTCCATGGGGTGACAAAAAAGTCCGACACAACTTAGTGACTGAACAACAAATCTTACACAAGCAGTAAGTTGACTTTGGATATGGAATGGTAAACAGAATTTACTCCTGAATTCAATAACAAGATTTTCTTACTGAGTCTCAGTGGATTTTGATTTCTAGTGAGACCCTTATGCTTGGAATAATGTTTTTGAGTAAGTATGGAAGGAGTTTATAGGAATGCCACTTGCTGATAATGACTGTTGTAACTTTTTTTTAAGTTTCAGAAACACACAGACAACATCAGTCTAAACCTGGGCTTGGCACACTGTGTCCCCACCACTTGTTTCTGTAAATAAAGTTTTATCGGAACACAGCCACACCCTTCAGTTACATAAATAATGCCCTCAAAGACTAAAAATATTTACTAACAGATCCTTTAGGAAAAACATTTGCTGACACCTGGGCTAAATTGCACTGGGTAAAATAAGATCAAGGTCAACCACAAAAATAAAAAGTAAATAAATCACTTTTATTTTGGGACTTGGAAAAGAAATGGAGTTTAAAAACTGTGTCTCCACCACATTCAGAATTCTGCCCACAATTGTGGGACAGCTGTTCCCCTTTTAAAATTCGTATTCAACATGCCTGCATGAGCCAGCCCACATTCATCGTTTCACTTCCCTTAGAACCCCGGAGTCATCCGTGCAGATTGAAGAGGGTACACAGCCTGCTGGACCCCAGTGTGGGTGGGACGGGTCACCGGGAACCAAGAACATGGAACCCTGTGGGTTCTCTGCTGGAGGTAGAATCATGAAGTCTTTCCTATTTCTGTTTCCCAAATCTCAATTACCTCCCAGCAGGGCACCTCTTGCGTTTCCCGAAAACTGCTGCCTTCACTTGCAGCCTAGAAAACTGTTCCATTTTGAAAAATTGGAAGAACTGAAGTTTAAAGTGTTCTTTAGCTGGTGGAGTTTGGACTTCAGCACACCATGTTCTCCCATGGGAACTATCTCTAGATTAAAATCGACCTTGATTGACAGTGAGGAAAGCCTGGCATTGTGACAAGAGGTGGAGCTGAAACACTGGGGCAAATGCTCCATTGTGGGTTTGCCGTGTGAATCTGAATTGTTCACTGTTGAACCTCTGTTTGCTCATCTCTCCCTGTTTCTTAACCTGGAATAGTCATGCCTAATTTATCTACCTCACTCAAATCATTGCCAGGGTAAAATGAGATGGTAATCATAAATTTTTGTGCAATAATTGGAATTACACAGAAGTCCAGGGACCAACGATATTGGATCTGAGGAACCATATAGAAAGACCTTGTTTGATATTAATTTGGGATGATATGCTGGGACCTCCAGGGACCACCTATGTGGGGCAGGAATAAATATGAGTACACAGAGCCAGGGCTGGAAAGTCAGCCCAGATGCAGGCTGGACCCCCCAGAGAAGTCAGTCTCATGCTCCACGAACACAGGTCATTCTCAGTGGGTCAGTGTCTGGATGGGAGCAGAACCACTCCCTCCCAGAGGAGCCCCGTGTTGAGAGCTAAGAACTCCGCCTTCAGAGTCAGGGCGAGGCCCAGCATTAAACCAAAGTGAAGTGAGCAATTCTGATGGAGGTTCCTTACTCCAGGCAAGGGAAGAGGAGGGCCCAACATGGCAGAAAGCAGGGAAACAGGGAAACTAGATAGTGACTCATCCTGGTGCCCAGGACTGTACCACAGCAAAACCAGTTTCAAATCCCGTCCCCTGGTGATCGGAGGCAACCGACAGCTTCCTGCTTTGACTGGAAGGTCCAGGGCCGTCTTGCCTGGGAGGCCTGAGCTGAACTCTCCTCACCCAAATACAATTCCAGCACTGCTTGACCCTCATATGGAATATTTCAACATTTTTAGTCTTCTTTTTTTGTCAGAAAACATTGAATTAAAGATAAATCTCCTGGGAGAGAGCACATTAAACTATTAATAGCCATTCTTGCTTTTTTCTGATTTTACTTCATTGGGTTCATTTCTGCCATGGCTATACCCGTGAGAATATGAAAGAAAGGATGTTATTGCTTAGTCACTTCAGCCATGTCTGACTCTTTTGCGACCCCATGGACTATAGCCTGCCAGGCTCCTCTGTCCGTGGGATTTCCCAGGTGAGAATACCGGAGTGGGTTACCATTTCTTTCTCCAGGAGATGTCCCCTACCCAGGGGAGACTGAACCCATGTCTCCTGCATTGCAGGCAGATTCTTTACCACTGGGCCATTGGGGAAGCCAAAATAAAGGATAGGGAGCTTACAAAACACTGATGACAAACCACCTGTTTACATCTCATGACTTGTCTTATGGGAAAGGCCACCGGGAACAGGCGTGTCCCACACAAGCCATCAGTAGACAGGAAATGGCTGCCTACCAGGGACCATAATACACAAAATAGGGTACTTCCCAGAGGGGCAGCTAATTGTAAAAGCTCTGCCTGGAGGTGACATCTTTTTCTAAACCTCCCAAAGGCATCCTACGAGCTTGATAATAGTCATGAAGCAAGATGGTCATGGGCTCTATTGAATGGCTCAGACCAGCTGCTTTGACTGCAAGATAAGAAAACTTGGAGGAATTCTGCTTCTTCCAGGGTCCCTCTGCAGACAGTCAGGATTAGGAGAGAAAATTCTTTATCTTTTGCTGCCTGGATTTCTTGAGGAAAGGATACTAAGGTTGTCAGAGGTGAGATCAGACAGCCACTTTCAAAAATCATCTTGCTTTCTCTGAAAGTCTCCAAGTGATAATAAGCATCTCTCAGGATTGAGACTTCGAGAATGAATTTGCAGCTCCCCAGTGATGGATAAAACACCATCAGAAAGTGTGACCGTGCCCTGCTCGTCCAACTCTGTCAGAGGGAAATGGATCACACTCACACAGAAGAAAAAAATCACAGAGCAGACACCCTGGCATGTACTGCACTCATAACCCAGAAACACCCTCGACCAAATTTTGGTTGTCTGCAAACAGTGCACAGGGCTAATTTTCTGCTGAAAGGCAGCATGCCTGTACTAAACTGGCTTTATTAACTCAATTGGAAAAAATGATTTTGCAATTTGCATGGGGCTTAAGAGTGTAATTAATACAATTCATAAAATGCCAATGGCACTTTGCAGACATTAGCCCCACAGGGGATTATGCAGTAGTTTGCGTTGGAGAGAGTCCTTAGGTCTGCAATTCCAAGGACAAACATAGCCCTGCCTTTTTTGCTGGGCCACTCTGATCTTTCTCCCCATTCAACTAGATTTGTCTCTCCCGGCTCGTCCTGCTCTCCAGAAATAAATGCTTTTGTTTGGATGGAAATAAAAGAATGATTTAAGATTGGTGTTCAGGAGTACAGGCATGAAGAAGTGATAACTCTGTGCACTGCATTTATCATCCAATTTCCTTGTTGTGTGTCCATGTCTTAAGAGTTAAGTTGAGAGGAAGGGCTAGGTTTTCCTTGCCCACAGAGAACCTGGCTTTTAAACAGTGTCGGTTTAACCAGGGACTGCCTGGAATTTGGGGAGAAGGAAGGTTGAGTGGTAAAGAATTGGTCTGCCAATGCAGGAGACACGGGACACACAGGTTCAATTCCTGGGTCAGGAAGATATGCTGGAGAAGGAAATGGCCATCCACTCCAGTGTTCTTGCCTGGGAAATCCCATGGACAGAGGAGCCTGGCGGGCTACAGTTCATGAGGTCACAAAGAGTCGGACACGACTCAGTGACTAAACAACAACAAAGGAGCAGTTAGAGGAAGTCTTTGGGGTCTGAGAGTGAAAGGAGACGATGTGATGGCTGCTGGTAGGTGAGGGGAGGGGAGGTTTGTGCGGGGATCTTTTTGTTGAGAAGTCTCACTTTGATGAGAAGAAAATGTAAATCTGTTCCTATCCTTTTTTTTTAAAAAAAACACATTGTGTGAAATTCTGAAACTGAGAGCATGATGTAACCTCCAAGGTGAGGAGAGGGTGGGCAAAGATGGCATGGCCAGGCAGAGGGTCATGTGAAAGGGAACACAGACTTTAAGGGCAACAAGGGGCACTGAAGGATTGTAAGCAGATGGCGTCCTGATCGAGTTCATGTTACCTGAAGACCTCTCCGGAAGCCTGAATTCGAGCAGTTGAAAGAGAGAAAAGTATGACTGGGCCAGGTGATTAGGCAGGAGAGCTGGCAGGATTGGCATGGGGAAGATTTAGAGCAGGAGATGAGTGGAGATTGACGTCCAGGTTCCTGGACTGAGAACTGGATTGGCGATGATGATCGTTGCTGAGATGAAGATTAAAGAAGGAGAGTAAGGTTCCCAGTTGGGAGGGAGGTTTGGGAGAAAACTCCTGGCCTAGGGAAGGCTAATCGCAGGGTTGAGCAGTGGAGACAGTCTTTCAGGACCTTCACAATCTCTCTCTTTGGACCCTGCCACAGTTCCAGCAATTTCTGTATTATTTCTTCTGAGGGATTATACCACCAACATTCAGGTTAAAATAGAAACACTCCTTTGGAAGGAGACCTGCTTTGCCATGACCAACCTTAAATGAGTTAGTTTGAACTAGGTTATCAGCTTGGCCCTCTGGCATTGGAACCCTTGGCACTGGAAGGAAGGCGGGTGATATCCAGAGGTCATGGGTCTTGCTGGTGAAGGCAGGTAAGAACACATCAGGAGGCTGAGGGGGTATTAGAGAGGCCTGGCTGGGAGAACCTGCCAAGCACGAGCTTGAAGGAAAGCATTCCCTAAACAGTGAATGCTTTATTTCTCTCCTGCTCAGCCTATGGAAGAGGACAGGGCCCTGAGCTGGGCGTTATCGGCGCAGAGATTTAAAAAATAGCCACTCTCACAGTTTAAAGTGTTCTCTGACAAAGTTGCCCTAACTTGTGATAAGAGGAAAAGCAAGAAGCAATGCATGGAGAGTGGGCTTCCCCTATGAAGAGCGCGAGAATACGTCACCCGTAAATCTACCACTCTGATGCAAGGATGGTTTTGACCTGAAGAAGTAGCAAGCACTCTGCTCTCTGACCTCTGCCTAAAAGTGGGACATAAATTTCTCTTTGAGAAGGTCTCCTTCCCTCCAATCCCCCACCCTACCCTAGAAGGAGGAAAGACTACCTCTATCACAAGAATGCTTCACTATCATAAAGTCAGCACATAGATGGGTCTACACCAAAGAACCGCATTAACAAAATCCTTATCTTCCTTTAGCTTCCCATATATTTACTTTCCCGCAATTTACTGCTCCTAGAATCCAATCCCCTTTTCCTTTCCCCTGTCACTTCTCCACGAATTTATTGCCCTCTGTGAAAATGACATATAAGCCCCTATGTCTAACTCCTTCTTAGGAGCTTCACTTCTGTTTTATGATGGTTTCCATGCATGTGACATTAAAATATTAACATCAAATTTTTATGCCTTTTCTCCTGTGACTCTATCTTTTGTAAGTTTAATTTGTGGGCCCTAGGCACTAAATGTAAGAGGATGAAGGAAAAGTTTTTGCCCTCCCCTACACTTATAAGATCTACACATTGTTGAGCTAAAGAACACTGTGGTAAAGAACCCTTCTGTCAGTGAAGGAGACGTAAGAGATGCGGTTCGACCCCTGGGTCGGGAAGATCCCCTGGAGGAGGGCATGGCCACCCACTCCAGTATTCTTGCTGGAGACTCCCATGGACAGGGGGACCTAGTGGCCTATAGTCCACAGGGTCACAACGACTTGGACGTGACTGAAGAGACTGAGCACAAATGCAAAGGGCATTTCAACAGGAGAAATACCTGATTTTCTTCATGTTTCTATCAGTTGAGTTTGTAAAAAGCCTTCTCTTTTTTTATTTCAAATTTAATAATTTGCTTTGAGTTGAGAGAAAAACAAAAGTAACTCAAGATTCTAGCAATTTATTAGTAGTACTATGATTTATCACAGGATTATAAAATGTCTGGAACCTGAAGAAAACAGAAACTTAAACCTGAGTTGATTTTTGTGGCTGAGTAGATAATAATTAGCCACACCACTAAATCATGAATGCTTACTCATCTTCTTTTCTCTATAACATTTTTCTAGTATCTTCTAGAACTTTTCTAGAACAAATCCATTTGCTCGAGTGCTCCTGGTTCTTCTGGCTCTATGACTCACATGCTCACAAGTTCACCTCTGATTTTAGCCACCTGGATGGACAGGCAGTAAGGCTTTCACTCACTTCCTGCCAGCAAACTTCACTTCAAGCATAAGCTTCCTTCCTCCTTTCTGTCCCCTGGGCTCCTCCAATGCCTGCTGGGAGTCTCTGCTGGTACACACCTATAGCCCGGGCTTCACATACCCTGCCCTCATCCTCAACCAGAGGTGAGTGGGCAGTGACAGATGTATGCTGCTGCCTCCGGACCTTTGGCACTTCCCTGATAGCTCAGTTGGTAAAGAATCCCCTGCAATGCAGGAGACCCCAGTTCAATTCCTGGGTTGGGAAGATCCAACAGAGAAGGGATAGGCTACCCACTCCAGTATTCTGGCCTGGAGAATTCCATGGACTGTATAGTCCATGGGGCTGCAAAAAGTTGGACAGGACTGAGCCACTTTCACTTCACTCCACTGGCCCTTTGAGTAGACAGTTCTGGGAGATGAGTTCTCAAGGATTCAACACCACTGCAGAAGTGGATGAAAAATATTGCCTACCATATCAGTAAACAAAAACTGTTGTGGTCATCAAGTCATCAGATGCTGTAGCCACCCCTGACTGTGCATCCTGAGGGGACTCAGGATGGAAAAAAGCAGGATGCTGAACTTAGATAGCTAAGGTGTCTATCAAAGGAATGATTTCAATGAGCCCAGACTCTTGCATCTTCCTATATACAGAAAAGTGCTAACAGTATTGAGATTTCTATTTTTTTTTAATTAACAGTAATCTTTTGATTGGGGGCTTCCCTGGTGGCTCAGATGGTAAGAATCTGTCTGCAATGCAGGAGCCCCACATTCCATCCCTGGTTTGGGAAGATCCCCTGGAGAAGGAAATGGCAACTCATTCCAGTATTCTTGCCTGGAGAATTCCATGGACAGAGGAGCCTGGCAGGCTACAGTCCATGGTGTTCACTGGTTTTTGTTGCAAAAACTCCTATATATCCTGATTCCTCCCTTACCTCTTCAGAGCAGTCCCTCAGAGCAGTCTTGAGTTCTCAGAAAATCCACTAAATAAAACATAATTCTCAACTTGTAGCGTGTGCACTTTTTTTTTTCCACTCCCTACTTCTGTAGCTTTCCTCTTGCTCCTTGATAACCTCCAAAATAATCTGTCTGGACAAAGTCCTTGTCTTAGGCTCTGCTCTCAAGAGAATCAAGCTGAATCACACTGTGAAAAATGTACAAGACTCATTCATATTCAGCAGACCTAGGGTCTAGCTGCTCCATCACTATCACAAGAAAGTCCCTTAATCCCATGGAGCTCTTGTTTCCATGTCTGTAAAATGAAGGCTTCAGACTAATCGCTTTGGTTCTCATTCTTTCACAAATTCGGTTATTCACTCATTTTTCATTCACACAGTCACGTCTTCTTTCATTCACTCATTTTTATTCTTCCTTCATCTATCCATCTACTGTTTCTGTCATTCACTCACTTTTATTAATCCATCCATCCATTTTTTTTCATTCATTTCCTTCTCCTCTTCTTATATATTTCTTTAATTATTTACTCATTCATCCATTGATTTGAAAGCATCGCAATTTTATTCCTCTATTCATTTTCATCCATTCATTAATTTTTTAATCCATTTATTCATCTAGTGCTTCATGCATTGATTCTTTAGACTGTAACTTTGTTTTAAAGTTTATTTTACTCTCCTGCCCTTGTACCTTTCTTTCCTTCTTTATCTCTTTCTTCTTCGTTCTCCCTTCTTTTCTTCAACTATTGGTTACTGAGAATCTACTAGAGAACCAGTCAGTGATCTATCATTATTTAAAATAACTCCTCATGTAATTGCTTCTGTGACACATTACAAGAGGTATGTGAGGGTATACACAGGGTGGTTCCCACACACTATAAATGGGTCAAATAAATGTTCTGTATTCGAGTAGCATCATGTCTTTCTAATAGAGAACCACTCTGTTTAATCATTTTTCGTTATTTATGAAGGTCATAAGAAGTCTCATGTTAGCCAATGAGGAAATGAAATTATTTCTGGTGGTTCCTAAGCCATATAAAAATAATTCAACAGCTTTATGGGAAATTATACTCATATCATCTAAATGTTTATAAATTCAAAAACCAGATGAGTACCCAACAGAAAATGCAAAGTAGAATATAATTGGACTCATGCTTTCTCCCAGGAGAAAGGCTCATTATCAAAAGTACCTATTTACTAAGCTTCGTGCAAAAAGTATGAATCCCTAAATATTTTTGTGGGCATATATTTATAATTAAATACATGTTGATATATATAATACAGTGCTGAAAACAAATTTCTTCAGAGCTGAGCATTTTGATCAACAGGCTTATATAATAAAGGTTATTCAAGTTATTGAATTGGTAAACTAGCAACTGAAGGTTTTAAATACATATGCACCAGCACACCACGTCCACATTGCATTACACGCCTACAGATACAATCCACAAACTTTAAAGAATCAGGTACGAAGTCTGTGTGAGTGTGTGATTTTCTAAGCTTTTAAAATTAAATTGTGAAAATCTAATTTTTTGTCAGTAATTAGAGAAAGCCTAAATAAGTAGACACAAAGAAGTAATGTATTAAAAGATAAATATTACAGACTTAAATTCTTTCCAAAATTGTTCTATAGTGTAATATAACTCTAGTTGAAATATCAATAGTTTTTTTTTTCCTCTTTTTTTGTGGAATTTATGTAGAAAAGCAAAGGCAAGCAGGTATAGTCAAGGTATTCTTGAGGAAGATGATGATGAAGGAGGAGGAGAAAGAGGACTTGCTGTATCAAGGCTCCTTGGAAACTCAAGCTCAGGGCGTCATGGTATTGGTGCAAAGATAAGAATGTAGATTAGTGGAATAGAAAAGAAAATCCAGAGATAGCCCCTTATACACAGAGAGACTTGCTGTATAGCAGAGGTGACCCTGCACAGTCATGGAGTAAGGGTTCAGTTCAGTTCAGTTCAGTTGCTCAGTCATGTCCAACTTTTTGTGACCCCATAGACTGCAGCACGCCAGGCCTCTCTGTCCATCAACAACACCCAAAGTTTATTCAAACTCATGTCCATTGAGTTGGTGATGCCATCCAACCATCTCATCCTCTGTCATCCCCTTCTCCTCCTGCCTTCAATCTTTCCCAGCATCAGAGTCTTTTCCAATGAGTCAGTTCTTTGCATCAGGTGGTCAAGTACTGGAGTTTCAGCTTCAGCATCAGTCCTTCCAATGAATATTCAGGACTGATTTCCTTTAGGATGGACTGGCTGGATCTCCTTTCGGTCCAAGGAACTCTCAAGAGTCTTCTCCGACACTACAGTTCAGAAACATCAATTCTTCAGTGCTCAGCTTTCTTTATAGTCCAGCTCTCACATCCATACATGGCTACTGGAAAAACCATAACTTTGACTAGATGGACCTTTGTTGGTAAAGTAATGTCTCTGCTATTTAATATGCTGCCTAGGTTGGTCATAACATTTCTTCCAAGGAGCAAGCATCTTTTAATTTCATGGCTGCAGTCACCATCTGCAGTGATTTTGAGCCCAGAAAAATAAAGTCAGCCAATGTTTCCATTGCTTCCCCATCTATTTGCCATGAAGTGATGGGACCGGATGCCATGATCTTAGTTTTTCTGAAAGATGAGTTTTAAGCCAACTTTTTCACTCTCCTCTCTCACTTTCAAAAGGCTCTTTAGCTCTTCGCTTTCTGCCATAAGAGTGAAATCATCAATATATGTAAGGCTATTGATATATCTCCTGGAAATCTTGATTCCAGCTTGTGCTTCATCCATCCCAGTGTTTCTCATGATGTACTCTGCATATAAGTTAAGTAAGCAGGGTGACAATATACAGCCTTGATGTACTCCTTTCCCAATTTGGAACCAGTCTGTTGTTCCTTGTCCAGTTCTAACTATTGCTTCTTGACCTGCCTACAGATTTCTCAGGAGACAGGTCAGGTGATCTGGTATTCCCATCTCTTTCAGAATTTTCCACAGCTTGTTGTGATCCATATAAAAGGCTTTGGCATAGTCAATAAAGCAGAAGTAGATGTTTTCCTGAAACTTTCTTGCTTTTTCAATGATCCAACAGATGTTGGCAATTTGATCTCTGGAGAAAAGGTAGTCTTTTTAATTAAAATACTCTGAAACAAATATCTCTATTGGAAAAAAATCAGTCCCACGTGGAGTCTCGACAAAAGTGTAAAAGCCAGAACAGTAGAATTTTCAGATGCTATCTTCAGAGGTTATATGGAAGTATACTTTTATGATCTTAAGGTATGAAATTATTTTTTGAATAATACAGGAAAAGCACTAATTTGAAAGAAAAGGATTAATAAATTACTCATCAAAGGGCACATTTAGGAGTGTGAAAAGCACAAAAAATAGGAAAAAATTGTAAGTATTTTGGTTGTTAATCTTTCTGGAAACCATGACAGTTTTTCTTGTGTTTTTTAAAGTAAATGTCCTGGATAAAATATTTCAGCCCTCTATGAAAGTAGGATTCTTTCATAATTCATATACTTCTAAGATTTCCCTAAGTATTTTCTGGAAGTGCTTTCCTCCTTGGAAGATTCTAGAAGCTGCAAATCATACCTCAATCTATGTTTTCTTCCTTTCTTCTATTTATCTCTTTCATCTTTTCTTACAGAGCAGAATGGCAGAGGACTTTCAAGTCCTTCGGCAGCTGTATACCTCCTTAGAGAGGCACTGACATGCACACAGTCTTTGGAGTTCAACAGAGAATCTGCTATATATATATATATTTTTTATTTCTCTTCTCATCAAGGTTGCAAGATCTGGGGTGGGTTAGTCAGAAGAGGGGAAATTTACTGACTGTTCCTTTGATGATGTAATTTTTATGAAAGCTAATACACCTGATAGTTCATCAGATGCCCAGAGCCCTGTGTTCACAAACGGTGATTGGGTGATATGCCTTCACTGTAATTTTGTTTTTATAAAACCAGACTGCAGAGCCGCCATCTTTTGTTTCTGCACATCTGCACATGATAAATTATTTCTATTCCCTTTAATCCATTTTTTATTATTCTTCAAAAATATCTCATGCTTTTTGTCCCTGGCGTTGTTAGAAATAAATCCCCGCCAAGACCCAGCTCCGTTGTTGGGAGGCCAGCATCTCACAGCATGGCTGTTTCCTCGAGTTAATGAATTAGTAAATTAGCAAGTGGTGAGTTGAAATTAGATAATTGCCTTAACTTAAAAATCTCCATATCCATGAAGTCCATTAACTGAAAAAAAAATATTTATTGTCACTGACATCTTCACACACTGGGTGTTTCTGGGCTTTTCTGCTGACCTCTTAAAGGGAAACAGGAGAGGGACTGTGATGTCTGATTCTCTGCTTATACCAGCTCTGAGTGTATCAGCAGCAGCCCCGTTTAGGGGCTTCAGATAACCTTCCACCTGCAGCTAATAGATTCTTATTTCATCTCCACACTGGTGGTTATTATAGCAAAGACTGGGCTAATTTCCTGCTTTCCAATAGCCAGGTTTTTACTCAAATACCCTGAGGAATGAAATGGATGTTTGTCATTTTTGCCCATGATGGAGAGAAAATTCTCAAACTACATGACAAATATATAATAATATTGATGCTGATACAAAACTCAGTCACTCTCCAAGCCTTAATGAATTAAACCTCACAAACATCTTGTCACCTTGGAAGTTCAGTTCAGTTCAGTTCAGTCACTCAATCATGTCTGACTCTTTGCGACTCTATTGACTACAGCATGCCAGGCTTCCCTGTCCATCACCAACTCCTGGAGCTTGCTCAAACTCATGTCCATTGAGTCAGTGATGCCATCCAATCATCTCATCCTCTGTCGTCCCCTTCTCCTCCCACCTTCACTCTTTCCCAGCATCAGAGTCTTTTCCAATGAGTCAGTTCTTTGCATCAGGTGGCCAAAGTATTGGAGCTTCAGCATCAGTCTTTCCAATGAATAATCAGGACTGATTTCCTTTAGGATTGACTGCTTTGATCTCCTTGCAATCCAAGGGACTCTCAAGAGTCTTCTTCAACACCACATTTCAAAACATCAATTTTTTGGCACTCAGCTTTCTTTATGGTCCAACTCTCACATCCATTCATGACTACTAGAAAAACCATAGCTTTGACTAGATGTACCTTTGTTCACAAAGTAATGTCTCTACTTTTTAATATGCTCTCTAAGTTGGTCATAGCTTTTCTTCCAAGGAGCAAGAGTCTTTTAATTTCATGGCTGCAGTCACCATCTGCAGTGATTTTGGAGCCCAAGAAAATAAAGTCTGTCACTGTTTCCGTTGTTTCCCCATCTATTTGTTGTGAAGTAATGGGACCGGATGCCATGTTCTTAGTTTTCTGAATGGTGAGTTTTAAGCCAGCTTTTTCACTCTCCTCTTTTACTTTCATTAAGAGGCTCCTTGGACATGCACTGGAAAGTTGAGGAAAGATCATTTGGATGAGAGAGAAACAATGGAATGCATTTTCAAAATGGTCAGAGGATGGAAAAGTTCAACTTTGTGATCTACAAGATTGATGGTGACTATCTGGGAAAAGTGGATGCTTCTCTGAGGATGCCATTCTCTCCAAAATAGATCTGTCCTTCTGTCTAGAACAGCATTCTCTTGAGGCCATGAGGCATAAATAGTTGTCCTCAAACTTCAGTGAATGAATAAACCTGGAAACGTTCTATATATCCATATTCTGGACCTCTGCCTTTAGAGAGAATATTTGGGGAGTTGAGGCTTGAGCCTGGGATGTTGCATTTTTTTTAAAAACAAACACCCTGATAAGCCTAATACAAGTGACCCCGAAAGTAAGCAAATGTGATTGTCACTTTGAAGTTTTAAGCTGGTATCTCTGACCTTTCACCTTTGTGATGAAGAGCCAGAGTTTTCATCTGTGGTAGGTCTGAGGTTGATCAAAATGTCCCGTTTTGTCCCCTAAGCTGATCCTCTGGAAGATGCTGTCCAGTGCTTTGGAAAAGGTCTGCCATCAGCAGCAATTTCAGTTTCAGTTCAGTTCAGTCGCTCAGTCACGTCTGACTCTTTGCGACCCTATGTATCGCAGCACGCCAGGCCTCCCTGTCCATCACCAACTCCCCGAGTTCACCCAAACTCATGTCCATCGAGTCGATGATGCCATCCAACCATCTCATCCTCTGTCGACCCCTTCTACTCCTGCCTTCAATCTTTCCCAGCATCAGGGTCTTTTCCAGTGAGTCAGCTCTTTGCATCAGGTGGCCAAAGTATTGGAGTTTCAGCTTCAACATTAGTCCTTCCAGTGAACACCCAGGACTGATCTCCTTTAAGACGGACTGGTTGGATCTCCTTGTGGTCCAAGGGACTCTCAAGAGTCTTCTCCAACACCACAGTTCAAAAGCATCAATTCTTCGACACTCAGCTTTCTTTAAGTCCAACTATCACATCCACACATGACCACTGGAAAAACCATAGCCTTGACTAGACGGACCTTTGCTGGCAAAGTAATGTCTCTGCTTTTTAATATGCTACCTAGGTTGGTCATAACTTTCCTTCCAAGGAGTAAGCGTCTTTTAATTTCATGGCTACAATCACCATCTGCAGTGATTTTGGAGCCCAGAAAAATAAAGTCAGCCACTGTTTCCACTGTTTCCCCATCTATTTGCCATGAAATGATGGAACCAGATGCCATGATCTTAGTTTTCTGAATGTTGAGCTTTAAGCCAACTTTTTCACTCTCCTCTTTGTTTAAAAGACAAAGGGGGCATTTAAGGAATGGAGATGCAAGAAAGTGTACGTCCCACAAAATCTGGTGACCTGTGTCCAAAAGGCCCCTTCTGCCCCTTGCTTGGCAGAGACTCATGTATGAAGCAAAGTAAAAAACAAGATGGCCAATCAAATCTGAATTTCTTTTCACAGCCCTCTTGTGAATGTTTATTTATGGGATAGACCCAGATTAGATGGTTCAAGTCCATTTGAATATGAAAACACACAAGTTGATGCTTGGTGCATCACATCATTGAACGTGTGTGTGTATCTCTGTGTATGCATGTATTTGTATGCATGTCATGTGTGTATGTGTATCTCTGTGTGTATATGTGTGTACATTGTGTGTACATGTCTCTTTATGTGTGTGTATGTGAGTCTGCATGTATGTGTGTATACTGTATGTGTATGTGTTTATGTGTATGTAACTATGTGTATCTGTGTGTGTACATTGTGTATGCATTTACAAGTCTCTGTATGTACATGTGCATCTTGTATATGTATATATATGTGTGTGCATACATGTGTGTGTACATGTGTCTGTGTGTGTGTGTGTATCGGGGATGGGACTTCAAGTGCTCTGTGTATAACACATAACAAAACTTTACTGACTCCTGTTTGATCCAAGATATTTTTTCTGTAAATTGGCATTGAATTATATAACCTATTTGTTTTGTCAGTTTCAGTGGTATTATTAATCTTAAAAGGATACCAGTGAAGATAAAAATAGACAAGTGAATATGTGTATATACACAGTACACTCTCTCACAGAGTTCGTGAGGTTTATATTGCTCTGTTTATTCTTCTGTGGGCATTTATTGATATTCTTTATTTCAAAGTTCAAGAAGTATTTTCTATATGGCTTGTTGCAGGGTAATCATCCCCTAATTTTAAAAAAAAATCCATGTTGATTTGGTAAATTACAATAAGCTCTCTTTTGTAGAATAAAACTGCTATAGTCAGCTATTTTGAAATTATAGGCTTTTTATTTTTAGCAATTTCTTGACATGTTCCCATGTATTCAGTCAATAAACTATAGAATCACTTTAGCATTCTCAGATTTACCTCTCAGTTCAGTTCAGTTCAGTCACTCAGTCGTGTCCAACTCTTTGAGACCCCATGAACCACAGCACGCCAGACCTCCCTGTCCATCACCAACTCCCGGATTTACCTCTCAGGTCCTCTGTATTTCTCAGTCTGTATTAGTTTTTTAAAAATCCTCAAGAAAGGTAGGCTTGAATTATGTCATAGGTAAAGGATTCTCTAGCTGTCATAGAAGAGAAAAACTTCTGTGGAGCAGGAAGCAACCCCAGGGCTACCAGCCAGTGGATCTTCTCCTTACACTTCTCCAGTCCTCCTCCACCCACTCTGGACCTCTGCATCAGGCTTTGACCGAACAGCGTTTCCCAAGCATGCCAGGGAAATGTGCCTTCACCAATCTATGCCATGGTTCCCACCACTCCCTTCACCTATGACAGCTTTCTTCTTTCTCATCCCACAGGGCTGCTTGTCATTCAGGCTCAGTGCGAGAGTCCTGATGGATGCAGAAATGAGTGAGTCAAAAGTGAGGTATGGATGAGGAAGCCAAAGCTATGCTTGTCTTCTACAGTCCAAAAGGAGCAGCACCATGAAATCCAATGGTCTCATGTTATTTCTATGAAGAGTGGCTATGTACCAAGTTACCAAGCTCTACCTTCAGCTACATGGTGAACTGGGTTAACTGAATTTTACAGCAGACCCATTTTAAAGGTGGGTAACTGAGGTGGGAAGACAGGTGGTGGTGGTTTAGTCGCTAAGTCGTGTCTGACTCTTGCGACTCCATGGACTGTAGCCCGTCAGGCTTCTCTGTCCATAGGATTTTCCAGGCAAGAATACTGGAGTGGGTGGCAAGAATACTGGGAATATATCCAATTATCAGCTAACTTTGCCACACACCACAAAACCTAAGTGATACACAGTGCTTCCTTGAGTTTTTTCTAGACTTTGGATTTCTGTACTTCTGGGTCTTGCATATTGTAAATAGTTAACGTGTATTTGTCAGAGAACAAATGAATGGATGAATGGATGGATGCATGGATGGATGAAAGGATACATGCATGAATGGATGAAGACCCTGATGTTATCATGCATCTGTCAGGAGGAACTTGATTCTATTTTCCAAACAGGGGCACTTATATCATAGTAACAGCATTACAATTAAATTAAGATCTCGCCATTATTTGCATCTTTCTTAGAGTCAACTGAGTGCATCATGTTCAGGTTTTTTAATAGATGGATTGTTTATACCAGGGATGCTTCTATTGGCTCACCCCAGATGTATCTTCATGTTTACAATCTGCATTCTCCTGGGGAAAAGGTAGTGGTGGGAACTACTTTTTTTTTTTTTTTCTTTTTACTTTGAATGTTCTTAGGCAGAAAGCAGAGATGTGAGTTTAAGAGTACATTATTTATTCCTGCTTCTCAGGGGAAGGAGGACAGCGGTGTGTTTGTGAATGTAATATAACGTGGATTAAGGTATGAGAAGCTTTTTATCACGGATCGTCTTGTTACAGATGTTGCCAGCACCTGTTGAGGATGAGCTGCCTTTGAGAAACATCTCCCCAGCTCTCCTGTTTGGAGTTTCTCTTTGCATTGCTATTCTAAACTGTCTCCCAAGAGGTTCTCCTTCAGAGCTAAGTTTTGCTCTGTGATGAAACTTGGCAAACAAAACCTCAACTTGGGAACACTCTCTTCCCTCTGTGTCCGCATCTCCTCCACTCCGTTTATTAACTTCTTCCCAGAACTGCCCGACAGCATTTAATTGGGTACACTTCTTGCAAAACCAAAAAAAAAAGAAGAAGAAAGCAATGAAATCTTGATCCCCTCCTTCATTTTAGACTTCTTCTAATTAAAGAAATGTTTTGATTACTCTCCCTATCCACCAACCCCTCAAAAGAAAAGGAGAGTTTAAAATAAGGGGTGACGTCCAAATATTCTGAAATAAATTCCCCTTGGTGAGCTCAGAGTTGAAAGAGGGTCAAATCCTATCCTAGTATCATGCAAAAGTCTTTTATAAGTCTTTTAATTTTTCAGATTGAAGTTGTTGAACAGCTTCCTAAAATGCTCAGGTCCTGCAATCACTGGGTCCCCCTCTCTGTGGTCTTTTTTTTTAATTGTTTGAGTATAGTTGATTTATAACATTGTGTTAGTTTCTTCTGCACAGCAAAGAGAATGTTATCTATAGACATATCTCCAGTCTCTTTTAGATTCTTTTCCCGTATAGGCCATTACAGAGTATTGAGTAGAGTTCCCTGTGCTATACAGTAGGCCCTTATTACTTATATTTTATGTATTTGCTGTTGCTGTGCGGAGTCATGTCTGACTCTGCAATCCCATGGACTGCAGCATACCAGGCTCCTCTGTGCTCCACTATCTCCCAGAGTTCGGTCAAGTTCATGTCCATTGAGTTGGTGATGCTATTTAACCATCTCATTCTCTGCCACCCTCTTCTTCTTTTGCCTTCAGTCTTTGCCAGCACCAGGGTCTTTTCCAATAAGTCAGCTCTTTGCATCAGGTAGCCAAAGTATTGGAGCTTCAGATTTAGCATCAGTCCTTCCAATGAATATTCAGGACTGATTTTATATATTGTAGTGTATATATGTTAATACCAATCTCCCAATTTATCCATCCCTTTCCTTCTTCCCCTAGTCTGTGTTCTATAGACTGTCTGTGTTCTACATCTGTGACTCTATTTCTGTTTTGTAAATAAGGCCACTTGTGCCATGTTTTTAGATTCTACATATAGAAGTATCATATAAAAGGAGAGCAAACGGAACCCAAAGTTAGTAGAAGGAGGCAGGAATCAATGTGGCCTTAAGCTGTTCTTAGGCTGTCTCTTGTTCTCCCCTCAGCTCTTCTGATTAGTCCCCTTCGGACCACAGAGTGCGATACTTAAGGAAATGGGTTCCCTTGGGAAATTTCCCAAACTTTCATGCCTCCGTCTTTTCATCAATGGATGATAGGTACAATGCTTTCCTGCCTCCAAGTGTTGTTATCAAGATGCAATGGGTCAAAACAGGCAAAACCTTAGCACAGCGCTTGGGGGCACAGTCAGACCCTAGGTACTGCTCCTTGAGCCCTTATGACCGAAAACTGTCTTCTCTCTTTTATGACCTGCTCCCTGATTCTTGGTGTTCCCCAGAGTCCTATCTGTATCCATTGTATTTTACTTTGTTTTATTTTATATTTGCCAGTCCATGCAACTTGCAGGATCTTAGTTCCCTAACCAGGGACCCTTGGCAGTGAAAGTGGGGAGTCCTAACCATTGGAATGCCAGGGAAGTTCCCACTGTTCAATATTTTTAAATATCACTAGGGATGATGTAAACTATTATAAGGCATGTTAACATGCACTGTGCCCTCCCTATATAGATGGTGCTATACTTGATGTCATCAGATTCACAGACCCTCCCAAAGGCTCTGCAATGGGCAACTCAGCTCCCCTAGTTACGATTTCCTTCTCTGTAACATGGGGATAATATTAGTACTGAGCTGAGAAGGGCTTTTTGTATAAATTCAATGACCTAATACAAAAAAGCCCTTATCATATGGGTACTAGAATTATCCCCAAGTGGTATAAGAAGCAATGAAGCACAGGAAGGTGAAGTCTCTTCCCACAGTTACAGAATGGGAAAACAAGGGCTTTCGGATCCAGCCAGGCTGAGTCCACGTTCATATCAGCAACAAGGAATAACTTGGGTAGCATCTAGTTTGCAGAGGGAGGAAAAAAATCAAGAAGTGGTAAATAGACGAGCTTTTGAAATCAGTCCCATGATGTCCTCAAATGCTAATGAAAACATTATCCTGGCCCTAACTGATGAGCACTCAGGCTTAGCCAGGCATGTCTGCTCGGTCCACACAGGCGGGAAACCAAACTGGGCAGCCCTTGACAGATAGCAAGACCGTTCCATCATTTTCTAAGCCAGCGAAATGTGAAGAAGCAGCAAATAGACTAGATATTCTTCAGGCATCCCTCTCCCCTCTGGGCATTGGGTTCACACTGACTTCAAAGGAAGCAACTGCTGAACTGGAGTGAAGCAAAACCGAACCCAGAAGAATTGGGCTAGAAGAGCATAAATAATGACAAGGCGCGGAGTCTGGGGAAATCGGCTTGAATAATCTGCAGTGCATTTCAGCAATATACATGATTAAGTTTTCCTTGTAAAGTGAGATTTTCTTTTATCTCACAAGTGTCTCCTTAAACAATGTTTTTAATTAGAACCCTTGTTTTCTTCTTACTTCTTTATTAGGGAAGTTCTACACTTAGCCTGACATTCGAATGTTCTCAGAAATAAACAGTTTCCATAAAAACAAAATTTCTTCATAAGATCATTACTATTATGTTGTATGGGAAATGGAATAGCCCCTCTGGGAATTGGATGCTGTCAAGAGTCTATTTCGGTAACATGTGATGCTCTCCAGTCAGTTCACCCTGTCTCGGTTTGCAGCTATGTCGCAGGAAATCAGAGGAGATCATCCAATCCTGCCGATGATTAAAATCAAAGGCATCTTCTTGCATGAACAGATAAATTATCTTTTAAAAAAAATGGAGCCCTTTTTGAACATTAGAATCTCCTGGTGCTTGTTGGTTGAACCCAGTGGTCAAAATCGGCCATCACGGTGGAGGGAAAGACATCACTCCCAAAACAAAAAACCTCCCACTCTGTTTGAAAAAAATAATTTTATGTATTTATTTGTTTTTGTCCATGTTGGGTCTTTGTTGGTTCGTGGGCTTTTTCCTCTCTTTGTGGAGAGCGGGAGCTACCCTCTGGTTGGAGGTGCGTGGGTGTCTCGTTGCCATGGCTTCTCTTGTTGCAGAGCAGGGGCTCTAGCATGTGTGGGTTTCAGTAGTTGCAGCTCACCGGCTCAGTAGTTGTGGCACATCGGCTTAGCTGCCCCGAGGCATGTGGGATCTTCCTGGACCAAGGATCAAACCCATGTCTCCTGAATTGGCAGGATTCTCTACCACTGAGCCACCAGAGAATCCCCCTCTCACTCTTTAAAATGGGATTTCAACTTTTCTTTTTCTTTTTGCTTTCATTTGAGGATTTGGAAGAGTGAGGAGAGAATCTATCAAGGTGAGATAGATGCCCTTTCCAACTCACAGAATTTCAGATCTCAGAGGTGTCATGTAGAATCTCTTCGTTCCCAGTGGTCCCCCAAACCCCCCTGACTCTCTGCAAAGGCCATGCTAGGCCTCCGGGTTGACCCACTTGCCACCCGCCTCAATGACTCACATGTAATATAACATCCGAGTGTGAATGTAAGCATTTTCATATGAAAAGGATTGATTTTTGCCACTGACACGGGATTCTAATGATTGGAAACAATATATTGATTTTTTTTTTTTAATTAAAGCTATCTTCCCACTCATAATGGAAGGTCTTGCCCTTTGTGAAATTTATATCCATAGTCCTTGGGTGATGTCTGCAATTACAAGTCCCAGTGGCTAGTGCCACATTTGGGGAGAAGGGAGGATAATAGAAGGAAAATTATTCTCACTCCCTGCTTGGTAACGGGCTTTTAGTGTTGGTCAAAGGTGGCTGATGGAAGGCTGGATGGATGTTGAAGTGTCTTGGCCCCAAGGCACAGCCCCAGACAGACAAATTCCCCAGGGCTTCAGGGCTGCTCCTAATTTATGGGCTTAGAATTCTCTTAATCCTTGTCCTGCTCCTGAAGGCATCTGGAAGTGGCCAATAAAGATACTCCACTTTGAGAAAATGGTTTAAATTTAGTCCCATTTGATCAAAGTGTCCTTTCTCATCAGAGATACCACTCAAGCGCTGTCACTGGGATCCTGTCCACAGGTGGCAAAGACCAGCATCTAGTTCTGACCAGGCTGCTTCAAGATAGGCCAGGAAATAGGAAATGAGGAGTTGGTGTAGACGGACCTGGGGCCCATGTCACCCTCCACTGCTCTCAGCCCCCACCTCCCTCCTTCTCACCTCATTCATGCATCCAGGTCTCAACTGCTCAAGACCTACCAGGACATTGGAGGGGATCTGAGTTAAGTCCTTTGTTTCATACTTGAGGACACAGGTGGTTAAATCACCTGTGCTTGTTTCTGGTAGAACCCGGCCAGTGGGAGTTCTTTTATGCTCAGTCCAGCGCCCTCTTTCTGATGCTGCCTCCCTCCAAGCTCCAAACACCATAGGTTTCTCCCCAGTTCTCTTGGTGACTCACACAGTGGTCCATAGCGGTCCTTTCATGGGGCTCCTAATGTTGACCACTGTTCCTTCCCATCCCTGGCTCAGCTTCTCTTGTCCTCCCTCCACATCCCCCACCTGCAGGCTCAGACCTATGTATCCTCCCGCCTACCCCACACCACTCTCTCAGCATCCTGGCTAGGAGTTTCCCCTCCCCAACAGATCCTTTCACTTCTTCCTCTTTCCTTCTACATTTGTCTACACTTAGCTGTATGTAACACACATGGAAGGGTGTATAAGACCCGGTGCTAACCCTGGCTGCCACATTCTAACTTGAATACCCTTTGCTTATGACATTTTTCACCTGCAATGGGGAAATCACATACACTTATCTCTTGGGTTGTTGGGAAGATCAGCTCAAATAATGTTTATGAAAATATATGGAAACTAAGAAATACCCGAAACATAGCCTGGCCAGCTAATGTGAGAAACTAACACAAGATAATAGGTGTGAGTGGATCAGGTTTTATCCCTCCTGACTGATGAGTTTGCCCTGGAAGCATCGTCTGAAGGAAAGTGCCTGCTCAGTGAGTGACTCTAACTGAGGTATGGCAGGCATTGGTGCAGGACTTGAGGAGATAATGTTCCATGCAATGATTCTAAGCTCTGGAAAGTTCCATCTTGAGCCCTTTTATTCCACCATACTTAAGGTAGGTGTTGCCATAAGAGAAACAAAAAGGGAGAAAGACATTAGCTTGAAGATTCACATTCCAGAGGAGGAGAGAATTTTCGTAAAGTAAAGATGTGATCACTGCAAACGACAGAGGTGGAGCCATAATTGGTCATGCGACACATGAGATGTGGGACCAGGTACCCTTTTCATCTCCAGGCTTAGCAATTACAGGTGCCTGAAAATTCTGTTGCTCCAAGTATTGCCTCAAAGACAGATCCCTCACTAGCCAAGAACATGGCCAATGTATAAAGAGGCTCTCACAATCTGTGAGAAAATACATCTGAGAGTTAAATCACTTATAAGGTCTTTATTCTCTGGCGCAGCTGGGTTTGCTATTTTATTTCCTTACTTGGTTAGATTAAGAGAGATAGGTTGATAGAGCAAAGAGTCTTGGTTCAAAAACCAAGATGGGGCAGGGGATTAAAAGCTATAAACTACTATGTATAAAATAAATAAGCTATAAGGATATACTTACAACACAGGGAATATAGCTATGTTTTTATAGTAACTATGTTGTTGCTGTTGCTTAGTCACTAAGTCATGCCTAACTCTTTTGAAACCCCATGAAATGTAGCCCACCTGTCTCCCCTGTCCATGGGATTTCCAAAGCAAGAATGCTGGAGTGGGTTGCAATTTCCTTCTCCAGGGAATCTTCCCAACCCAGGTATCAGACCCATGTCTTCTATATTGTAGGTGGATTCTTTACCACTGAGCCACCAGGGAAGCCCATAGTAACTATAAATAAAGTATAATTTTTAAATATTGTGACTCACTGTGTTTTACACCAGTCACATATAATATTGTACATCAACCATACTTCAATAATTTTTTTTTTTTAAATAAGGATGATTCCTGTTGCTGATGCCGTCTCATGCAAGGCAAGCTCCAAGCCTCTGTGGAGGAAAGTGGTTAGTTGCTCAGTCATTAGTCACCCTTTGCAACCCCATGGACTATAGCCCATAAGGTCCCTCTGTCCATGAAATTCTCCAGGCAAGAATATTGGAGTGGATTGCCATGCTTTCTCCAGGGGATCTTTCCAACCCATGGACCAAACCTGGAGTCTCCTGCATTGCAGGCAGGTTCTTTACCATCTGAGCCACCTGGGAAGATCTCTATGGGGAGGAAAAACAATTAGCCAGATTAAAGGCTGCCTTCTCTGGCTCTTCAGCATCTCCAGCCAACTCTGGAGGCCTCCTGGAAATGAGCTTTGCTGTCCCTCATTCAGTGAGCATCAGACAGATAATGGAGTCATCGAGTATCTTCAAAGATTTGGTTTATTTGTAGAAATGACCAGCAGGCCCTCAAGGACCCCTGAAGAGGTAGCTAGTCAAAGTGTCTCCAAGCACACAGGCTCAGTGAGGCCTGAGGTCCACTGTTGACACCCATCCATTTATCATCACTACATGCCCACTGCACAAATCTGCCAAACCCCACTCTAGTTCCTCTTCGAAAAATGCCCAAACTGAAGAGTTTCTTCCTCTTTACTTATTCCCGTGTCTCTGTGTGTCTTGCTGACTGAGACATGTATTTTTTTGCTGACAAAAATGTGTTTGCCTAATTTTTACTTATTCAATAAATTCTTTTTCTACTAACAAAGCATAAGAAACGTAGAATTGCAAACAGCACCTCTTTCAAGACCAAGTTTCTATTCGTATTACTTAACCCAATAGGAATTCCCTTCTTTGGAAAGTTTTTCCTCGGATCCATACTGACACAGACTGGGACACAGGACGCTTTGCTGCAATGCTTGCACCTGGACAAACGTCTCCTTGGGCAACAAAATACAAAGGAACTACAAGGTTTTAAGAATAACTGCAGGGGAGAAATTATTCTCCTCCCTCCATCTTCCCTGATCACATAGAAGATTCACCAGTGCCACTGAAAGTCACCCCCCTAACAAAGAGACCAGGAACTCTGCAACTGTGCAATTTTGTTCCATGAGTTACTCTACTTCAGAATACAGTGAACTTGGACTAGCTTTTATATTTTTTAAAGGACATTATTGCCTAAGATGGCACTAAGGAAAGTATTTTTCTATTTATTATGAAATATTGGCTGTATTTCCTGTGCTGTACAATATATCTTTGTAGCTTGTTTTATACATGGTAATTTTGTTTTGTTTTTACTTTTTTCTCATTTTAAATTTATTTATTTTTAAATTGAAGGATAATGGGCTTCCCAGGTGGCACTAGTGGTAAAGAAACTGCCTGCCCAAGTAGTAGATGCTGGGGATGCAGGTTTGATCCCTGGGTTGGGAAGATCCCCTGGAGGAGGAAATGGCAACCCACTCCAGTATTCTTACCTGGAAAATTCCATGGACAGAGGAGCCTGGATTAGCTTTTAAAGGAGAATCTTTAGATTGTTCTGAGTTTTAAACTGATAGGCAAATCAAGTGGAAACTTGAAATTCCCTTGAACTACTGCCAAATGTGACACAAGCTAGAGAGTGGTGATGGCTTTGTGGGAAGCTGAAACAAAAGTTTCTTACAAGTATTAGAAAGACAACACACATTATCACTCTCTTTCAACACACAATATCACTCTCTTTCAACACACAATGACTCCATTGTTTCCCCCATTTACATGCCAAGAAATGATGGGACCAGATGCCATGATCTTAGTTTTTTGAATGTTGAATTTTAAGCCAGCTTTTTCACTCTCCTCTTTCACTTTTATCAAAAGGCTCTTTAGTTCATCTTCACTTTCTGCCATAAGGGTGGTGTCATCTGTATATCCGAGGTTATTGATATTTCTCCTGGCAATCTTGATTCCAGTTTGTGCTTCATCCAGTATGGCATTTTGCATGATGTACTCTGCATGTAAGTTAAATAAGCAAGGTAGCAATACACAGCCTTGATTCACTCCTTTCCCAATTTGAAACCAGTCCTTTGTTCCATGTCTGGTTCTAACTATTGCCTCTTGACCTGCATACAGATTTCTCAAGTGGCAGGTAAGGTGATCTGGTATTCCCATCCCTTTAAGAATTCCACACAGTTTGTTGTGATCCATACAGTCAAAGGCTTTAGTGTAGTCAATGAGGCAGATGTTTTTCTGGAAATCTCTTGCTTTTTCTATGATCCAATGGTTGTTGGCAATTCAATCTCTGGTTCCTCTGCCTTTTCTTTTTTTTTTTTATTGTATGTATTTTAATCAACCTTCATTAAATTAAAAAGTTCTTTTTGAGAGAAAGAATCGTATTCATTATTGTGTCTGGCATACCATTTCACAGAGTAGGTGATCAACACATATTTATCAAATAAATGAATAACAATTACAAAGCACTTGAGTTTCACGTAATTGATACGCATTTTAAAATTTCTTTTTTTAATTTTTGGGTGTGCTGGGTCTTTGTTGCTGCGAGAGCTTTTTTCTTGTTGTGGCTAGCGGGGGTTACTATCTAGTTGTGGTGCACAGGCTTCTCATTGCAGTGGCTTCTCTTGTTTCGGAGCACAGGCTCTAAAGCATGTGAGCTCTGTCCTTGTGGCTCCTGGGCTCTAGAACATAGGATCAGTAGTCGTGGTGCACAGGCTTAGCTGCTCCACGGCATGTGGGATCTTCCCAGATCAAGGATCAAACCCATGTCTCCTGCATTGGCAGGTGGATTCTTTACCACTGAGCCACTAGAGAAGCCCTAAAAGTTTTTAAAATTATAAACAGAAATGATATAAAGTCAGTACCTACCAGTACAGTCACATTAGCTGTAGAATATTGAAATAATTCCTGACCACAGCCCTTTGTTACCCAACTGCCTCCTGCTACCAGCACTGGCCTGGTCTCTCCTCCCCTGGGAGCACCCGGACCTTGCAGCTCCCAGCTAAAGGATCACCGTGTGCAGCAGAAGCAATCCAGACCTGACCCAGCCATGAGTCCACCAGTGGCACCCATTCTGACCGATCCAGACCTGTGTAGTGTCACTGCTAAATATTCTAATAATCACCACTGACTATAAATAAAATGTAAACAGTTTGAAAATGGTGCCTCTCCTCACTGCAGAATCTCTTACAAGAGTCTGCAGAGACAGGAACAGAAGAGGAAGATGATACTCTGTAGGTCTCTGAAGGTTTAGGGAACATCCATTAGGACTCAGTCTTCATGTAAAACAGGAGATAGGCAGTCTCCCCCCACGGGAGCTGCGATTCCCATAGGTACACTGGACGTCTTCCCAGGACACCCAACAAACATCGGAATCGTTGAAGTAGAACCATTCTCCATCTGCAGAACTCCGGATGTAGGCACAGTAGTGACCGTAGTCAGCATTCCCCACGTGGGCGATCACAGCAAAGAGCTCATAGTACCCTCCACACTTGAACATGAAATTAAAAGACACTTGTTCCTTGGAAGAAAAGCTATGACAAACCTAGACAGCATACTAAAAATCAGAGACATTACTTTACTGACAAAGGTCCATATAGTCAGAACTATGGTTTTTCCAGTAGTCTTGTATGGTTGAGAGTCCCTTGGACTGCAAGGAGATCCAACTAGTCAATCCTAAAGGAGGTCAGTCCTGAATATTCGTTGGAGGGATTGATGCTGAAGCTGAAGCTCCAATACTTTGTCCACCTGATGCGAAGAACTGACTCATTGAAAAAGACCCTGATGCTGGGAAAGATTGAAGGCAGGAGGAGAAGGGGACAACATCACCTTGGATGGCATCACCGACTTGATGGACATGAGTTTGAGCAAGCTCCAGGAGTTGGCGATGGACAGTGAAGCCTGAAGTGCTGCAGTCCATGGGGTTGTTTGACTGAGAGACTGAACTGAACTGAGATGAATGTTTCTTACAAGTGTTAGAAAGACAACCCACATTACCACTCTCTCACTCTCTTTTAACACACAACGACTCCTTAGGTTGCCCCTGAGTCCCGCTGATCTAGACATGGTTTTCTACACACTCATGTCTTGGTGCAATCATGATAGAAAAGTGGGAAAACTGGACATGGTCCAGAATGGAGAGTAACATTTTTGCTTGGTCACCATTCTGAAGATTGTGCATAATGAGAAATTTGGATTCGGATCCTACATCCACATGAAAAAAAAAGTGTTCATGCAAAGAATGAATTTTGAACAATTTTTCTAAGCATGAAAACTGAAGCTGAGAACCACAGGAGCTCAGTGGTGGGTGAAAGTTAGTAACTGCGGGAGGGGAGACCACTCCTGTACCCTCTGATCCTGGTGACCTCCGCAGAAAGTGAGTCATTTCTGGAGAGCCGCAGAGGCCATCTGTTAGCGTCTACTGTGTTTCTGCTAAAGGCTGGCGGGGACGAAGTGAGCTTTTGATGTTTAATTCAAGCCCCGCGCAGCGCGATTCTGTGCTTATCTGAAAATGGTATCTGGTGGTGATTTAAAAGAGCTGCACAGGTGAGTGACTTTGCACATAGGAGTGACAGATGCCTTATGTTAAAGGAGAATGACTTAGAGTAAAGCTGGAACTGGAAGGAAAGTCCCTTTGATTAGGTTTTCAAATTACTGAGGTCACCTCTTAGTTAAATTCTGACTCTCTTCCTTATAGAAACCTGAGTTTATGAATGGAAATAATGCTCCCAGGAGTCAGGCTATGATAAACTGTGATTGCAGTGGAAAAAAAAAAATCTTGCTTCTGTGTGAATGGACTAGAAGAAATGAACAAAAAGAAGTTGTTTCTGGAGGAAGGCAGCTCTGTTCTAGGGGTAGTGTTTTCTGAGCCTTTCAGAACAAGTGGTAACACATCACGTCATTTCTGCCAGGGCTTTTTCCTCAGGCAGAACCTAGTTTAGTGGGGAGATTTCAGAGAATAAAGCATCGACATCTCAAAGACCTAGATTCTAAACCTTGTATTCGATACTAGAATCTCAGTTTCCTAATCTGAAAAGGGAAAAATTGGACTAGATCATTCCAGTGCAAATGGGCATATGTTTCTCTCAGTGATGTGAATGAAGGCTGCATGATTTGGAACTTGTAAGATCTTTCACCACACCTTCAAAAGCATGCTAAATAGCAAAGAACCATTTGCTTAGAAATAGCGGAGGAGGTTAGCTGCTGTGCCATTCTTTTGGCGAAGAGACAAGCCATGAAAGGGAATGCTATTTATGAAAATGTACAAAATAACGGGATCTGAGGTTTTACTTCTGCATTCAGTATGTTTGTATTATAGCCATTCTAAAATTAGGTTTCTCCCCAAAGGTGGTTTCCTACAGAAGGCATCTTCTCTGAATGGAGGATCACATTGAATAAGAATGAAGTGGCGAGATTTTGGCAGTGGTTCCTCCTCAGCTTCTGGTGGGCTAATCTTCAAGTGAGAATCTCCCCCATCTGCTGTGCTGAGTAGAAGGAATACAGACAAGAAATTAGGAAAAACCTCCCAAGTCAAGCAAAACCATTCTGGGTGCACCAAAATGGCGCTTTCTATGTCACTAGAGAAAATGTGGACAGGTTCTCAGAAAGAGAAAGAATGACTGTCATCCTTGCAGGCATATGCTGTCTCAACAGGAATTTCTTCTGCAAAAAGATTCCAAGAATCTTAAAAAACAATGGACTCGGAAATTCTATTTTCTCATTCTTCATCTCAGTGTAATCAGCTCAGGCAGACTGGTAAAAATGATACCTGTTTGGAGGACTGCAGAGTGAATGCAACCAGTACAGCTCAGTCAGTCTACTGATGCTCACAGCTTAGGTGTAGACGCATTCTTGCCCAGCAGAGCTGGAATCTAAGCTGACAAGTCAGAACACTGGAGATAAGTAAGAAAATCAGTCTCAAGGTCCTTCTTGGAAGCTTCTATGTAAGCTGGGATTAATGAACTAAATGGAAAATTAATTAACAACATGATTCTTCTCTCTTGCCTTTGAGCTGGTACTACAGCCTTATGCCAGGTTCATCTCTATTAATTTTGCAATTCTTTTCTGCACTTGGAATTTTTGTTTTGCAGATTTTTGACCATTTATATGAATGCCAGGGCTTCCCTGGTAGGCTCAGATAGAAAAGAGTAGGAGTAATGTAATGTAGGAGACCCAGGTTCGATCCTACGTTGCAGTAAAGAGTAGGCCACTTGTCTCTTAGCAGCCATCAGGCTAGCCTAGGCACCTTAACCTGGAAGAGGCAGGGCCCCAACGGTAGCTACAGGGCAAGTCCAATGTGCAAGCACTTTTCCACTGGTTGTGTGTGTCAGCTTCATTGCTGTTCCACCAGGACAAGCAAATCACACAGCCCAGCCCAACCCATTGTCAGAAGGGGCTACCCAGAGTTGTAGATCCTGTTGACTTCTACTTACTGGACTCAGATAATACTCAGAAAGAAGGAATCTGGCAGCAGCAAGAGGGACCATTACTGGAAAAATCAACCCAAGCTACATATGATATACACATGGTTTTAAACAAAGAAGCAAAAATGTAGGAGACCCAGGTTCAATCCCTGGGTTGGAAAGATCACCTGGAGAAAGGAATGGCTACCCATTTCAGTACTCTTATCTGGAGAATCCCATAGACAGAGGAGCCTGGCAGGCTACAATCCATGGGGTCACAAATAGCCAGACACTCAATACACACTAATGACTACTCATCAGCAAAGGCTGCCTTATCCTATTATCTTTCTCTAGCTCAATGACTCCGAGATGTCAGTCACCTCACTGGGGCCACTCTAATTGAGGTTTCCATTGATCTTCAGTGAAATGAGAAAAATGAAGACAACATAGATAGCTTTTCATAAAATCAAATTTATTCTGTTTAGAGGACTAGCATATTCTAAAATGATGCCTCGTTCCTACTCTGGTATTGAAATGTCCTTTCTTTTATCAAAATAATCGGGATGGTCGATGGTAACTACCTGCGTGTTATTTAATATTCTTTTTCCACAAAATAAGAGTCTCAACAATCCTATGCTTTACTCCCACGTCAAATAACTAAATTTTATTTGTCTGTGAAACTCAAAAGCCTGGGAAGCCCTGCTTTAGAGGGCAGGACTCCTGAATTTTGCTTCTTTGTTTGAAATCATGTGTATATCATATGTAGCTTGGGTTGATTTTTCCAGTAATGGTCCCTCTTGCTGCTGCCAGATTCCTTCTTTCTGAGTATTATCTGAGTCCAGTAAGTAGAAGTCAACAGGATCTACAACTCTGGGTAGCCCCTTCTGACAATGGGTTGGGCTGGGCTGTGTGATTTGCTTGTCCTGGTGGAACAGCAATGAAGCTGACACACACAACCAGTGGAAAAGTGCTTGCACATTGGACTTGCCCTGTAGCTACCGTTGGGGCCCTGCCTCTTCCAGGTTAAGGTGCCTAGGCTAGCCTGATGGATGATCAGAGGCACATGGCCTAATGTTCACCATTGTCCATGTCCAGCCAACTGCTAGTTGTTGGGGCTAGTGGATGGGGCTAGTGGAATGAACCAGCACAGACATGAGACACAGCCTAGCAGAGACCACCAGGGCCAGGCAGGAACGGCTCAGCAGAACACTGAGCTAATTAAGGGCTGACTTGTTATTCAAGCCACTGTGTTTGGGGGCAGTTTGTCACATGGCGGTAGAAAACTGACACAAGGGTGCAGTGTCAAGTCTTTCAAACATTGTGAAAGATATCTGAGATTATCTTGGATGTATTGGATATGACAACATCTTTTGGCTAAAAGTGAATTTGGACTCTCAGATCTGTGTTCTTCAACAGGTACTCACCTCTTCTCTTTCTCTTTCAATAAGATCTTCTCCAGAACAGGAGCCCAGGGCAATGCCTGGATTTTAGGATCAGCGTCTTCTGAACAAATCCAATGCCTGGGAGTCAGTCCAGCCTAGCAGCAGGAATGACCCAGAGTGTGATTTGAAGCATTGCGGGGTTGCAGGGATGGGGGTGGCCCCTCTCGACACATCTCCTTGATGAATGCTTGAAATCTCAACCTCAGCAATTGGGCTGAAGTTGTACTCCCCATGAGGCCTTTTTACGAATAAACATTTCTGGCTTGGTTAGCTATACTGTCATCTCCTTCCCTGGAATGCACTTATCAGATAACTTGGTCACCAAGGGGTCAAAGTCGGAGTGAAAGTAAACAGCAAAAAGGAGGGGCAATGCTGAAAGAGGGGACAAGTCTCCAGCGACCAACAGAGTGATGAGTCAGCTATGCTTCCTGGGGAGACTCCCAGCCAAGAGTGGAATGGCTCCTCCAAACAGAGGAGCGATGGAATCTGCCAGGCTTTGGACTGTTGCCCTGGGGGCAGGGTGGTTGGATGCAAGGACAGATCCATCACCTTCTAGTACATTCCCTCAAAAGGCCTCCTCTGCTTCTTTGTATCTTGAAGCAGCTTTCTTTTTCTTCGATACCCTCATGGGGTGCACATCAACCCTACTCTTGTCTACACTTTCCATCGTCACACCCTAGATATCTCTCTCTACTTTCCTTAGACTCTTTGAATGTCAGATGGTTTTGCCAACACATAGAACTCCAGTGACAAAAGGGAACGGGCCGGTCAGATGCATGGCTGGCTGCCGCCAGATTTCTTCTTTCTGAGCATTATCCAAGTTTAATGAGTTGAAACTCACCAGTATAATTAGCACGAGGCTTA
This sequence comes from Cervus canadensis, assembly GCF_019320065.1. Lineage (NCBI taxonomy): Eukaryota > Metazoa > Chordata > Mammalia > Artiodactyla > Cervidae > Cervus > Cervus canadensis. Next base: position 956,246 of record NC_057395.1, on the reverse strand, counting down.
AGATACTACTCTCTGTATGTAATTGAATTTAATTTACAGCTTGAACAATTGCATTTACATGTTCAACCAAATGTTTTTGTCTTTGTTGGTAAAAGTCTCCATCCATATTTATCTAAGAAAGCTTAGCAAGGCCAAGGAGGCTTTGTAAAGAGCTAGGGGTAATAGGGCTTCTCTTTGCATGAACTGCAAAGTGCATTTGTAAAATACGATCCTTGGAAATTACCTAAAAGACTTTAGGCTTTCTGATGTGAGACACTTACTAGCTTTCTAAATGTATAGCCTTAAGCCTTAAAAGAATGCTTCTCTGTTGCTTAATACAGCAACCTGAAGCCTCCTGGGGTGAAAAGTACTTAGCATAATTAAACTGCTGACTATTCTTGGAGAGGGAAGGTGGGTTTTGTTTTAAGATTACAAGTGGCATTTCCAAGCACTTTGAGTGGAGGCCATCTTGACAGTCTAGGGTATCTTACATTCTGCCATCCTTGAATTGCCGGCATAGCAAATGAAAAGTGCTTGTAAGAGGCAGTGTAATTCTATACACATGTTCCCCAGGGTACCCCCAGACATAGATGAAAGGATCTCTTCTCTCTCTCCTCCCATCCCTTCTTCAGTAAATGAAAGCAGAGCGTGAACAAGACAGTGTTTGCAAAACTGAGTTCTTCTTTCCCAGGGACTTGCAGTGAAGACTGAAAACCTCCGATCTCATCGATCTCATCCTCAAGCTTCCCAGGCAAACATGGAGGACCTACAAGGCTTGGCCCAGCGTAACTGTTTGTTATTGGACTTCAGGTGAGACTTCTGTACTCTTGAACTTTCGGGTTTTCGTCACTTGTTTCTCACAATCATGTACAGAGAGACCCTCTTTCCAGAAAAATAATCTGTAGATTTCAGTGTTCTTTTATAATGTTACTTAAATAGTAAAACACTTTGCTTTGAAAAAAAAAATCTACAAACAAAATAGAAGCAAACCTATAAAGTCAGTGACATTCCAATGGTCAGCTTTAATTCAAAGTGATGACTGATCTTGTTCTGCAGAAACCACATCAGCTATGTCTCAGTAGGAAGCACAACTGCCATGTTCTGCTCATGCATCCAAAGCTACAAAGGGAGCATGTGATGACACAGTCCTTGCCTCGCTTTCTTGCACTGGAATCAAAGTGAATTTTTAATTTGTTAGCACTCTGAGTCATTGGTCTTTCATGAAGTGAGTGTCTATTTATGTATGACATCTGCCTCTGTTCCTCCTGTGATGACCCGTGACAGTTAATATCATGATGCTCCAGCAGAGAATGAGATCAGGGGAGGGAGACTCTGTTGGTTGCCCAGGCCAAGGACAACTCCCTGGGAAGGTAGCCCTGCCTGAGTGAACATGCTGAGAGCTTTGGGTTCTGGGGGCTCCTTGGTATCTTCAGAAGGGTGAGGGGTTTGGAGGGACTGGTGGCAGACTTGCTCCCTCTTGGTCAGGGCAGCAGTCCCAAGGACACAACTGAAAACAGCCCGTTGTATTGGTGGAGCCCCGTCTGTTCCCCGTGACAGCAGAAGGCAGATGGCACTACCAGAGTAGCTTCTCTGCTGCAGATGACCCCTGGGTTACCCCTGAAGACCATTAGTGCCTATGGTCCCCGTAAAAGAATGATGCCCACTGACCCTTGGTAACTCCATGACCCACAGTCTTGGAAGATGGAATTCTCATCCTTCTGGAAGCCCAGTACCACTGCCGACACTGCACTGGTCCTCCCCTCTACAGCTTGGGTCCTCTCCTCTGCCTCCTCTATGCCCACACTCAACACTCAACACTTACCCACGCCTTGGGGCTGAGTCACTCAGTCACATACTTCAGAATCCCCATCAACACCTCTAATCCAGTCAGCAATTTTTATTATTTCAGCAACCAGGCCTTGAAGCTGTCAGACTCCCTCAGCATCAATGGTCTTTTATCATTCCCTCACTTTAGCCACCTGCTCAGGTGTCTGCTGCTTGCTTTGCCATGGCTCAGAACTCTCTTGCCTCTGAAAGTTTAACTTTCTATATCGTACTCTCTAGTTGTAAACTTTTACCTTCACTCTCACCCCAATCCTTGACCACAGGCACACATCTCTGAATGCTTTAATTTATTTGTTCTAATGCTTTATCTTATCTTTCCATCCTTCCAGCCTACACTACTTGGACCATTGCTTTAAGCACTTGGTTGCCAAAATTCTCAGTTTCCTTGATCTATTATTCTTCAGAGACACATGCTCCATAAAATTCCAACGCCAAGTTAGCTTAACTGTTTGACTCCTATGTTTCCTTGTATCAAAAACCTCTCAGACTGGTAATGCTGATTTATAACCTCAATTAGGCTTAAAGGTGCCCAGTAATCTTTATCTATCTTTCTTATTCCCCACAGTGCTTATTTCAAAGCTAATCTCTTCTCAAATCTTCTACCCCTGCATGTCTTCTCATACTTTTAGAAGGGAGCTATGGCAGAAAGTGAAGAGGAACTAAAAAGCCTCTTGATGAAAGCAAAAGAGGAGAGTGAAAAAGTTGGCTTAAACCTCAACACTCAGAAAACTAAGATCATGGCATCTGGTCCCATCACTTCATGGCAAATAGATGGGGAAACAGTGGAGACAGTGTCAGACTTTATTTTTGGAGGCTCCAAAATCATTGCAGATGGCGATTGCAGCCATGAAATTAAAAGACGCTTACTCCTTAGAAGGAAAGTTATGACCAACTTAGACAGCATATTAAAAAGCAGAGACATTACTTTGCCAACAAAGGTCTTTCTAGTCAGAGCTATGGTTTTTCCAGTGGTCATGTATGGATGTGAGAGTTGGACTGTGAAGAAAGCTGAGTACCAAAAAATGGTTGCTTTTGAACTGTGGTGTTGGAGAAGACTCTTGAGAGTCCCTTGGACCACAAGGAGATCCAACCAGTCCATCCTAAAGGAGATCAGCTCTGGGTGTTCATTGGAAGGACTGATGCTGAAGCTGAAACTCCAATACTTTGGCCACCTAATGCGAAGAACTGACTCCTTGGAAAAGACTCTGACGCTGGGAAAGTTTGAAGGCAGGAGGAGAAGGGGACGACAGAGGATGACATGGCTGGATGGTGTCACCGACTCGATGGACACGAGTTTGAGTAAACTCCGGGAGTTGGTGATGGACAGGGAGGCCTGGCGTGCTACTATTCATGGGGTCGCAAAGAGTTGGACACAGCTGAGCGACTGAACTGAACTGAACTGATGGTCCTATTTCACTCAGAAAATGGAATAATTTTCTAGAAACCCCTACCATTTTCTGCTACCCTACCTAAAACTGAACTGCTCAGGCATCCCATTCTTTCCTTTTTGTTTCCTGATTTAATAGAAGAGAAGAGTTTACCCAGTTCCTCCTCAGTCACACCATGCAAATCCTAGCCTAGGGCTGATTTCTCCACGTCTGCCCTGGATCAGCCCTCTCGCTGCCTCTCAAGAGATGTTGATGTTTGTCTGTTACCCCCTTGTCTTCAAAAGTCTCAACACCTTTCTTCCTATTGGCCTCCTTCCATTAGCATTCAAGCACATTCAAGTTAATCCTATATTTAAATTTAAAAAATCTTCGACTCAATCTCATGTTCCTTTTTAGCTTTCACCCTATCTTTCTCCTCCTCTTTACAACTAGATCAATTGGAAGAACTGTGTACTCACTGTGTCTTCACTTGATCAATTACCTCCCATTTACTCCTTAACCCATGTACTTCGGACTTCTACACCCATCCTTGTACCAGAACACTGCTTGCACCTGTCTCTTTGTCCCTAGATCTAAGGCAGTCTTCAATCCTTAATGGTCCGTCTGTGGCATGAGACCATTTCTGTGGTCTGCTCTCTCCTGGTTTCCTTCCTACTTCTCTGGCTGGTACTTCTCAGTCGAATCTAACTTCTATTTCTTTAAATTTGGAGGTTCTTGGGATTCTCTCTTGGGCCCTCTTCTCTTCTTACTTTAATATATTGTACAAGGCAGTCTCAACAACAACCATGGTTTCAAGTGCTGAAGAACTTTGGAAATAGCAAAGATGGACTTGAATCCTAGCCAGGGGATGCCATTCAGAGGTGAGTAATTTCAGCTCTGAGAACATTCTTAGACTCTGGGCCCAGACAGAGGGCTATACTTCGAGTGACCCACTCAGAGGCACTCTCCTAAAGGAAAGAGAAACTAAGGGGGCTTTTGGTGATTATGAAAGGCTGAAATGATATATTAGAAACTTAGGGGGTCTAAAATTGAGGTCTGTTTGTCTCATAGGACATTTATTTAGTGATGGGAAGGCATGAGTAAGGTGACTTACAGCTTCTTAGACATTTCTGCAATTGATCACAGGCTCTATGTCCCCTACTCTTGAATCTGGGCAAGCTAAGTGACTGCTTTGACAAGCGAAATGCTGCAGAAGTGATGCTGTAACAAATCCTAAGTCCAGGTTTTAAGAGATTTGCAGTTTCCATTTCCTGCCTGTTAGAACCTAGACTCCATGCTGTGAGACTATCCAAACAGCTCCATGGAGAGGTCCATGTGGAAAGGAATCTCAGCCAATAGCTCCAGATAAGCTCCCAGCTGACAGATATCACCAAATAGCCAGACGTATGTTAAGTTATCATGGAACCAGATCCTTTAAAACACAGGATCAAATCATTCCAGGTGAGGCACACCAGCAGATGCCCTATGAAACAGAGTTGAGGTGTTCCTATCAGGACTTACTCATGATCAAAAGAAATGATTGTTGCTCTTTTAAGCAACTACCTTTGGGACTGGTTTGCAAAGCAGCAGTAGATAAATGGAATGAGATAGATGGTTTGAAAACAATGCCAAGTGCTTCTCAAAAACACAGTGAAATTTTCCACAGTCTTAGGAGGTTTACAGAAGAAAATTCTACTAGAGAGAGATGGCCTGCCTCAAACACCCTGATTGTTCCCATCTCAAGATACGTACTGATGTACAAGTTTTCAGAGCCATTGGGAAGAGTTGGAGAAGAGTTGAAGGGTGCTGGAGAGGAAAATAAGTAATATAATAACCAAGTCTAATACTTTTGAAATACAAAATTTAATTCCCTGCAGTCTTTCAGGACTGAGTAGACAGATATCCATCAGGCTCTTAATCAGAAATCTCAGAAGGGCCATTCCCCTCTTCTTCCTCAAAAAAAAGCTGGATAAAAAATGAAGTTAGTCACACTAAAACTACTAACCACTCCTGTGTGAGCTCAATCTGTAAGTGGATCACAGTGATTACTCCATTACCTTAGCTACCTGACAGGAAAACAGAGTAAATACTTATTGGTGAAAGATGTCTTCTGGAGTTTTCATGACTTTTTAAATGGATACTGTCCAGAATGTTATAAAAACTTACTAGACTAGTGAAGAGCAAAAATATGTGACCTATTGTTGTTCAGCCACTCAATCATGTCTAACTCTTTGAGACCCTATAGATTGCATCACACCAGGCTTCCCTGTCTTTCACTCTTTTTGAGTTTGTTCAGACTCATGTCCATTGAGTTGGTGATGCCATCCAACCATCTCATCCTCTGTCATCCCCTTCTCCTCCTGCCTTCAATCTTTCCCAGCATCAGGGTCTTTTCCAATGAGTTGGCTCTCCACATCAGGTGCCAAAGTATTGGAGCTTCAGCATCAGTCCTTCCAATGAATACTCAAGACTGATTTCCTTTAGAATTGACTGCCTTTATCGCTTTGAAGCCCAAGGGACTCTCAAGAGTTTTCTCCAGCACCACAGTTCAAAATCATCAATTCTTCGGCGCTCAGCCTTTTTTATTGTCCAGCTCTCACATCCATACATGACTACTGGAAAAACCATCGTTTTGACTATATGGACCTTTGTAGGTATGTCACCTATACTCAGGAGAAAATAAGAGGCAATAGGAGACCCATAGATATGAACATGATCTCAGATGGCCTCAGCCTACAATGGCTTGAAGTGGGGTTTAGGTTCCCAGCCAGAAATTGGACTGGGTCACAGTGGTGAAAACACCAGATCCTAGACACTAGACTAGTGGTCAGTGACAAGGGCCCTGGCCCTTCAGCTTTGTAGAAAAGAAATTCCACAAAGACAGAAAGTAGCGTAGCAAGTAAAGTATTTATTAGGATGAAAAAGAGTAGAGTTTCACCAAGAGAATGCACTGGTCATAGCTAACACCCTCTTCCAACAACACAAGAGAAGACTCTACACATGGACATCACCAGATGGTCAATGCCAAAATCAGATTGATTATATTCTTTGCAGCCAAAGATGGAGAAGCTCTATACAGTCAGCAAAAACAAGACCAAGAGCTGACTGTGGCTCAGATCATGAACTCCTTATTGCCAAATCCAGACTTAAACTGAAGAAAGTAGGGAAAACCACTAGACCATTCAGGTATGACCTAAATCAAATCCGTTATGACTATACAGTGGAAGTGAGAAATAGATTTAAGGGACTAGATCTGATAGACAGAGAGCCTGATGAACTACGGACAGAGGTTTGTGACATTGTACAGGAGACAGGGATCAAGACCATCCCCATGGAAAAGAAATGCAAAAAGGCAAAATGGTTGTCTGAGGAGGCCTTACAAATAGCTGTGAAAAGAAGAGAAGTGAAAAGCAAAGGAAAAAAATTCCCATTTGAATGCAGAGTTCCAAAGAATAGCCAGGAGAGATAAGAAAGCCTTCCTCAGTGATCAATGCAAAGAAATAGAGGAAAACAACAGAATGGGAAAGACTAGAGATCTCTTCAAGAAAATTAGAGATACCAAGGGAATATTTCAGGCAAAGATGGGTTCGATAAAGGACAGAAATGGTATGGACCTAACAGAAGCAGAAGATATTAAGAAGAGGTGGCAAGAATACACAGAAGAACTGTACAAATAAGATCTTCACGACCCAGATAATCACAATGGTGTGATCACTCACCTAGAGCCAGACACCCTGGAATGTGAAGTCAAGTGGGCCTTAGAAAGCATCACTACGAACAAAGCTAGTGGAGGTGATGGAATTCCAGTTGAGCTATTTCAAATCCCGAAAGATGATGCTGTGAAAGTTCTACACTCAATATGCCAGCAAATTTGGAAAACTCAGCAGTGGCCACAGGGCTGGAAAAGGTCAGTTTTCATTCCAGTCCCTAAGAAAGGCAATCCCAAAGAATGCTCAAACTACCGCATAATTGCACTCATCTCCCACGCTAGCAAAGTAATGCTCAAAATTCTCCAAGCCAGGCTTCAGCAATACGTGAACTGTGAACTTCCAGATGTTCAAGCTGGTTTTAGAAAAGGCAGAGGAACCAGAGATCAAATTGCCAACATCTGCTGGATCATCGAAAAAGCAAGAGAGTTCCAGAAAAACATCTATTTCTGCTTTATTGACTATGCCAAAGCCTTCAACTGTGTAGATCACAATAAACTATGGGAAATTCTGAAAGAGATGGGCATACCAGAGCCCCTGACCTGCCTCTTGAGAAACCTGTATGCAGGTCAGGAAGCAACAGTTAGAACTGAACATGGAACAACAGACTGGTTCCAAATAGGAAAAGGAGTACATCAAGGCTGTAGATTGTCACCCAGATTGTTCAACTTATATGCAGAGTACATCATGAGAAATGCTGGGCTGGATGAAGCACAAGCTGGAATCAAGATTGCCAGGAGAAATACCAATAACCTCAGATATGCAGATGACACCACCCTTATGGCAGAAACTGAAGAGGAGCTAAAAAGCCTCTTGATGAAAGTGAAAGAGGAGAGTGAAAAAGTTGGCTTAAAGCTTAATATTCAGAAAACTAAGATCATGGGATCTGGTCCCATCACCTCATGGGAAATAGATGGGGAGACAGTGGAAACAGTGTCAGACTTTATTTTTGGGGGCTCCAAAATCACTGCAGATGGCTATTGCAGCCATGAAATTAAAAGACGCTTACTCCTTAGAAGGAAAGTTATGACCAACCTAGGTAGCATATTAAAAACAGAGGCATTATTCTGCCAACAAAGGTCCGTCTGGTCAAGGCTATGGTTTTTCCAGTGGTCATGTATGGATGTGAGAGTTGGACTGTGAAGAAAGCTGAGCACTGAGGAATTGATGCTTTTGAAGTGTAGTGTTGGAGAAGACTCTTGAGAGTCCCTTGGACTGCAAGGAGATCCAACCAGTCCATCCTAAAGGAGATCAGTCCTAGGTGTTCATTGGAAGGACTGATGCTGAAGCTGAAACTCCAATACTTTGGCAACCTCATGCGAAGAGTTGACTCATTGGAAAAGACCCTGATGCTGGGAGGGATTGGGGGCAGGAGGAGAAGGGGACAACAGAGGATGAGATGGCTGGATGGCATCACCGGCTCGATGGGCATGGGTTTGGGTAGACTCCGGGAGTTGGTGATGGACAGGGAGGCCTGGCGTGCTGCGGTACATAGGGTCGCAAAGAGTCAGGCATGACTGAGCGACTGAACTGAACTGAACTGAACTGAAGTGTAGATAGATACACAGGCAGACTCAGAGGGAGAGTTCCTGGATTGCTGAGTCATGCCCTCAATGTAGTTTGAAGTACTTTTATGGGGCATTTCTTCTGGGTTTCCTTTGGGCAATCATTTTGAGTTGTCTGGTTCACAGTCCATATTTGGTACATCTTAGGATCCTCCCATGTGTGCACATGCATCTCTTAGCCAAGATGGATTCTACTGCAAAGGCCTGTGGGTAGAACTTCCCTTGACATGATGCCCCTTTGGCTTCCCAAGAGCCTTTTCTGCACATGTGTGGTCAAGGAGGTCTCCTGACTTCAGGAACAAGAAATATGTGATTTGTGCAGGATCCAGCCCTCTCCCTTAATTGCCCTGCTATTCTTGTCTTGGAGTTTTGGTCAATAGAGAGTGAATCTCCAATTGTTTTACCCAGGGGTCCCATCTACCTCCTGACTCAAACATAGAGATAAGGGTTTTAAAGTCATTATTAATATGTTAAAGAAAATACAGCAAAAGATGTACAAAAAAGGATGACAATGAAGAATATCAAAGGGGATCGTAATACAGAGAAAAGAATCAAATGGATGGTTTAAGAATGGAAAATACAGTATTCAAAATTAAGTTCTCTTTGGATGTTAAAACTAAGACAATAAAACCCAGATTAATGAACTCAAAGATGGATCAATAAGAAACAAAGTGAAGCACACATTTCAGGGGAGTGTGAGAGAATGGAGGAAACAGATAAAGCACAAGAGAAATGTGGGGCTCAATAAAAGGTCTAACATATGTGTGAATGGAATCCCAGGAGGAGATAGAGAAGAGGTTCAAAGAAATATTTGAAGTGATAATTGCTGAGGTTTTCAAACTGATTGAAGACACAAACCAATAGATTCACAAAACTCAGTGAGCCTTAAGTAGAATAAATTCAGAAAAACTACCCCTATGTATATCAGAGTCAAACTTCTATAAACCAAAAACAAAGGAAAACATCTTTAGCCTGAGGAAAAAGCACATTACATTTAAATAAGGGACAGTAAAATTGATGGCTGACATTTCAACAGGAATCATGAAAGCCAGAAGACAATAGAATGACACCTGTAAAATGCTAAAGTAAAAGAAAAAAAGCGAAAATTCTATGAGAAAAGGGCAGCAAAATGGAGATCAAAACTGAAGGCAAAAACAAAGGCATTTTCAGACAAGCAAAAGTTGAGAAAAATTTTCTCTCGGAATTCTCTTAGAAACATTGAAGAAATTTCTTCAAGCTGAAGGAAAATGATTCCAGAAGGAAGCACAAAACTGTAGGAAGAATGAAGAACGACAATAGTATTTGTGGATTAACAACACACGGATGTAAATTATACTACATAAATGATAGGGCTGGGCTTGTACTTCTGAGGGTGGGCCACCCAGAATCTTTCCTTCATCCCAACCTAAAGAAGAAAATCGTGCCAATTCCTTCCTTCTTGGCTGTCAAGGTGCCTCTGGGCTATTTTTTGTTTTGTGCCCTGAGACTTGATTCATACACACAGGGATGATCCCCTTTGGGATTTACCCACCAATTTAGCCATTATCATCCATGAATGCCTCCATTTAAGCCAGTTTATCAAATTAGTTTTAGTCTCCTAATAGGCTGGAACTCAGAGATGGTCAACTTTTGTACAAAAACAGTAAGAACTTAAAGGGATGATGTAGGATGATGTTTCTCAGATCAAGGGAGAGATCTGTAGTACAGGCATCCAATGGTTTTCCAGTGATTTTGTATAAGACAATGTTGAGCCACTGAGTGGAAGCTGGTCTCTTTAATTCTCTTTCAATCTTTTTAATTAAAGATAATTTCTCATTTTAGTTCTGGAAAGTTCTTAACACCTTTGTCACCTGTGTGAATCTTCCACTGAAGCCAAGAAAGTTTTCTTAGACTCTGGGCTTAGTGTTATCAAAGTATTATCAATACTCCATTTTTCATACTTATTATTGTTGTCACCACAGATTAGTGGTCAATGATACTAGTTTTTCACTTATTCACTTAAATGAAATAGAATATCCACTTTATGCCAGGCATGCCATTCTGAGAAATTTGAATTTTCTCCTGGAGAAACCACCATGAGATTTTAAACAGAGGAATAATGTAGTCAAATAGCCTCTTAAAAATGGCTGTTTTTCTATGAACTTTGCATTTGAAAAGTAAAAACAAACAAATCTATCAAAGTGTTCTAAAATTGGTGAGAGCCAAAAAAAAAGTTTTTTTTTTCTTTTCATATCCTTCTACTACCCTCTAAGTTTTTGCTCTTAAAAGAGTGTGCCAAAAAAGATGGTCCAGACAATGAAAAGTCATCGTTGCTTGCCTGCATCAAACAGACTGCCCCAAGGTGGTAGAGCCCAGGCTCAAGCAGATATATTCTCCTTTTGGCTGCTCCTTCCACAATACCACAGGACTGCTACAGAGAAACTAACTCTTGTCCACCTGGGCTTCTGAGCTTTGTGGCTTCTTTCCACAGTGCTCTGTGACCGGGATCTCACCCCCTTTGGGGACATCACCTACTGGCCTCCCTTAATGACTGCCCTTTATCCTTCCACTCCTCATCCACATTAAAGAATAACTTTCATTTCACATTTACACTTCAGATGAGTCTTGACAGTGATTTTTCCAGTAGGGTTCAGTAATAATGTCAAAACCTGGCTGTAATACTCCTGCTTTGGTTAGACAGTGCTTTTCTCTCAGTCTCTTTAGATCTCTTTGTAGACCTGGCATTGTAGGGTGGATGCACTTTGCTAATTTTTTCCCAATACGTTTTCCCTCCTCTGAGAAGCAGATTATCACTAAACTAATGCGGGCAAAACTTAATTCATTCTGCCAATTCATATCTGTAAAACAAGCAGTGATGTGGAGAGCTGTTTGAAATGAAATAAGAGCTAAAGCTTACACAGTTAAAAAAAAGAAGGAATGGGCTGACATTCCTCTCTCAGTGTGAAGAGCTGAAGATGGGTTTAATTATCTCACCTGACTGGTGTCATTTCATTTATTCTTGCTCCCTATTGTTTTCTTTTTTTTTTTTTTAATAGCTAATCTGATAGCATAACGTCTGATGTTATCATCTGGATTTCTTCCTTTAGGAAGACTGAAGAGCCCCAGGTTAAAACGTAAAAATCACAGTTCTAAATGTTTCTGAATGTTTGGTGACAAGAGCAGAGGCTTTAGTCACTGTGCTCAGTCATGTACAAATGCCAACAATAACCCAGGACTCAGGACTAAACAGCTTACACTTTTTTTGAGTAAAGCAAATGGGTTCCTAATGTGATCTGGATGTGAAAAGAAAATGTGGTTATTGAAGTCACTGGTGCGACATCACAGAATGTAATATCAGATCCATCCTCCAGTCTGGGCCAGCCACCTACACACAAGAGTGGGGTGTTGGGTCCACAGCAGTTTCTTTTGCTGACTAAAACACACATGTGCACTGACACAGAGCAATAATTTCTGCTTCCTGGCCTTTATTCGAAGATGATGGCTGGCTTTAGTTTAATATTTGCTGTCTTCTCCTCTCCTCTGTTTGACCTGGCTGGGAGCAGTGGAAGGAATTTTCCATGGTTCTTTCTCTTAATTGCCAAAACCTTAAAATTCTCCTCTGATAAAGACCCAGACAGCAGCCTTGAGCATGCACTATGTTAAGCGAAAACTTGGAGGAGAAAGGATTGAATAATATAATGTAAAGGGGAACCAATCCAGGGAACTAGAATTTATTATTCCAAGGCCTAGGAGCAGAGGAGTAAAGTGATACAGGAAAATGGAGGCACTTTGCATATGCCTGGGGGCTGTCTGGCAGGCATAGGGAGTGGGGAAAGAGACAAGGCCAGCATGAAACAGCACAGACCTCCAGGGAGAGGAGACCCTGGGGGCATGGCGCAGCTGTCCTGCTCTTGGTCACTTTTGCTGGGTAGGAGACTCTTGGCTGCTGATTTTGTTTAAGATCTACAAGTTCATGTGTGCTCAGTCGTGTCCGACTCTTTGCAACGCTATGGACTGTAGCCCCCCAGGCTCCTCTGTCATCAAATATTCCAGGCAAGAATACTGGAGTGGGTTGCCATTTCCTCCTCCAGGGGATCTTTCTGACCTGGAGATCAAACCCACGTCTCCTGTGTCTCCTGCATTGCAGGTGGATTCTTTACCACTTGTGCCAACAGTGAAGATCTATAAGCCAGGGAAAACTAATGAGCAGAAAGTGAAGCTTGAATCAGCCTCTGATAGAAGCAGGGAGGCAGTGATGGGTATCTCACCCTGCTCTTGGCTCCAGAGATCCAAGAACAGCTGCAAAACAGGATGTGGTCTTGAGGGGTAAACCACTTGTCTCATGGCTGAGTCACATGTCAAAAGACTGGCCAGTGACAATGAGTGACTAGGAGTCACAAACAGGACACTCCCATCCCAACTGTCCCAGGGCTCTCTGCACCATCAGAGAACACTCAAGGGGAGGTAGAGCCCCTCTTCCCTTTGGAGACATCAGAGGAAAATCAAAGAAATGATTTCTAATCTGATCCTTACCACTGAACGCTCAGCTGATGAGGATGATCGAGGGACAAACATTAGTCTCCATGTAAAATGCCTTTTGGGAAAATTAAGATTGAATTAACTGAGCCCAATGATCATGACCATCTGTAATCAGGGAAACCACACTTCACAGATAATAGGACTCTGCTTGTCCTCCTCTAGCTCAGGTGAGCCCTGTGTGGACATGGTGTGGAAGGAAAAAGAAACATTCTAGCCTGCAGAAATGTTCCATCTAGTTCTGTGCAGCCTCAAGGACACCTGGATTTTGTTTATTGGATGTTGTTTGCATTGGTGGTCCTGCTGGTCAGGAGGAGCTGGTTGGTGGAATGTGAGCTGCAGTTTTTGGTTTCCAGCTCTAGTCAGGACCTAGGGATCTGGCCACTGTTTAGAGCAGGTCTCTGAGTGGTTCTGTTATCAAGGTGAACACAGGTAAGCATCATATACCAATAAAATGAAGATGAGGGCAGTGGCCATGATCAAATTACTCTTCAGAGTCAATTTATAGCCAATTCAATGCTATTAAATCCCAGTGCTGAATATCTAAAGAGCCCTGTGGGATCCGTCCAAAAGAAAGAATGGATGGTTTAGTAAGCTGTTAGAGGCAGGAAAGGAATTTATCTTTAGGAGAATTAACTATACAGTTTTAGGACTCTCAACTTTGACTTCTTAAAGACACAGCATTATTTCTCTCTAAATCTTTTGTAAATTACAAAAGAACTCTGCATGTTTGTCAGCAGAGTTCAGCTGAAACAAAAGGAATGTTTCCTATTTTTCAGTAGAATTTCCTTGCTTTTGATTTTTTTTTAATAATCTTAAAAATGTTTATTTATTAGTTTGTGTCGATCTTGCGGCACACAGACTCTCTAGCTGTGGCTCGTGGCCTCGGTAGCTGTGGAGCAAAGGCTTAATTGCTTCTCAGCATGTGGAATCTCAGCTTCCCGACCAGGGATCAAACCTGTGACCCCTGCATTGCAAGGCAGGCTCCTTAACCATTGGACTACCAGGGAAGCCCCTGCTTTTGATTTCTAAATGTTGGCATCTAGCATAAAAATCAGAGCAGCCACAGTAGAGGGGGCAGCAGAGCAAGCTTACCACTCCGTGGGCAAGCAGATGAGTGCCCACCTCCTGCCCCAGGTGAGTCACCTTGAGAGAATGAACCTTAATAAACGCTTTGGATAATAGCAGGTCCCACCTCCGAGGATGCCTTTCAGGCAAGAGGCCCCCACCATGGTCCACAGTGGCCTTCAGCCCACCTTTGACAGCTCTAATCATTAGGAAGCTTTTCTTTTGGTTAAGCCCTCATCAACTTTTCTATGCCTCCCATCTCTTCACAAAGGAGACATGAATTTTAAAATGTCTTTGCCCCGGAGCAAAAAAGCACTCATATAAATACTGCATTTGCCAAAGTCAGATAAAAGGTGGATGTGTATTCTTGAGTGGCAGTAAACCAGCGTGTCCCATATATGCAGACTCATATGAACACGGCTGGAGTCAACTTCAGCATTCTATTAAGTGGAACCACATGAAATTGCTAATTTTGTAGGTAGCAAATGATGAACAATTGGCATCTTTGTACAGCTCAGCCTTATAATGTGATGAATAAGAATGCAGACTTCTGAGGGCTTCAATGTAAATTTTTGACATTATCTCCAAATAAAGGTAAACATGCAGTCATACAGATACACTGACAAGGTTTATGAACTACTATTAATTCATACTAAGTTATTAATTCTTAGCATTGTTTTTATTATAATATTTAGGGGCTTGTTTTGGCATATCTTCATTTTTAATAAACTTGAACCTCATAAAAACATACAATTGGCTTGAATTTCTTAATCTCTGAGAAGCTTTAGAGAAGGTTAATAGCTAAAAGGCATTAACCCCTGTGTATTTCTCATGCAAAAGTACAAAAAAAGAATATTGCTCAAAGGGTTAAGCTAACACAGTCCTTTCTTGTTAGAACTCTTGACTTCTACCCAGAGTAGAATGTTTGGGATGGGTGTTGGTGGCACCACAGAATAGCTTATACCTCTGCTCGTGCCAAGAAATGCAACCTTGAGCTCATTGCCAATGTTTGTTAGATGTTCTGTTGAAAGAAATAACGTTTCAGAAAAAAGAATTGAAGATTACAGAGTTCAGAATACCCTCAGATGCTCTGAAATCTCACCATGAATTAAGACAACTCAGTAAAGAACTGTTTATTTAAAATATTTTAAGGACTATCTCCCCAACTGCTTCACTGCGCTGCCTGTAAAATGGGGTCAATGTGAGAAACAGTACAGTGAAATTCACTGCTGATTATATTATAATAATATTGTTCTGATTTCAAATGGTGTCTGCTTTATAATAGGGGAATTTCTATCTGGACTTAAATCCAAGAACAGTGACTTTTGTAAATAATTAGATTACCATTTTCAGGATGGCAGTGAGAAATCTTAGAACCGAATCCATGGTCCTTTAATGAATAAGCGTCATTTTTCTTAATCTTATTCCAGCTGTACTTTATGTCCCTGCACTTTATGTTTGTTTTCTCTTAAATTTTAAAATCAACCTTATTGAGCTATGATTTATGTGCAGTGAAATTCGCCAATGTTAAGTGTAAAAGTCCATGAATGTTGACAAACATGCAGAGTTCTGTAACGACCACTATGCTGATGGTATAAAGAACAACCTCATCACCCAAATAATGTTCCCTAGTGCTCATTTTCCATCAGTCTCCACTTACCATCTCCAGGTTTTAGAAGCCACTGATCTTTTTGAAACTATAGAAGCCACTATAGTTTTGCCTTTTCTAGAGTTTCATATAAATAGAATCATTCAGCTTTTTATATCTGGCCTTTTCCACTTAGCATGGTCCTTTTGAGATTTATCTATGTTGTTGTGTGTACCAGCAGAGCATTCCTTTCTATTGCTAAATAGTAATTTCATTACGTGAATATATGGATATTCTAAGATACAGATTGATTCCAATTTGGGGCTATTATAAATAAAGCTGCAATGAACTTTAATTTACAAGTATTTGTGTAGACATATATTTTTCATTATCTTGGGTAAATATTAATACAAAAACATGGAGTTATTGGATCATATGTTAAGTGCCTGTTTAACTGTATAACAAACTGCCAAAGTGATGTCCAAATTGGTTGTACCATTTCCATTTTACAAGCAATATGCGAGCATTCCAGTGTTTGCATATCCTTAGCAACGCATGGCATTGTCAGTCTTTTTCATCTTATATATTCTAGTGCATATGTAGGGGTATATTATTGTGGCTTTAATTTGCATTTTTCCAATAGTTTTTTATATTAGACATATCTTTATGTTATTTGTCATGTATATATAGATATAAATATATATATATCTTCTTTTGTCTGGTCAGCTGGTCAAAAGTTTTGACTCTCCTATCTTTTTAAAATTGAGTTGTTTCTCTTATTTCTGGGTTGTAAGAGCTCTTTACATGCTCTGCTTATATATTCTGGATACAGATCTTCCTTAACTTATCATGAGGTTATCTCCCAATAAACCCATTGTAATTTGAAAATATTGTAAATCGAACCATTGTAAGTTGGCAGCCATCTGTATATTTTTGAAAACATTTTCTTCCAGTCTGTTTCTTGCTTTTTATTTTCTTAATGATGTATTTTCAAAAGCAAAAGTTTTAATTATGATAAATTCTAATTTATAAATTTTTTATTTTATAGTTCTTGATTTTCATGTTCTAAGAAATGTCTGCCTAAATAAGAATTATAAATATTATCTTAGTATATTTTCTTCTAGAGGTTTTGGGTTTTGGTTTTACATTTACATCTATGAGCTATTTCAAGTTAATTTTGATATGCGGTGTGAGGTGAGAGTCCAAGTTCATTTTTTTGCATGTCAATATTCAATTTTTCCAGCATCATTTATTGAAAGAATATCATTTCTTCATTATCTTTGTATTTTAAAAAAACCCAACAGACCATATATGCATGCATTTACTTCTAGATTCTATGCTGTTTCATTGATTTAGATGTATGTGTGGCTGTGCAGCTTTATAGTTAGTCTTGAAATTAGGTGATGTGTGTTTTCAAATTTTGCTATTTTTTTTCCAAATTATTTTAGGTATTCCTTTACACTTCCATGTTCCTTTAGAACTAGCTCATCACCTTGTGGGGAAAAAATACCAAAGGAATTTTGATTGAAATTATAGGGGACCCATGTGGCAGACCTGAAAATGTGTCTTATAGACCTCCTGCTGTATTTATTTACAAAACAGAGATAGACTCACATATATAGAAAACAAACTTATGGCTATCAAAAGGGAAAGTGGTGGGGGAGAAGGATAAATTAGGCATTTGGAATTAGCAGATATACATGACTATATATAAAATAGATAACCAACTAAGACCTACTATATAGCAGAGGGAACTCTATTAGTATCTTGTAATAACCCTTTAATGGAAAAGAATCTGAAAAAGTTACATATATATAAATTGAATCACTTTGCTATACACCTAAAACTAAGACAATATTGTAAATCAACTATACGTCAAAAAATACATTTAAATAATTTTAAAAGGAGTTGATAAGAAATGTTGGTTGTGTGGCAATAGAGATAGATGACAGGATTCAAGTTTAAATAAATACCTAAAAGGTCAACAGTGTATTAAGATAAAGGCTAAATTTCTTTGAAGGAACCTCAGGCCCGCCTTTTTATGTTTTAATCACCAATAGTTCTCCCTGATTACCCTGAGTCAGTGAATCCTTTCATAAAATTGCAAACAGTGTTTCAGGGTTCCATAGTCACAAAGAAAGCAGGGCAACTATCTAGTGGCTATGTGCCCAGAAAGGGTGTTCCTTTTGGCAGAATGAACCAGAGCAATTTCCAAAGTGGTATTTATTCTTTTCGAAGTTACACATACGCCCAATGTCTGGGTGAACTGACTTCTCTCACCCATGTGCTAATGTGTAGGTAGGGTTAAAATTTGGAGCCCTCACTCAGGAAATCCTGAAATGAAGTTTCTTTCCGAAATGTTGACTCATCGCCACAGCATTTTCTCAATATATCCATTTAACACACCAATTACTAATTCTAAATTGCCTTCTAAATTCCAGAGGTGATTTTCAGGTGAAATGTTGCTTGGCTAATTCTGGTGGGTGTTGTTTAGAGTTTGGTTTTGCACTGAAAATAGCTTTGATTTTTGCTTTTGATTTTAAAAAAAGGAAACTACTAGAAAGGTCCAACCAACTGAATATTTCCTGAATCTACTGCTGTGACCAGCAAAATGTATGAGTCCAGGAGGTTTACATTCAAAGATAGCATTCATCCATGTACACCTTTTACATCTGTACGAAGCAAGTCATTGGCGCAAGATAGTTTATGGAAAAACTATTGCTTTTAACCATGTATGTACAATTCCCAGGAAACATGCATGAGATGTACTATAAGTAGTGTACAGGACATACCCCATAGTATGTGTGTATTTATCTCACCAGTTAATTTTTCCCCCAAGATGTTAACTTTTTGCCATGAATGCCTACCCTTTGGCATCAAATGTTAATTTTAATTTAAAACTAATGATTTAAAACTTTAAACAAAAGCAGATACCTCTCACAGACAGCCATGTATACAGTGGATTTTTCAGCATTTTTTTTTTTTTTTGTTAGATGCATGCAGAAAACATCCATTTTGAACAGAATTTCTAAGTTGAGAAAAGGAGAACAAAAATAAAGATAAGAGTCTGCCTCCTCACCCCATCAGTTTTCTGTGACCACAGTTTGGAAACTGGGAATAAACATGATGAAAGGGAGGGCAGGAGGCAGGCAAGGATATTGGCTGAAGGAAGGCCATTTTTTGTAAATTTACTTCTAAAAGAGTATCAGCTTTCCTGGGTTGGCCAATGGGATGCTTATTTATCAATAATTATGACATGAAGTTTCCTAAAAGCAAAAATATTTACAACCCTTAAAGTACAGAATGCAGCTATTCACTCTGCATGTGTGGACGTCATAGAAGAACATGGTCTCTCCAACTGTTACCAAATAGAAGTTCATGTACCTGACCTACACTGAGTCCATACAACACCGACATATCAACGTTGGGAGCAGAGGTTTATTGCAGGGCCATGAAAAAGAATGGGTGATCCATACCCTTCAAAACCTTGAACTCCTTGAAGACTTTCAGCAAAGCATTTTTAAAGGCAAGGTGAGGGAGAGGGTGTGGTTGGTTGTCGCAGACTTCTTGGTATTGGAATCCTTCACTGTGCAGCTGTCTATGGAGGTCATGTCATGATCTTCCTGTAAACCTCCAACAGGACAAGTGTTATTCTCTGTTCTTCAACTTTTTATCTTTATAGGAAGGGAAAAGTGTTATACCTTTAAAGGTCAGAGCCTTGAGAATGGGCTATCCTGTCCATTTGAGGTGATAGGCAATAGCAATAGAATTAGACAATAGTAATTGAAGCAAAAGCAATAGAATACAAAGGTTAAAGAGACAGATCCAATATGGAGTCAGATTTGTTCTACCCTATGGCAAAATTTCATGGAAAAATCAGCTTCACATTGTGTTAGAGAAAGAGGTAGTGGTTACAGTTAATCAAGGTCCTATCACGGATGTGTGAATTTATCCAGCTGGCCACTTGTACTGTTTCTCCACCATGATTCTTCCGTTTGGAGGTTATGAAAGAGGAATTTATGATTCAACTTTGGGGTAAGGCTGCACAAATTTTAAGGTCTCTTCCTAATCCTGGAGTTCTATGAAGCCATAAAAATGCTGCATGTGGCCAAATTTTTGCTGTCACATCCCTTTATACCACCCTTACCTTTTCATGAGGGGAGAAAAGTTTTATCAAAGACTTACATGGCTTTATTTTTTCCATGAACATTTTTAATATGCAAATTATTTAACATTGACTAGTTTGGAGTTCTTCAGCCAGGACTGTGCTTTCCAAACCTGAAGAAGCAGATCAAGACAGGTGTTCTGCATGGTGAGATCAGCAGGACAGCAGATTTGAGATTTCAACACATGGCTCAGAAATGTCTCAGGTCTCTTCCTCTGCCCTCTCTCCTTTCATTGCTCATCTTATCATCTCCTTCTTCCATCCTTGTTTCCATAATCCTCCTCCAATTTGTTCTGATTTCAATCAAACACACACACACATTCATCCCACCACACTTTGTTATCTATTTTCTTTCCTTCAAATTTGGCCCATTTCCCCACCTTTCCTCCATTTTATTTCTCCTCCTTCTGCTCCTCATTTTTCAGCCTCAGGTCTTAGAGCCAGGCTCTGAGGACACATTAACGATAGGAAGGACAGCTTTTGTTGTTCTCCAAATTGGAGAACATTTCTAATGCTCCCTTTGGGGTAGAGAGGAAACTGGAAAGTCAACAACATTAGTAAATTCTTAGTTCCCAGGAATTAAATTGAAAACTAATTCTTGATACGTAAGACCTTAGAGACTAGGCCTTAGGACATAGCATCAGTGGACACAGAATTTCAATAGATTTATTAGTAAGTTTTATTCACAGATGTCATTCTGGATAGTATAACATTGTTGGAAGAAAGTTTGTTAGTTTTTTAAAGTAAAACTTATATTGAGTATACTTTGGTGTTTCTGAAGTAGAATTTCTCCCTTTTCTGATTACCCAACATTTAGCCTTTTTAACAACGCTCTGATTTTTTTTTTTTTTTTTTTGGAGACTTTCCTCTTTCCGTGGGGCACAACCTTGGTGGCACAGATCAGGAGCATGCCTTCCAGTCAAGAAGACATCTGTGTCCCTGGAGACTCCTTCTTCCAACTCCTTCTTCACCCATCACAGCAGAACCAAAGACCAGGCACATATCCTGGGCTCAGCTAACTACAAACTTATCCTGGTGATTCAATGGGGTGACGATGCAAAACTGAAGATTAACTGGTTTCAGTTCATCCATTCCAGTGAAACTGACTGACATTCAAGTAATTCCTGTCCTCTTTCCACCTCTGCCATGTAGGATCTGCTGCTGCTAAGTCACTTCTGTCGTGTCCAACTGTTTGTGACTCTATGGCCTGTAGCCCACCAGGCTCCTCTGTCCATGGGATTCTCCAGGCAAGAATACTGGAGGGGGTAGCCGTGTCCTACTCCAGGGGATCTTCCTGACCCAGGGATCAAACCCAGGTCTCCTGCATTGGCAGGTGGGTTCTTTAACACTAAAGCAAACTGGGAAACCCCAGTGTTGGATCTGGTAAGGATTAAATCATGTTCAGTAGCTATAGTAACTAGCATATCACTTCCCCTTAGTAATTGTTCAGTAAATGTTGGGCATCACACTGTGATTATGAAGAAGATATATTCTATGCTGGTTAATGAAGTTTTCTTTTGAAAATACAATAAAACAAATGGTATAGTTCAATTTTTATCTTCATAATATCTGTGTTTGGGTGTCTGATTTATGCTTCAGGATCTTCATTCAGACTGTAAACCTTGTCTCTCTGAAAACCAAGTGGATACAATGTAGAAAAACAGCATAACTAAAAACAGCTGTTTAGGAACTGACTGGGCACACAGGCTGCTTGTCTCCTTATAGATTATAGTACCTAGCGCCTGCTAACAATTTGATAGCTATGTTTAATTATTTAATGTTCTTGTTCTGAATATCCTGTTAGGTCTTAGGGTTAACATCTTTGACTTAAATCTTTATGTTCTTTGAATGCAGCATTTCATGGGGCAGGGTGATCACACAATCTGTTTATATGTAGGCTTCTATATAAATGTATTTTGTCCAAATTCTCTCAGAGCAACCATCCAGACCATTACCTTTCTTTTTCCTAAATTATTCATTATAGGGTGCAGGGAAAGTTGGTGAAAAAGATCAAAGGCATTAGATAGAGGATGAAGAGAATAAATGGGGCCAGGACAAGAAGAAAGCCTCATATTTTTTTTTAAAGTGAACATCTTATTGTTTCATGAATGCTATTGTAGATTTATTTATTTTATTTATTTTTGTCTGTGCTAGATCTGTGTTGCTGTGCGTGCCTGTCTCTAGTTAAGGTGAAGGGGAGTTGCTCTATAGATGCAGTGCAAGGCCTCTCACTGGGGAGGCTTCTCTGTCCCAGGGTAGAGGCTCTTGAGTGTGTGGGCATCAGTAGTTGTGGTACCCAGGCTTAGTTACTCCACAGCATGTGGAATATTCCCAGACCAGCAATCGAACCCACGTCCCCTGCATTTACAGGCAGATTCTTAACCAATTGACCACCAGGACAGATTCTTACAGTTTATGGGAGTCTGTGTCAGCCCATGACCTGGTTCCTATATCCTGACCCACTCAAGAACCCCACCTAAGGCCAGGGCTGTTCACACAAGGTATCACATCCTCTGGACCTGCTGGTCCACCAGGCCTGGCCTCCATCACCCGGAGGAGAGGTGAGGATAACCTCCAGACAGGCCAGAGGAAGGGTCAGAGTTGCAGCAGGCCACTGGGGGACCTTGGGGAAAGCTGGCAGCCCAGGGACTCCTCAAGGCTCCTGCTGTACCAAGACTGCTTATGAACTAAAGGCTGGCTCTAAAAGTTTAGGAAATAAAACACCCAAAGCGAACAGAGCAAAATGACATCCTTTGCTGAAGCTATGACTCTGCCACTTACTCTTTGGTAGAAACATGATAATAAAATCACAAGCTGCACTTCATATCTCTAAACACCTCATTTCTGAGAACTAATATCAAATATTTGGGGACTGCAGTCTTGGCTTCAGTCCAAATTGAAGGAAATGCCAGGGTTTTTTGCAATGAGGCAGTCCAGCTTTAGCAACCTGGTGACATAGTGAGAGCACCTTTGGGCAGCCAAAGGATGTGTGTTAGTTGCTCAGTCATGTCCAACTCTTTGGGACCCCATGGACTGCAGCCCTCCAGGCTCCTCTGTCCATGGGGTTTTCCAGGCAAGAATGCTGGAGTAGGGTGCTGTTTCCTTCTCCAGGGGATCTTTCCAACCCAGAGGTAAAACCTGGGTCTCTTGCATTGCAGGCAGATTCTTTACCACCTGGGCCACCAGGGAAGCTGAGAGGCTTGATCATTTCACCAGAAGCTCCTACTACCTTCCTTGGGGCTGCAGTAATCCCAGACGTGACCCCTTGTACTCTTTCTATAGTTAATTCTATATGGATTTGGACATATTTCTCTCTCCATTAGAAGCAAAAGTTTATACAGATTCTATAGAAGACAATAAAGAACATAGCTGGGAACTTCCCTTAGGAAACTGATGAAGACTCTAAAATACCTAAAACAAAGTTTCCCAAAAGAATAACTGTTATCATGGAGAAATCAATGTTCCACATACCAGGTTCATTACAATCGGATGGCACATTGGCTGTGCAGGAATAGTCCCCATCCCTTTCCCAACCCCCTCTGCCCACTCATCAGGCTCGAATGCTGACGTCAGGTATCTAAAGTCCAAACCTCAAGAGGATAACGTGGTCCTACTGGACTTTTGTTTCCTCTTGGAACCTTCCACCTAATCTCCTCTGTAGCTTTACCTCCAGGTGATCTCCTATGGATCTTTATGTGCAAACTGTTTAGGTTGCCTGGTCACAATGAGTTCAGCTCTGATTCTTGACTCCTGAATCAGGTCCAGGAAATTCCTTTTCTTAGTTAGAAGTTGTCTGCATGGATCTTCAAGCCATCCATATATCACAGGTTTCCTCCATAACCTGTACTCTTGGCTGATCTAACGCTTACTGACCTGGTTAAGTAGTCTAAATCAGAAGCCCTCACGGGGGATTTCTTTAAAAAATCACAGGTTTCTGCACCACCCCCCCCCCACCCCGCCAGAGTTTTGGATTCAGTAAATCTTAACAAGCAGCCAAGAGTCTGCGTCAGTATTAAGTTCCCAAAAGATGCTAAAGCTGCTTGTCAGAGACTACTCTGTGCAATCTGTTGGTCCACAGTCTTGACATTTAAAATGTAGCTCTTGCACCATCTGCATAAGGGACAACCTGGGTGTTCTTTAGAGATGCAGTATCTGGGATCCCATCCTGGATGTATGGAATCTGAATCTCAATAAGGTTTCCAAATGCATCTTGCAGGTCACAAGCACCTCCACTTGGGTGCTTATTAAATTGAAGCATGTACACCCTGTAGTGTGCCAGGCACACATAAATGACAATTTAAAACTTTATTTTTATATTAAAATCAACACTAGTATGTGAAGGGGTAGAAAACACAATTTACATAACTTTTTAAAGTGAAAATAAGAAATTATAAAAAAATTTCTGGTTTATAGAAGGTAATTTCAGGTGCTACCCCCAAGGACCTTTGACAGGTACAATATTTACCATCTTCTCTTATGAATAATTACGTTAGAATTTTCGAGAAGCTGTACTGCTTTACCAGTTTCTGAGAGCATGGGAGCCTGATTCTATTCATCAAGATGTGGCTTCTTCCCCCTTAATAATGCGGTTTTAATAGCGGTTGGGTCTTCCCTGGGGCACAGCACATGCATTTTTCTTGTCATAACTAGCAGAAGACTTCGCATTTAGTTGGAAGTTTGATCATCTTGTTGGACTGCTCCCTGTTCCCTATTTCTAGCCTGAGTTTCCAGTTATAGCATCTTCTGTGTAGGAAGAAAAATTGTAGTTTAGTAGAAACTATAATACACACTTGCGGATATTAGATTCTAGTTGTTAGCTTTTTTTTTTTTTTGAGGTTGTTTTCTATCTGTAAACTGAACAAGAAACTGAATTGTTCTCAACTCCTCCAATATTTGGCAGCAACTCTCCGAACTGAAGTTTCCAGTTTTTCTCTCACTCTTCTGACTCAGAATCATTGAGAACTAAAGTGGTTTTTTTTCTCAAAGCCACATAAGGTAACATTGGACAACTTGATATCAGTTTTGAAGAGATCACTACAGTAGCCCACATATGGACAACCTTCATGCCTCTTGCTGTACGGCCACTGGGAAAGACAGACAAGACCTTCAGTCCACAAACCAGGAAAATTTGTCAAACTGCCACTGCTGGTCTTAAGCCATCTGAAGATACTTCCAGACTGACATAGAGATCATCATCTGGACTGACTGCCTTCAAAACTCAGAAACTGGGATTATGGTTTGCTCTGACCATTAACCATTGCTTTTCTTTTGTTTTCACAGAACTGTCTCTTATTAAATACCTGATGGACAGACCTCCCTGGTGGTCCAGAGGCTAAGACTCTGTGCTCCCAATGCAGGGGGCCCAGGTTCAATTCCTGGTTGGGGAATTAGATCCCACATGCCAAAAGTAAGTGTTCTCATGCCACTAAAGATCTAGGGTGCTGCAACTAAGACCTGGTATGGCCAAGTAAATAGATTCATTAATTTTTTTAAACCTGGTGGAAATACTCACACCATGTAGGACTAACTTTGGGATTCCCCCCTACCACACCTCCTAAATGAGACACAGTTGTTTAACTAAACTGACTTACTTCCCAGACTGGGAGACTAGTTCAATAGAGCAATCTATGGACTCAGTTTCAAAGGCAGAGCTGAAAAGGAGCAAAATAAGCCACCCCAAAAGTACAAGTGCAAGAAGGACATTTTGTCCCTTTTAAAGCAGGAAATAAGTTTCACATGCAGAGGTCTGCTCCCTATACCATGAGGATAAAAGGCATCCTTATCACCAGAAATAGGGAATTCAGTGCCAGGAAGGCTGCATAAACAAACTTTGTTATTTTCTTCACAAATTTACTACCCCAAGATCAACCCTTCCGCTTTGTCAATTCTTCACAAATGTACTGTTTCCTTGTCCAAAAGATATTAAGGTTTCCTGCTTGGGCCACATTGGAGAATCACATTTTATAGGTGCCCTAGTGTACACAATTAAATTTGTTTTTCTCTGGTTAATCTGTCTTGTGTCAATTTAATTATGAGAGCAGCCAAAGAACCTAGAAGAAGGGGAAGGTTTTCCTCCCCAACATCTGTAAGTTCTGATGAGACGTTTCCTCCCTCCTCCCCTTCTTCACTCCCCTCCCACCAGAGAACTGACTTTTCTCAAAATCCTATTTTACTCAGAGTTACAGTGTTGAGTATTTTAATGTATGCAGTCATAAAAGCAAACAACGCTAGGAGAAAGGCTGCCCTCCATTCTCACAGTAACTCTAACGTGTCTCCTTAGAGAATTCTGTTGATTCTGCTTTGTTGAACATCTAAAGAGACTGAAACTAGGAGAGAGACCTTAGAGATGAAGCTGGAAGAGAGTGGCTTATCAATTCCTTAGGAGACAATAAAGGATGTGGAGAGAAAATTGTGGGGTTTTATGTTTAGAGAAGGACGTAAATGCATAGGAAATGTGAAAAGTTGTATTTGAACTTTGATGGTGAAATCATACCCAATAAAATCCCTTGCCAACCACCACTGTTACTTTTGAAATTCTGGGTCCACAGATGGAGGAGAGAAGAAAGACTCCCACTGCTCTGTTGGTTGTCTGGCACACGGATAATATAACAGCCTTATGATTACTTCTCTTACAGATTCAGAATGCTACTGAGGACTGTATAAGAACTTCTTTCTGAATGTAGTCATGAAGTCATGAAGTAGGATCACAATAAAATAATCACAAGGGACTCAGGCTGAAAATGCTGTACTCGTTCATTTTATTTGGTTTTGATACAAAACAGCTCAAGTGGTAAAAACTCTGCTCAGTCACCAAGGGATAGTAGCTGTGGATAAGTAGCTGTGATTTTTTTTTTTTTTAATTTATTTGACAGTGCCGTGTCTTAGTTGAAACATGCAGGATCTAGATCCCTGACCAGGGATTGAACCCTGCATTGGGATCCTGGAGTCTTAAGCACTGGACTGCTAGGGAAGTCCTGTAGCTGGAAATTTGAGAAGGAAATGCTTTGTAAAGAGCAAAGTTTCTCAGGATGCTCTGTATGATACTGTCTTGGGGCTAACTTAGTAATCCAGGCTCCAAGGGAGGCACTTACAAGCCAGTCTAAGTAGTACTGTACAGAAAGGACTAGGATGCTAACTTTTCATCCTTGTCATCATACCTATCAACCTTATGCTGGGCTTCCCCAACGGCTGAGCATTAAAGAATCCACCTGCCAATGCAAGAGACATAAGAGATGTGGGTTCATCCTTGAGTCAGGAAGATCCTCTGGAAGTGGAAATGGCAACCCACTCCAGCATTCTCACCTGGGAAATCCCATGAACAGAGGAGCCTGATGGGCTATCATCCATGGGGTTGCAAAGAGTTGGACATGACTAAGCACATGTACATACAACCTCATGCCCCTTAAAAACTTCCAGCACTTTTATTCTGATGTATATGAATTAAATTGAAATTTTACAATAGCTTACTAGATAGTTTACATTTTTAAAATTGTTGGGGAAACAGATGGTGCTAATTTATAAGGAACAGAGTGGAAATATATACTGATGGAATTTGCTCTAGAAATTGCCCTGAAGAGGGTGATGGTTTTCTAAGTTTCTGAATTTTTCTCCATGAGAGCAACATTGGCCGGATTCCAAAACTCAAGACTTGCTCACCCCACGTGATGCTTGTTTTATAGCAAATAGGTTTGATACAGTCTTTCCCTTTGCATCTTGCTAAGCAGCTTTGAAACTGTTTTACTGGCACCCCTCTTCAAAGTAGGGTGTGATTCCACAGAAAGAATCATGCCCGGGCCAATAATAGAGGCATAAAATCTGACATTCTTGGGATTTTCACATGACTGTCAGAAGGCAAAATATAGAAGATGATGTAAGTTCAGTGGTTATGAATTTTTAGTCAAATTTCAATGTCCTCATTAATACATCAACAGTGATAACTTCATTATATTCTGTGCTTATTATTTAGTAACAAAGAAGCAGAGAAACACTCTTAGAGAGGGAGCTATTCCTTTTGAATAATGAGTTACAGCTCAAAGGAAGCAACTGTGTTTCTTCTCTGCTCACAAGTCCTCCTGAGGGGACCAAGTCTTTGCAGGAGGTGAAGCTGGGTGACCCTGGGCTCAGAAGTCACCTGGGGCCTGGAGGCTCAGAGGTCCTCTCATGGAGGGGGGTTTATAAAGTGTCATCAGACAGCTTTGGGTACCATCTATTTATTAAAATAGGTGGCGTCAGGGTCCCCATGTTTCTTGTGGAAAGCCAAGAGGTCACACCCAGGGGGTCCTCCAGAGGAAATGAGAGCAATATAAAACTTGCTGCCCTCTGGCCCCCTGCATGGGTGGTTTGTGCTGTCTCTCCTCTCAGGAAGTCTTGGATCAAAAGTGCTAAGTGCAGACAAAAGGGCAGCCCAGCTTCCTGGCAGCTCTCAAGTCTTTGTCTTTCTTTACTTGAATAAAAAGATGGGGACTTTTTGGAGAGTACACTTAGGTGAAGGACAGACTCCTTTTCAAAGGTCCAGAAAAGAATCTATAAGACTTATGAAGAGTCAGATTTTTATCATATATCTAAAAAGGTAACCAAATAATATTATATTAAATCTAGGCTGACTGTATCCTAGAGACACTAACAACAATAGTATTTGCCTGAGAAAATAGATGAAAAAAATATATGTGCCATGTGAAACCTAGGCCACAGTCAGTCCTTCTTATCTAATTAAAAACCTTTCAGCTTAGCTCCATGGGTTTGCTTTTCCATGCTTTCTGGAGGGTATTTCCAACAGGATGCTGAAGTTCTGGGAAGCCTGCCAGTGAGTCCAATGTGCGCTGCAATAGGAGCTGGATATTTGGTGCCAGAACCAGTATGACCATCTTCTCCTTGCTGCTGCTACTCCAACACACCTCACACCACTCAGCAGCCTTGGGATGTTCTTGTTGTTTAGTCACTCAGTCATGTCCAACTCTTAGCAATCCCATGCACTGTAGCCCACCAGGCTGCTCTGTCCATGGGATTTCCCAGACAAGAATACCGGAGTGGGTTGCCATTTCCTTCTCCAGGGGATCTTCCTGACCCAGGGATCGAACCTGCATCTCTTGCACTGGCAGGCAGGTTCTTTACCACTGAGCCACCTGGGAAGCCCCAGCATCCTTGGGATAGATCTTGGTTAAAAGTCATTTCCCAGTCCCCAAAGTGCAATTGTAACTCATGAGACTGTTATGAGATGGTGCATGATGATCATGTATTTGACAGAGGCCTTAGATTTCATTTGTGAATACTTTTTCATTAAAAATGAGTCATAAAAATGTGAGAAAGATATTGAAAAATGTCATCTGAACACAATGGCCACCATTTCCTTATTGTGCATATTTTACATAGTGGCAATCATAGTATCATTTTTAATTCTGATTTTAAAAATAACTTTATTGGCGTGTAGTTGATTTACAATGTTGTTAGTTTCAGGTATACAGCAAAGTGAGTCAGTTACACATATACATATATCCACTCTTTTTTTACATTCTTTTCCCTTATAGGCCATTAGAGAGTATTGAGTAGAGTTCCCCACGCTATATAGTAGGGTCTTAATATTTTTTAAATAATGTTTCATCACATTTTTCACAGTGTTCATATATTCTTCTCAAGCTATTTCTCTTGGTGACTGCATGTTAATTCATTGTATACTGTACCCATATGATCCTATGGTTGGACATTTAGAGTTTGTCCTATCCCCTTCATGTTCATAATGTTTTAGAGAATACTCTTTATAGAGCTTTTGCTTCTACTAAATTATTTTCTTAAGATAAAGTCTTAGGAAAGAAATTACTAAGTCAAACTTTATGACAAACTTCATTGTTGCCCTATTCTGTGTCAAATTACTTTCCCCCAAAAGTTTATACCAATTTACAATGCCAACTCTTATCCTTATCTATCAGAGGGCAAACAGAATGAAAACCACAATCACATAAAACTAATCAAACTGATCACATGGACAACAGCCTTGTCTAACTCAATGAAACTATGAGCCATGCCATGTAGGGCCACCCCAAACGGACGAATCTTGGTGGAGAGTTCTGACAAAACGTGGTCCACTGGAGAAGGGAATGGCAAACCACTTCAGTATTCTTGCCTTGAGAACCCCATGAACAGTACGAAAAGGCAAAAAGATATGACATTGAAAGATGAACTCCCCAGGTCAGTAGGTGCCTAATATACTACTGGAGAAGAGTGGAGAAAAAACTCCAGAAAGAATGAAGAGCCAGAGCCAAAGCAAAAACAACACTCAGTTGTGGATGTGACTGGTGATGGAAGTAAAGTCCAATGCTGTAAAAAACAATACTGCACAGCAACCTGGAATGTTAGGTTCATGAATCAAGGTAAATTGGAAGTGGTCAAACAGGAGATGGCAAGAGTGAACATCGACATTTTAGGAATCACTGAACTAAAATGGACTGGAATGGGCGAATTTAGTTCAGATGACCATTATATCTACTACTGTGGACAAGAATCCCTTAGAAGAAATGCAGTAGCTATCATAGTCAACAAAAGAATCCAAAATGCAGTACTTGGGTCCAATCTCAAAAACGACAGAATGATCTCTGTTTGTTTCCAAGGCAAACCATTCAATATCACGGTAATCCAAGTCTATGCCCCAACCAGTGATGCTGAAGAAGCTGAAGTTGAACGGTTCTATGAAGACCTTCTAGAACTAACACCTCCAAAAGATCTTCTTTTCATCATAGGAAACTGGAATGCAAAAGTAGGAAGTCAAGAGAATCCTGGAATAACAGGCAAATTTGTCTTTGAAGTACAAAATGAAGCAGGGCAAAGGCTAACAGAATTTTGCCAAGAGAATGCACTGGTCATAGCAAACACTCTCTTCCAACAACACAAGAGAAGACTCTACACATGGACATCACCAGATGGTCAATACTGAAATCAGATTGATTATACTCTATGCAGCCAAAGATGGAGAAGCTCTATACAGTCAGCAAAAAAAGACCAGGAGCTGACTGTGGCTCAGACCATGAACTCCTTACTGCAAAATTCAGACTTAAATTGAAGAAAGTAGGGAAAACCACTAGACCATTCAGGTATGACTTAAATCAAATCCCTTATGATTATACAGTGGAAGTTACAAATAGATTCAAGGGATTAGATCTGATATAGTGCTTGGAAAACTATGGATGGAGATTCGTGAAATTGTACATGAGGCAGTGATCAAGACCATCCCAAAGAAAAATAAATGCAAAAAGGCAAAATGGTTTCTGAGGAGGCCTTACAAATAGCTGAGAAGAGAAGCTAAAGGCAAAGGAGAAAATGAAAGATATATTCATCTGAATGCAGAGTTCCAAAGAATAGCAAGGAGAGATAAGAAAGCCTGCCTCAGTGATCAATGCAAAGAAATAATAGAATCAGAAAGACTAGAGATCTCTTCAAGAAAATTAGAGCTACCAAGTGAACATTTTATGCAAAGGTAGGCACAATAAAGGACAGAAATAATGTGGCCTTAATAGAAGCAGAAGATATTAAGAAGAGGTGGCAAGAATACACAGAAGAACTGTACAAAAAAGATCTTCACGACCCAGATAACCATGATGGTACGATCACTCACCTAGAGACAGACATCCTAGAATACGAAGTCAAGGGGGCCTTAGGAAGCATCACTACAAAGCTAGTGGAGGTGATGGAATTCCAGTTGAGCTATTTCAAATCCTAAAAGATGATGCCGTGAAAGTGCTGCACTAATATGCCAGCATATCTGAAAAACTCAGCAGTGGCCACAGGACTGGAAAAGGTCAGTTTTCATTCCAATCCCAAAGAAAGGCAATGACAAAGAATGTTCAAACTACTGCACAATTGCACTCATCTCACACGCGAGAAAAGTAATACTCAAAATTCTCCAAGCCAGGCTTCAGCAGTATGTGAACTGTGAACTTTCAGATGTTCAAGCTGGATTTAGAAAAGGCAGAGGAAACAGAGATCAAATTGCCAGCATCCACTGGATCACTGAAAAAGCAGGAGAGTTTCAGAAAAACATCTACTTCTGCTTTATTGACTACAACAAAGGCTTTGACTGTGTGGATCATAACAAACTGTGTTACATTCTTAAAGAGATGGGAATACCAGACCACCTGACCTGCCTCCTGAGAAATCTGTATGCAGGTCAAGAAGCAACAGTTAGAACCCAGCACAGAACAACAGACTAGTTCCAAATAGGAAAAGGAGTGCATCAAGGCTGTATATTGTCACCTGTTTATTTAACTTATATGCAGAGTGCACCGTAAAAAATGCTGGGCTAGGTGAAGCACAAGCTGGAATCAAGATTTCTGGGAGAAATATCAGTAACCTCAGATATGCAGATGACACCATCCTTATGGAAGAAAGTGAAGAAGAACTAAAAAGCCTCTTGATGAAAGTGAAAGAGGAAAAGTTGGCTTAAAGCTCAACATTCATAAAATGAAGATCATGGCATCCCGTCCCATCACTTCACGGCAAATAGATGGGGAAACAGTGACAGACTTTATTTTGGGGTACTCCAAAATCACTGAAGATGGTGACTGCTGCAATGAAATTAAAAGACAATCGCTCCTTGGAAAGAAAATTATGACCAACCTAAACAGCATATTAAAAAGCAGAGACATTACTTTACTGACAAATGTGCATCTAGTCAAAGCTATGGTCTTTCCAGTGGTCATGTATGGATGTGAGAGCTGGACCATAAAGAAAGCTGAGTGCCGAAGAATTGATGCTTTTGAACTGTGGTGTTGGAGAAGACTCTTGAGAGTCCCTTGGACTGCAAGGAGATCCAACAAGTCCATCCTAAAGGAGATCAGTCCTGAGTGTTCATTGGTAGGACTGATGTTGAAGCTGAAACGCCAATACTTTGGCCACCTGATGTGAAGAACTGACTCCTTGGAAAAGACCCTAACGCTGGGAAAGTCTGAAGGCAGGAGGAGAAGGGGATGACAGAGGATGAGATGGTTGGATGGCATCACCAACTTGAGGGACATGAGTTTGAGCAAGCTCTGGGAGTTGTTGATGGACAGGGAAGCCTGGCATGCTGCAGTTCATGGGGTTGCTAACAGCCAGACACGACTGAGCAACTGAACTGAACTGAACAATGCCAACAGTAAA
Organism: Cervus canadensis; assembly: GCF_019320065.1. Lineage (NCBI taxonomy): Eukaryota > Metazoa > Chordata > Mammalia > Artiodactyla > Cervidae > Cervus > Cervus canadensis. The sequence goes on along the minus strand of NC_057395.1, from coordinate 923,322 downwards.
CAAACTGCAGTAAATGTATAAGATCATTCTTTTCATAAAGTTTGGATAGAAGGGTTTTTTTGCTAATTCAGAAGAAAACAATTCCCCAAACTTGCTTTGGTATGCACTTCTTTGGTTATACTTGTGAAAATATAAATTATTTCCCTGTGTTTCTTATTTGCATTTCCTCTTGTACCAATTATCAGAGTGACATATTTGTAATTTCTACTATGTGCTGGATCCATCAGTTTTATAATGGGGGCTAGAAAACCTGCACAGTGATAAAGTCTTCATAATCTACCTGTTTCTTCCATTACCTCGAGGAATGGCTTTGTAATGATGTTTTTGACTCACAGACATTACTAAACAAATATTCAGGCCAATACTTGATTGAGCTAGAGTCCAGATTTCATCCTAGGGCAGAAAAAAGGGGTCATTAATAATAGCTTCAAACCAGTGATTCTAAGGAATCACTAAGGAATCACCAGTTATTCTAAGAAATAAAGGGTTTTTTTTAATTCCTTATTCTAAGGAATAAAAACAGTTTTATCAGGGAGGTAGAGCTATAGAAACGTTGAGCTATTAAGGTGCATATCTAAGCAGGAGACACTATCTTACCCAGCACAGGAGAGGATCTTATTTAAAGATCTCTTTATTCCGATGGTCTCTCTAGACAGCCAGTGTTTCTTTCCCCTGGACAAAAAAAAAAAAAAAAACCTGTCATCTCTCCCAAGCTCAGTCATATCCTGAGTGCCCAGCACAATTCTCAGCATGTAGCATGTGTTTAATAATTATGTGTTAAATAAAGAAATGAAATCATGTGACCACAGCCTAGGCTGCCTGAAAAACAACGATGGTATTACTTTCCTAAGATGCCTGACTTCAAAATGCCATTGTATATATGTTTAGTTTTATTGCGATTCTCTTTAACAAAACAAAAAAAAACGAAAAACCCAAAAACAAATAGGACAAGGAAAAATGCTTCTGGAACCATCTTTGCTGAACTCAAGCTGCTGTTAAACATGGTTGAGATTTCCTGAGTCTGTGCGGAGGAGGACCACCGGAGTGAACCGCGTGTTGGGAGAAGAGGCTCCCTAGGATCTGCCACCCTCTGGGTTGAGTCCTTCCCAGGGAATGAGGAGCGGTGTGTTTCGCTGGCACCTGTTGACTAAGCCAACCACGTTCTCTGTTTGACTCTCAAGAGAGGCACGTGCCCTCTGAACCTTAGAGAGAGCCTCTGGATTGACAGTGAAGCCAGGGCTCAGGAGAACGCTTCAGAATAAACTTCTACCAGATGAAATAGGAGCAATCGACCTAGATGGTTGCCAAGGGGCAAACGCCAACGCCAGAAGGCCGGGGGGCGGGCTAGCTAGTCACTGATGGCAGAAGGGGTCCAGTTCCCTGAGTAGAGCTAGGAAAAGGGAGGCTGGTCCTGGGAATCCGAGAGGGAGGGGCCGCCCCCTGGAGGCTGCACTTCACTTCCTGTGAGCACACCTCTCTTTACATAATTTCCTCAGCGAACCTGCACAATAGGCAAGATGCGTGCTCAAGAGGCTTTCCTTTGCCTAAATAGCATTTTCTGCGCACATGATTGGCAGAGCCCTCTCCTCTCAGCCCGAGACTATGATTGGCTTTGATTACTCGACAACGGGAGGTCAGGGATGGGATACCCGACTCCCCACCGCCTCCTCTCCCATCCAGGGATAATCATCAAGATTCTCAAATTCTAAATTCGCTAAGGGCTCATCCGCCACACTTGCCACTTATCCAGCCAATTTAGCAGCAAGGCACTCTTGGGGCCTAATTTCTGGTTTGCATCATGTTCATCCGCGTCTTAGAATAAATGAAGACTGACCTGATGGGAATGCGGGGGTTTAGTTGTTGCGGGGCTGGTTAAGTCTCGGGTGCAGGATGGATGCGGTGGTGGCAGAGAGAGACGCTGGCGTTCAGGGGTGTCCATGGAGTGAGTGCCCGCCAGACCTCAGGGGGAAACAGGGAACCACCCGGGCGGCAATGCGAGGATTCGCAGTGGACTCAGGGCTGCAGGAGGCTGAGGCGGCTGCTCCTGCTTTGCAGATAAGGGAGCAAGCTGGGACCCCCAGAGCTGAGTGTCCTCTACAAACTCAACGGGTCTCAATGGCTCCTTGCTGTTCTCACACCAGAAGCCACGTGGTCTGAATTCTTCTGGGGCCTCTCAGTTAGGAGCCCTGACACTGGGTCCATCAGGATTTCATAGACTTACCTTCTTCAGCCCCTTGTTGCCCATTTACACCCTCTCTCCTTCCTCAGCTTCTCCACCTTTAACTCTTGGTGCTGTGTCATCCACCAGCTACACAAACTATTCATCAATATTTCCTAAAAGCCTCTTAGCCAACACGAGCATCATTACTTTTACTCCCTGGCAAACTGTTTCTTCAGTATTTACCTGCCTCAACTCAAAGTGCCCTAGTGAGCATTGATCTATCTGACTGACCCTGACCAGATGGTGCATTCCCCTGCCTCAATTCTTTCCTGAATCTGCTTCTTACACTGAAATCTAACTCCTCTGTATCCTATCCCATCAACCTACGTGTTCCCAGTCAGCCAGCTGTCTGGTTCAATGCAATGCAGTAAGATTCTAGAGACAATAAAGAACAGCGTGGACCTGCTTTAATTGGTGACGTGAGACCTTAATCCAAAGCAGGGACTGCAATACCAGGAATTTGAGACTCTCAGGAGGACAGTGGGTGGATGGGTCCAAATACATCAGGTCAGTCTTTTCAGAACCCCTCAGCTCCCACTTGCTTCCTCAGTGCCGCCTACTCAGACCAGCCTTAGGGTAGCTGAGTCATCCCTCACGCGCACTTTTTGTTCCAAACCTATACGTAAAGGGCAGCTCTTCAGAGTGGTCATGCTTTCCCGTCAGAAATTAAGATACATGAGCGAAGAAAAAGGACTTCTTAGCTGTAAATTTATTGGTAGAACAAAGAGAAATCCACCAAAACACGTTGTTAAAACAAAAAGAATTCTTATTAGAAAGCAAGAAATTATAGGCAATTGGACATTTCTCAGGGTATGGCAGGCACATGTCTGTATGGTTGCCATGGCAGGACATAGGGCTGCAGGGCTATGACAAAATGAGAGCCTCGGGTCTGAGACCTTTGCTGTCATCACAGCGGTGCCAGTAATATGGTGAGACGCAGACCGAGTCCTTCAGTACCTGCAGAGATCCTCGTCTCGTGCTCTAAGGAAGAGAGGAATCGGAAAGTAGGAGTGCACAGCCTGGCCTGTGGCATCTGACAGACCTCTGTGTTCATCCTGGCTCTGCATGTTTACAGCAGTGTGACCCTAAGGAGGTAACTTTCCCCATTTCAGAGTTGTAGTTTCCTCATCAGAAATTCAGAGATAGTGACAGTACTCAGCTCACTGGATTACACCTATTATGTTCCAGTCAATGGTAGCTATAATTATAAAATTAATACTATATTGTGAATAGATTCATTGAATTGAGTGCTCCTTTCTAGTCAATCTATGTATCAAGAGAGAAACATGAGATAAAGGGGAAAGTTTACAAGTTGTGACCATACTCTTTACTTTTCCCTCCATTTTTCTCAAGTAATTGAGAAGCAGCCTAATACAACTTCCATATCTGGATGACTCAGCCAGTCTCCTTCCTACTCGTAGCCAAAAACATTTCCAGGGAAGAAGTAGGCTGTACACTGTAAGTGTAACCCCTTCATTTCATTTCCCCGATGAGCTCTGTCGGGATCCAGAATCTCCTTCTCTAATAATGACCTTCCCAAGTCAAAATTAAAGACTCATTCATCTAGAGATGGCTGAATGTAAAATTGTGCTTGTAAAATAATACCAGCTAAATCATCATCTTTCAACTTTGTGGCAAATAGGAAGCTTTTAACCTCAGAACACTTAAGAATTTGGGTTTTAAGAAGCCATAACCCAGGAGTAATACGTGAATCTTTTGCAGAGAAACTTCCTGCCATGCTCTTTTTGCTGTGGTTTTCTTCCCAGCCACCTAAACCTCATGAAAGTAAAAATAATGATCAATCACCCAGAGTGGTACTTGTCTAAAATAACTGAAGTGCGATAGAAGATGAGTGCTAAGAATGCACAGCAGCAGACACTGGCTATCAAGCCAGGAGATTACCCACTAATATTTGGCCCAGATTGATAGGGGGTCATCCCCAGAGCCCCTGCACTGTTTCCTGACAGCGTGGTGTCCACTTACGCTCTTCAACAGCCACATTAGCTTGAGCGGACCATTTGTCCGTGTGAGCTGGAAGATTTAGCCAGCAAAGATGGTGAGTCGTTTCTCTGCTCATGAGCCCAAAGAAATCAGGGTAGTGAGCCTTAGACAAAGTTAGTTCATCTTTTTTATTAATCATTTTAACCTTTTTCTTTTTAAGCATTTTAGAAAAAAAATTCACATGTACCCTCCCAACTCCCTATTGTAATAATCTTTTGAGCTTGTTGGTTGAAAGATGATGGGTTTGTAGTCTAAAAATAGGACAAAGTGGGGATAACCTTGAGGGTGAGAGATTCATTTGAGCCACTTTGATTCTGGCGAATATGGTCATCCAATGGGCACCGATGAGTCACTCATGACGTGCAATCCAGGAATGTGCTGAGTTCACCTTCCTCTCCTCTCTAGGATGCTTTGATGAATGCGTTAGACTCACTGACTCACTTGAAAATTATTTTTCATCCAGGTACTAGATGCCTGAAGTAGAAAGATAAGGGATTACAGTCCTTGCCTTCAAGTAACTCATAGTCTCCTGGGAGAAGGAAAAGGGAACATAAAGGCTTACACTTTCAGTAGGGTGACCCCTAAGGAAACCAGGGGAGACCCAGGAAGAACAACCAACTTGGAGAAGGACACAGAAGTGTCCAAGAAGTGACATCCAAGACCAAAGAGAAAAATATTCCAGGGTGGAGGGGCTGTTATGGAGCAGAAATCCAGATTGGAAATTTAATAATTTCAAGTGACTGTTTGCAAAATCCATTTACTTCCAGAAGTCTAATCTCTGAAGTTTAGTCAGGGATGGAAGAGATGATGTTTGTGCCACCCAAATGATGGTGCTGGTCCTCCTGGAAAAAAGAGACTGCATCCCTGTTGGCTTTCTGGGCTGATGTGGAAGTAGGTTTCTCTACTGTGCCATTGATGTTGAGCACACCTGGCAAGTAGGTTTTCTGTGGGAGGCAGTGAGCAGGACAAGGGGCAAGAGTGAGGCCAAACTGGAGTTGAGAAGGGGAAGATGATACTAGACCATTCACGGGCTCTCTATGGGAGTCATGATCCAGAAAGGGCATCCCGGGGAGACAGTGGCCATGAGCAGGGGAGACCTAGTCCTAGCCCTTCTTCCACCAACCCCACCCTGGTTCTCGGCTCACCCAGCTGCTTGGGAAGCCAAAATAACTGAGGCTGAGATTTACTCTGGCTGCTGAAGGGGGCTCCAACCCTCCTCCAGAAACAGCCAAGCACATGGACACAATTTGTCATCATTTGTTAAGTTACACCATCAATAAGCACAATGCCCAGCTTTCTGTAGCGTGATGCTTTTAACCCCCAGTTATGTGTAGAATCTCATATTACCCACCTCACTGGGTCGTTGTGAGGATTAAGTGAAACTGCTTTCTCTATAAACTGTACAGCACCATATAAACACAGATTATTCCTGTTATTTTACTATCATCAATCCACACAGAAAATCTCAAGAGGCTGGGAGGCAGGCATTATTAACTCACATTTTTGAGTTGACGGAACACAGAGGAAAAGGAAGAATATGCAGTTCACGGACTCAGAAAAGCTGTGGCTGCTTACTGTTCCGGAAGAAAGGAAATAAAATGGTAGATTTTACAAACTCTTTTCTCATACAACAATTTCAAGTTTAAATAATATGGTTTGATTTCATTTTACTTCTTCTAAGTCTCTAAGAGTTCCTCTGGGAGAATAGTCAGAAAGAGGTGTTTCTCCTTTCAATCTTCACTTTACAAACAGCAAATTTGGTATGGCTACCCGTGAGAACAAAGAAGAGCTAAATCAAATGGCTGGGTTTTTATTTTTCCAGTAGAGATCATCTTCAAAAAAAAAAGGACGTGTGTTCAGGATAGGCAGGTGTGCAGGAGTGGCAACTTCTGAGAACAAAATGTTGACTCGTGTTTCCCCGGAGGGCAGGGCAGTGCCTGAGCACCCGAGCATCTTTGCTCCTGCCCACGCTCAAGTGGCTCTGCTCACACCGCCATCGATCCCCTCTGCGAAGTGTCTTTGTCATTTGTAGCTCTAAGTGCTGCAGCGGCTGCAGGCTGATGGAGTGGGGCTGGTGTGTTTGGGCGGCCAGAAGTGAGATGAGGGCTAGAATTCCCTGCTGGAGAGGGCCTTATCTTGATGAAAGGAGCCAGCGGCCAGACACTGCGAAGGGGCTTTGCACTTTGCATTAGCTACAAAGCCTGGTGGCATTAGAGCTTGGGGCCTGCCCACTCTCCAGAGTGTCTGGGCTTGCTTAGGCTGGGGTCCAGGGGAGAGGGATAAAGAGTGGCTGGATCTCCATCAGGCACATCTGAGCCAGGAGAGGGGATGCCACGCTGGAAGTAAAGCAAAGGCAGGAACTACCAAAAGCTTTAGGCAAAACCTCTGCTGGGGAAGTAGGACATGATTTTCTTGAGGATGACCTAAGTCTGGGGCTGTCCTAGCTCCTGCTTTCATCCTAGTGTGATTATAAACAACACTCCTCCCAAGTGTCCCTCTCATCTTAGGTGTGTGCCTACGATGTAACCCAGGTGCCCAAGGACACAGTGCAGGCTGACATTTACCCAGTACTTGTCATGTGCCAGGCGTAATTCTAAATACTCTTTAAAAAAAAAAAAAACTTTTACTATTGGAGTATACTTGTTTTACAACATCATGTCGGTTTCCGCTGTACCACAGAGTGAATCAACTATATGTACACATGTATCCCCTCCCTCACTAGCCTCCATCCCATCTCCGCCCCCGCACCCCTCTAGGTCATCACAGAGCACCAAGCTATACAAGCTCGCTGTGCCATAGAGCAGCTTCTCACTAGCTATCTATTTACACACGTGCGTGTGTATGTGTGTTAGTCACTCCATCGTGTCTGACTCTTTGTGACCCTGTGGACTGTAGCCTGCCAGGCTCCTCTGTCCATGGGATTCTCCAGGCGAGAAAACTGGAGTGGGTTGCCAGTTCCTTCTCCAGGGAGCATTCCCGACCCAGGGACCAAAGCCGGGTCTCCCACATTGCAGGCGGCTTCTTTACTCTCTGAGCCAACAGGGCAGTGTATGCACGTCAATGCTACCCTCCCAATCTGTCCCACCCTCCCCTTCCTCCCCCTGTCCAGGTGTCCTTTCTCTACGTCTGCTCAGGGCTCTGATTGTTCTTTAGTATCCCCATGAGCCCTTCTACCCAGGTGTCCTTCTCCCCAGGACGCGGCTGAGGACACGGGCTCAGAGTGACTCTATCACTGGCCTAGAGCCACCCAGAGGGGAAGTGGCACTGTCCGAACCCCAACGCAGCTCCACCCCGAGGGGCCGCCTGGGTCTGGGGCCTGTTACAGCTCTTCACAGGGTTCTTAAGTACAAGACAGAATCCGAGTCCACTGTCCTTCTCAGGTTGTTGGCTGACTCCCAGAAACAAGTTTCCCAGGGTTTTCAGGCATAAGATGAACCTTAAGGTCTATCTTCCTGCCTAGTTTGAAAAGGGAATACAATAAGCAGAAATCACTTGCCTTCAAGTGCGATGCTGGGCTGGATAACAAAGTGCAAATTTCTCCAACTCTGAATGGGAAAGGTATCAAGTGATACCTGTACTTATAGACTCTTATTTCTCATAGTGCCACAGAACTGTGCCTTTGCAGAGTAGGGACCCAATGTGTGTGACGAAGAGTGAGTTTTTAACAGGACCAGAGAATTGTAAAATAATACTAACAGCACTTTGGGGTGCCCAGTTCTTGCCAGTTCTAAGCAACTATCATGTAAATGGGTCTTTAATCACATCCTGGAAGAAGATAACAAGACTTGAAGATGGCAATATTTTTGATTAAGTGTTAGCCATTGAATCTGACCTCAGTGAGGATATTTGTTGCCAATAGAGGTTGGTGTGTGGGGTGCTTTCACCCGCATCAGAAACCCTTCACTTAGAGGGTTCCATCTTACAGCCCTTTGTCCTCTGTGAGATGTTGGCTCTTTCAACCCAGGTTTGTAAACATAAGTCTGCATCTGCCCCAAAGGAGTCGCTGCCACTTGGGAGGTGTGCATTCCCTTCCTGGAATTTAGATGTGAGCAAACTCAGAGAGGCTGAAGCAAAAAACCCAGAGTGGCCTTGAAATCAACTTGCCTTTTTCACCATTTGAAACCATCCTGAAAGGCTTCAAAGCCCAAGGGCAGGGAGATGGTTCATCATTTTCAAGGTCTCCATGCAGGGAGACTGACCTTCCACAGAGCTTACAGCAGATCCAGGGTAGAGATCGTGAGTGGTTTCTCAAGAAAACTACTGTGGCCTCCAAAATGCTGGCAAGAAGCCACTGGGTTTTGAGGGGCTGGGTCTTCCCATCTGGTGCATGAGGCAGGGGAAGGACTGACCCAGAAGAGACTGGAATGGGAGCTCAGTGAGGACAAAAAGACACACTTCTTTGGATTTTTGATGACTACTATTTAAGGAAAGAGGAATATTCATCTATCACAATACAATAATTGATGTTTTATACCAAGAAATTATGTAAGGATACATTTTGAGCAGAATTAAAACACAATTTTAATGGCTATTGCTGTTTAGTCACTTAGTCACGTCCAACTCTTTGTGACCCCATAGATTGTAGCACACCAGGCTCCTCTGTCCATGGGATTCTCCAGGCAAGAATACTGGAAGGGGTTGCCATGGAAATGGTTAATAATTCTGTCTAAAAAAAAAAAAAGACAGCTTCCTTTACGTGGTATCAAGATGGTGGGTTAACTTACCTGTTAATGCTAAAAATCTCTCTGGATTCTTTTAAAGTCTATGTCAAGGGCCTGATCCTTCAAGTATTTATTCCAAACTCCTCAAAGGTTAGGAGATTTTCTTTGGTGGTGGTGATGGATTAGTCACTTAGTCGTGTCCAACTCTTTGCGACTCCACTGGTTGTAGTCTGCCAGTCTCCTCTGTCTGTGGGATTCTCCAGGCAAGAATACTAGAGTGGGTTGCCATTTCCTTCTCCAGGGGATCCTCCAGACCCAGGGATCGAAACTAGGTCTCCTAGCAGTGCAGATGGATTCTTTACAAACTGAGCCACCAGGGAAGCCCTGGGAGCTTTTCTTTAAGACTTTATTATTTCACTTGCCATCAGAACTGTAGTTGGTGTGTGTGTGTGTGTGTGTGTGTGTGTGTGTGTGTGTATTGGCTGTGTCTGGTCTTAGCTGCATCGCTCAGAATCTTCATTGTGTCACACGGGCTCAGTCGATATGGAACATGGGCTTAACTGCCCCACAGCATGTGGGATCTTAGTTCCCTGACCAGGGATTGAACCCAAGTTCCCTGCATTGGAAGGCAGATTCTTAACCCCTGGACCCCCAGGGAAATCCCAATATGGATGGTGTTTAAAGTCTCCTAAGATGTCTATGTACATTTTCCTTTATATTTCTCAGGTTGAATGTTTCTTTCTTTTCCCCTTCAAGTCTCTGAAATTAGGACATACCCTGGTAGCCCTCACAGGAATCTCCTGTGTTTCTGACTTGAGCAAGATCTTTTGGATGCTCTGGTTGTAGGACAATTTGATTCCATAAAACAAGGACAGAAAAGAAAGCATATTCGTTCCCTCTCCTCCAGCTTATCAAGACGGTCCTTGCACTGCGATTCTTTACCCAATCTCTGCTTCTTTATTTCAAGATTACAAAATTTAAAGGACCATCTTAAACAACAACAAAAACCTCTACCTACATTAGCAATTATCATTAACTCCCGTTTACAATCATTCCATTTTCCCTCCTGCTGTTCTAGGAAAATCTGAATTAAAAAGCCTGGTGCTGCTCAAGGGCAATTAATAGCACCGAGATGACAAAAGATCTTGGAACAGCTGACAAAGTGGCCCTGGGAGGGAACTGGGCCCTAGCTCAAAGTCGCGGTGGGGAGCGTGTACCCCGTGCAGCCTGAGCTTTTATGCGTGAAGAATGAAAGGATTTTCATCACTCAGGATAATGCAATTAAAAAGTACACCACCAGAACCCACCCCATGCCAACTTGTTCAAAATTGGGCCTCGGACCCAGGGGCCTGGAATGAAATTGAAAGCTTAAACATCTCCATCGGCAGGGAGGGAGGGGCGGGCCTTGGTCTGCTTCCTTGTGCAGACAGGTACCTGTTAGAACAGGAGGGACATATGTTCATTGCCCGTGGTAAGAGATGATTACAGGACCTAGGACGGGTGGACAGAGGGAGAACTGACTAATGTCAGAGAAGAAGCTAATTAAAGTGTGATCATAGGTCTCTTTCTCCCCTTTCTGTGCAGTGTTTCTGCTTTACGATGTATGCACACAATTTAACGTCCTTGGTGAGAGGGAAGACACCATCTCTAATTGCCCGAAAATGACATCGTGTTTGTTGTCCTGGATGCAGAGTTGCCCAGGTGGAAATTGTTTTTCTGATTAGCGTGCTTGGACAGACTCTGCAAGGTCCAGCGTGCAGTTGGGAATTTTTTTTCTAATCTCACAGAGATGAGCACAATTTAGGCTGCAGATTACTGACACACCAGAGCAATCAATCGGTCCTGGCAATTGCTCTGACCCTGGATTGGCAAGAGCCCTGATGAGATGGAAAGGCATCTCCCTACCCAGAGACCCGGAGATGAGCCCGGGCCGGGTTAGGGAGGCCCGCTTTCTGTCATCTGGCTGTAAGGGCCCCAGCAGCAATCTTGAAGCTGTTTGCTCCTGCCTGGTGTTCACGCCACAATATTCACACTTCTTACTCTGACTCCTAGTGTGGTTCCTGTCCCCAAGATCACTCCTAAGAGCACACACTTTCCAGGAGGGAGTCACACTGCTGTTGGCTGTGAAGGACTCACATTGGCTTGTTCCCCTGAGACTTCCATGCAAAGGGGCAAGTTCACAGCACTCTTCTGTCCAATCAGAAAAATTCCCTATGAAACCAGTTCTGGGAAAGAGTGAAAGAACATAAAGGAACTGGGGGAAATAAATCCACAGAGGAAAAAGAGAAGGCAGACCAAGAGGTTTTGGCTACCTAAGAATGACAGTTGGAGGTGGCCTTCCTGGATAGCACAGTGGGTTAAGAATTGCTTGCAATGCAAGGGATGCAAGAGACACAGGTTTGATCCCTGGGTCAGGAAGATCCCCTGAAGAAGGAAATGACAACACAATATTCTTGATTGGGAAATCTCTTGGACAGAGGAACCTGGCAGGCTACAGTCTATGGGGTAGCAAAGAGTCAGACACAAATGAATAACTGAGCATACACACACCAGGATGATGGTAAAGTTGACCAGGCGCTACTTCTGTAGCAGGGACTGTACTGTCTTCATTTGCATGCTCTTTTTTAACATTCATACTAAATCTTATCAGTTCAGTTCAGTTCAGTCGCTCAGTCATGTCCGATTCTTTGCGACTCCATGAACAGCAGCACGCCAGGCCTCCCTGTCCATCATCAATTCCCAGAGTCTACCCAAACCCATGTCCATCGAGTCAGTGATGCCAGCCAACCATCTCACCCTGTGTCGTCCCCTTCTCCTCCTGCCCTCAATCTTTCCCAGCATCAGGGTCTTTTCAAATGAGTCAGCTCTTCACATCAGGTCTTTTATGGTGCCCATTTTACAGATGAGAAAGCTGAGGCTTAAAGAGGTTAAAGACACATGGAAAGTGGCAGGGCCAGAATTCAAACTCATTAGTCTGGTTTCAGACTTGGCCCAAACTCCTGAACAAGCTGAGTGTCCAATTGACACAGAGAAAATCCAAGATTCTTAAGGACAGACACATTTCCAGTTAACAAAACTAGATGAAACATGGCAACTTCTAGAATTTGTTATGAATGTGTTGTCTAGCCAAAACAGATAATGGGCAACTCCTAACCAATCTTCTCCTTCATGATGATCTTCTATGGAACAGTTCCTATGGTGCCTCTGGGCTGACAAGGGTTCACATTTGGAGTTTCTTGGGAAAGACACAGAATTACAGCTGCCCCAAGCCTAGAGCTCAGGATGGTACTTGTTTCCAGGATGCACAATTCAAAGGGTGCTTGGGAAAGTGGAGAGGCCAGGGAGGGGACACCATGGGAGGGTGGAGAACATGTTTTTTAGACGATGCAATTCCTTTGGGAAGAATTTGCATATCCACCTTGTGAATGAACGGTAGTCAGGTGTAGAAAGCAGGGCCAATCTAAAAGCTAAAACCTCACTCTCCTCAGAATGAATAGCCTTTGGTCTGCACTCTATTGGCAATTAATGATACACCATTCTGTTACATCTCTCTTACTACTGTCTTGTGTTATTGGCTTCAACCTTTATTGTTTACTTCCTCATGTATTATTGACCTGTCTCCCTGCCTGTTGATAAGCTCCTAGAGAGGGGAAAATGAAGTTTTAAAATTATTTTTAACCCCTGTTGTACCTAACAGAACATCTAGTACATATCGATCAACTGATAAAAGAAGATGCTCGTGCTCATTTTTTTCTCCCAGTTTGAAGTAACAAAAGAAATTTAATCTAAGACATACTGGAGGGGCTCAGAGCCCTTCTGAGCCCAGACGAAGAAGGGGAGGAAGAAAAAGCTCAGAGGAAGACCTTTTTCATCGCAACTCCAGATGCTTCATGCATGCATCTCTCCATCCATTCATCTGGTAATCCATTTATTCCATATTCCTAAAATTATACCAACGAGTGGGGTACAAAAAGGAACAATCATGTGGGCGTGTCCTTCAGGACCTCACAGCACCATAGGCAGGAAAAGAGGGCCATGGCCGCTAATATTTAGGAACGTGGGACTACCTGAGGGTCTCAGGTTGCTGGTAAACATATCCTCACATCCTTGTCTATTAACTCAGTTATTCGCCCAATAAATATTTATTGAATCTTTACTGGAAACTGAGATATACATGTGAATAAGGTAGATACATTATACTCATGAAGCTCATAGTCTAGTGAATGAGACATTTACAAACTAATACCAATGATTGTTTAATTGTAAATGCAATGAGAAAGAAGCGTGAGTTTATGTGGAAGTATACAATGGGTGTGTGGGGAAGGGGCTAACCTCAATTTGGCCCAAAGTAGTAGCGGTCCAAAAAGTATTTCCCATAGACGTTTCACCGAAACTGAAACTTAAAGGCTGAGGAAGGGTTCACCAAAGGAGAAAGTATGAAATGGTGAAACGTCCCGGTTGGGTGGCTTGGAGGTGATAAAGAGCTTGGCACAAAAGAGGAAATGAAATAACATTAGTCAGTAGAGCATGGGTGTGAGGGTGTTGGTGCCAGATGGAGCTGATGAGTGAAGTACAGCTAGGTCACACAGGAGGTTTGAACTGTTTTTGTTTCAGTTTCACCATCTAGCATGCACCCACTCTTTTGTTGGCAGGCATCTCCCACTCTCCATGACATCAGCTGTATCCACAGCTATAGTTTCCTGCTATGGAGAATGAGGCAGAGAGACCCTTCACCTCCCATCTCCTGGCATCCAAGGCATAGTCACAGGACCTGTGTTTGTCCACTCACACACCCTGGATCACCCTGGTCTCTGGATCTGGGCAGGAGTTGCAAAGTCGAGGGAAGGATGTGACATTTATTCATGGCACTGGTGCCTGTGGCATCCAGCAGTAGCAGCAGATCTATCCAGGGGCTGGTCCTTCCATCTGGCCTCTAGAGTCCCCTCCATTCTTCTCATTTCCCAAGGCAAACAGGGATTCTGTGAGACTGCTACCATCTTCACAAAACCTCCCTGTCTGTCTAAGTCCATCAGAACCTAGAACCTTGATCCGTGAACAGTGATCAGGAGGTTGGTTTCTAACTTAAGGACAACAGAAGCCTTAAAAGACTCCACTGAAGGTGTAACAAGAATGAAGTTGATTATGAACATCTCTGAAAGTCCTTTAGTTTTCAAACTACCTCCACATGACTTACTTGGTTTTTATAGAAACCAGAGATAGTTACTATCATCTCTCCATTTGGCATTAAAATAATAATGTCGTTGGAAAAATCCAAAGTGAAACTGTTAATTACAGAACAAATGTCAGAGATCAGGTCTTCTGACTTCTGGTACATTGCATCTTCTGTTTCATGGCTTCCACGTCAGAAGCAGTAGTGAATCATTTAAGCTTGGTACCTAAACTCACCTATAGAAACTCGTACACTCCATGCTCATCCCCATCACTATTTATATTAGATACTAAATTCACATGAGAAAGTAGGTAGCAGTCCAAGAACAGAGTCTGTAAATAATTCTAAAGCACAAAAGGACAGGTAAGAATTTACAGGCTCACAATTTTGTGTAGCTACCAAGTCACGCACTCTCACTAAAGAAAAATTGGAAGCTTGGAATCACAAGATGCCAAAAAACAACAAAAGGTATATTAGTAAAAGGATCAAGCAGGGTATCAGGGAGGCTGATGGGAAGCAGCAAAGATCGAGACTTCAATCATAAGCTTTGACTTGAGACGTGGAGACAATACCTATCTTGTAGGACTGTTGCAAGGATTAAACAAAGTAGCCTGTGGAATATTCTTAGCATAAAGTTCAATATAGAGAAAATACTCTATTAGATCTTCATTACCTTCCTTTGCTTCCAGAGACATTAGAGGACTAGTAGGAATTTGTCCCCAGAACAGCGGTCCCCAACTTTTTGGCTCCAGGGACCAGTTTTGTGGAAGACAGTTTTTTTGTGGACTTGGGGTAGGGGGGGTAGTTTTAGGACAATTCAAATGCATTACATTTGTCATGCACTTTATTTCTAATCTAATGCTGCTGCTGATCTGATGGGAGATACCAGTCCGAGGCCCAGAGGTTAGCCTTGGATTGATACAATGAGTCACAGAGGCTCATTAGCACAGAGAGCCATGGTCAAATCCAAGTGTATCGGGGTGAGACTGGAGGGGCAGCCAGAGGGACAGCACGCAGTCTCTCCCCTCCTTCTCCAGGCCAACCGGAGAAGGTTGTTGCGCTTTGCTTTCTAATAAGTTCTGTGGAATTTAGACGACCTATTCAACCTTCAGGGATGTTAAAAGAAAGAAATCGGTGTGTCACTTGAAATAAAACACACAGACATTAATTCAACTTTCTTATTTCTTTTTCTAAAAACCAATTGATAAGCAAAGCTCTTTTCTTTTGGCGGGGGGGAAGAAACAAAAGAATATTTTGATAAACAAAGAGTATTTTCTTTTCTATGAAAACCAAATATTTTTCTACAAGCAAATTTTATTTTCCCAAATATTTGACAAGAGCAAGCTGTAAAATTCTGAAGGAGTTTAGTCAGCTGTGCAGATTGACTTTTGAAGTGTAAAATAAACCTTTACTTAACAGATGTCAGGACTGTGACTTTGAGAGATAATGACAGTTTTTATAGTAGGTTGGTGACAGAATTTCTAAGGAAAATGAATAAAGTTTTGGTGCCAAGTCTGAGAAAAAATGACAACATGATTATTAACAATTGACTGAATTGAGGAAAGCAAAAATAAGTGTTCTAATTTGTTTGATTAGACAGCATAAATTGTTCCATAAATACCAGTAAAATACATTTAACAAAAGGATAGGCTGTACCTTCAGGTAAAAATGAGCATAACTCAAAGGCCCTACCTCCCTCCAAAATCACCACGAATGAAATTGATGGAAAATCATTTCAAAGGCTTCAGACAAGAGATCAAACAGCCACTGAAGATGTTTTAATAGCTATATTCAGATTCTACCTCTGAAGCAGCAAATAAGAAGTCTGCAAAGCTGACAGACACTTTTCAGGTCAGCAACCACTGAAATATTTAGTAGAGCAGAAATCTTAGGCAAAATCAAATACCTCTGGGCCCCATTCCAACACCCTGCAATCTTCCCTTCATTCCAAGCTGTTTGCCACTGAGCAACTTCTGGGTGCAACTTAAGTCCTATTGTTGTTTAGTTGATAAGTCATGTCCAACTCTTTGTGATCTCATGGACTGTAGCCTGCCAGGCTCCTTTGTCCATGGGATTCTTCAGGCAAGAATACTGGAATGGGTTGCCATTTCTTTCTCTAGGGGATCTTACTGGACCAGGGATCAAACCCAAGTCTCCTGCATTGCAGGCAGATTCTTTACCTCTGAGCCACTGGGGAAGGCCCAACTCAAGTCCTGCTGCTCTGCAAAACCCTCTTGGACTCTTCTGTTCTACAGGCAGCTCTCTTCCTGTTCAAGAGGCCTCTGATATAATCTTCACTGCACCACTGAGCACTGGCCCACAAGAGTCTGGTAACTCTCACTGCACTTGGCAGTGTTTCCCAGGAGATGGCACACAGGGACCCCAGCTTCACATATGGATCCAGTTCTTTTCTGGAAAGGTGAGCTTGGGGAATAAAATAGGTAACTCTAAAAAATTTTACCTGAAGATTTGAAGCACGAATCTGGCCTGAACATCCAGTTCCTCCCTTCACAGTTAGTGATTTTTTGAAATGGTTGGGTTGAAATCAACTATATTGCTGTCTGATTTCTATTTATTCCATTTGTTCTTTGTTTATTCTTCTTCTTTTTCTGACTTGTCTAGGTTTAATTAAGCAATTATAATTCAATTTCATCTCCTCTATTGAATTGTTTAACTTTTTTAAGATAATTGCTAGTGATTGTCTTAAGATTTGCAATATAATTTTTCTATAATTTGTGTTCAAGTTCAAATAAATTTCATTGCTTCTTGTTGGAGAAGCACCTTGTTATGGTGTATGTCCAATTCCTCATTCCAATTCTTTGCAGTATTGTCATAAACTTTACTTCTGCACATTCTGTAAACATTTAAGACATTTGCACTATTTATGCTTTAAACAGCTAGTTTTTAAAGCAATTAATGTGAAAAAATGTATTTTACTGCTGTTCACCCCATCTCTAATGCTCTTCATTTCTCTGCGTAGATCTAAGTCTCTGATCTGAAGAAGCTCAGCTACCAGTGCATTCAATCCCTCAGTTTTCGTTTGTTTGAAAAAGTTTTTTTGTTTTTTTGAGTTTATTCTGAAGGTTATTTTCTCTGGATATAGAATTCTGGGTTGAAAGTCTCCTTCAGTACTAAACTGGCCAGACCACTGTCTTCTTATCTGATGTCTTTTGAAAAGAAGCATGCTGTATTCTCTGTGCTTGGTCTCTGTTGCAAACTCCTTAAAAGGTATCATCTTGACATTCATAAGAATGACATAGAAAAGTCTGCTACATTTTAAATGGATAACCAACAAGGACCTGCTACATAGCACAGGGAACTCTTGCTCAGCGTTATGTGGCAGGCTGGATGAGAGGGGAGACTGAGGGAGAATGGATACACGTATATGTATGGCTGAGTCCCCTCACTGTTCATCTGAAACTACCACAACATTGTTCATTGGCTATTTCATTGTTTCCAGTCACCCAGTCATGTTCAACTCTTTGTGACCCCATGGACCACAGCTCTCCAGGCCTCTCTGTCCCTCATCATCTCCTGGAGATTGCCCAAGTTCATGTTCACTGCATCGGTGATGAGGTCCAGCTCTCTCATCTTTTGATGCCCTCTTTAGTTCCTCTTCACTTTCTGTCATTTCATTGGCTATACTCCAATATAAAATAAATCATAAAAATAAAAGTCATATAAGCTACAGTGAAACTTCCCTTGTTCATACACCATTTGACCTCCCTGGATTTTCTGATTCCAAATTCAGTATTGTTGTTGTTTTCTCTTCAGACCAAGGAAACTCATCTTTACTCTTGTGCTTTTTTCAAGATCTATAAAATTCTTTTTGCTTTAAAATTCTATGATTGTCGACTGATGGAATATAAAAGTTAGGGCTTTTTTTTTTTAACAGACACACACTTTATTATTTTCTGCCCATTTTTTGGATGTTTTCATTAACAAAGTAAGCTGTACCAATTTTGAGACAATTATTGTGCACACATGGAGATAAGGAAAAGGATGAATAATTTCTTTTAACTGCTTTACCCCGCTGTGTGAACAAGAGAGGCTGAGATGAGTGGGTGCAGGGGGCTCAGAGTAGTATTTCCAGCTGCCTCCCCACATATGATGCATGAAAAGGAAAACAGACTCACATTGGCATTTGGGAATTAATTCATGGCTACAGAGGAATGCAAGGTAGAGGAAACCCCAGCCCCCTACCTCTGCAGTTAATAAATTTGTGTGCAGATGAGAGAGAAGGCCAGGTTCTTAGGCCAAACGCACAAAAGCTGTTTCTGATTGTTACCAGGCTAATTTCTTCTCAGTTTCATGATCATGAAGCATTTTCTAACAACTCTATCTCATTATTCTCTTCTAAGGGAACTCACTGTGTGAAGGGGGCATGGACCACTTGCAGGTACAAGGGCAGTCAATGTCTTTCATGATTCCATCTCCACTCACTGCAGTGCTAGGGCCTGAGACCATTTAAGCTACAGCAGATATTAGGTATGATGATGACAATTTTTTAAAAGTTCTTTTCCATGGTAGCTCAGACAGTAAAGAATCCGCCTGCAATGCAGGACACCTGGGTTTAATCCGAGTCAGGAAGATCCCCTGAAGAAGGGAATGGTAACCAACTCCAATATTGTTGCCTGAAAAATTCCATGGACAGAGGAGCCTGGAGGGCTACAGTCCATAGGGTCGAAAAGAGTCAGACAGACTAAGAGGCTAACACTTTCACTTTCACAAAGATTCTATACCATGATCTTTTCAGTGGCTTTAGAATCGAAGTGATGAGCAGAAATATTGGGTTTGTCACTGATGCAACGTTCCTCTAAAATGAAATACAAAATTGGAGGTCAGGCATGTGTGGTTGATACTGATTTTACTCTCTTAATTGACAGTATTGTTAATAACTAATGACCTAATTTGCATTGCAGAGGATCAGAATGGAGGGAATAGAGAAATAGCCTTTTTCAGTTCTGTATTTCATGAAAAGTATAAAACTGTTAGTGAAATATGTGACTCTTTTAGACTCTGGTTCTAACATACACAAACCCATTGCAAATGTTCCAGTTCAATCAGACCAGTTATTAGATGTCATGAAAATAATGAAAGGAAAAAGATGAGCTGGTTTAAATCATAAATAATGAAAGGAAAAATATTGGCTGGCTTAAAATTCTTTTCCTTAACTAGTTTGTGTAATTAGGAGCAGACATGGTCTCTCCCTCTACCAGCTTTTTCAAAAGTCAGAATGTTCTGCATCTTCTATAGCTTCCCATTTTTTACATTCTGAGGAGCAGAAAAATTTATGCAATTTCAACTTTTTTTTGGTCAAATAAAGACAGAAAAGCCATTTAGTAAAATATATATATTAATTAAAATATGAAGTTAAGGATTAACTCTGAAATGATAACTGTGAGTTAACTGCCCCTTTGTCAGAGACTTTTTTTTTTTCCAAACCATCTTTATTGTGGAAATATACCATTAGATCATAGGAAGAATGTATTTGGCATGTCAAATAGATAGGTTATTGCTCCAACTTCCTAGGAATCTTCTTTTACTTGGAGAAATATGGAAATGAGAATGTAAATTGTGGGCTTATGTGAGAGACAGCAGGACCAAAAGAAAAATAAGAGAAGAGATTAAAAATAAAAACAGGGTTAATAAGTATTCAGTACTCAAGTATAAAAAAGACTCCCGGTTAATTACAGGGGAAAAAAAAAAACTCAGTTTTTTACACCAGAATTATATTACACTCATGCAATATTCTGTGATTAACAGCAGCTACATAAAAGCCTTCTGGGATGTTATGTTTGTCAAGTGGGAGATTAAATCCTACTCAGAAATAAACATGAAATAAACAAGAAGCTCCATGCAATCCAGTCCCACTGCTCTGGCCTTTGAAAGAAAGGGTAAATTAGCAATGTTTTCTGTAGCGTCCAGCCTTGCAAATGGTTAAAAATATTTCTGGAGGAAAAACACCCAGCAGAAGCAGCGGGGTCGCCAGCCCGCGGCACTGTCTCGGCTCCCCTACCCTCCCCAGCCATCATGGCCGGCGCGTTTCCCCCGCTCTTTCACCTCCGCAAATGAGCACCATGTTCTCCAACCCCCAGTACATCTGTTGTACAAGCTTCAGATCAGAGCCTGCAAGCAGGGGCTACTGCCACCCACTCTGGGGCACTTGCTGCTCCACCAACTGTCAGCGATCGTGTGGTGTGTTTTCTCCTCTCCCCGTTTCCCTGTTCATGCATTTCTGGAAGTTAGCTGACAGGTAAAGAGAAGGAAATTCACCCAAAAATGAAATTCGCCAAATTCACCTCCCACAGTGCATGAAGTTCTTTGCCATTCTTTAGAAATGAACACAGAACCTAAAGAATATCGATATAGAAAAAGTATATCATAGACCAGAAAACCTGAAAACGGAACCCGCGGCTACCTTACCAGTTCAGACGGAATATCAGACATTCATTCACACATTCAACAGCTACTTACAGGCTTGACTGTGCAGAGCTGATGTTTAAATAGATAGGTCTCAATAGAAATAATGAATATTAAAGTACAGTTGAATAGGCAGCAGTAAATGACGAGTTTTATTATATTACCATATTGTACTTAAGGGCTGAAATCATGTCTTGGTTTTGCAGATTTGATCTTTTCCTTGCTTTCAGTGATGAGTATTTCAGCATGAATAAGAAATAATGTCATGCATCACTATCTGATGACATAGGGGCGAAAGGTGAAATGGGAATAGGAAAGAAAGGTCACGTTTCTTAGCCCATAGCACCTAAGTGGGATGAAGCACAGCACTGGGTAGGCTGAGATGACGAGCGATCGTTGGCAGAAGGAAAGACACAGCCTTGGAGAAAGTAGACTTGCTGCTATCTGTTTGTGAGGTCATTAAGTGGCCCATCTCAGGGAGAGAGGAAGGCCCCAGGAGGTCCTTGGGGAAGCACTAGAGACTTCCCAGCTCATACCTGGAGTGGATAGTGACCATTCATGGTTCAGGACCTACTTGACTGTTTACATCCATTTTGATGATCTGCACTAGACTTGAGTTTGGACTGATCTGCATACAGAGCAGCAGAAATGGAAGAGAACTTAAGCCTTCTTGATATGCAATCTGTTTATCGTAAATATGACACCTGGGGAAATGGGATAACTTGCCCATGTTCACAGAGCAGATGAGGAATAGCTAATATTTAGAATGCAGATTTCTCACAGACTAGGCTTTTTTTCCAAAAGGCTCCTTCACAAGGGTCTTCTGAACTAAGTGACTCAACACCCCCTGCCAATTTGGGATTAAGTTTGGCAAAAATGTAAGCATTTAGTTGTGTCATTTAAGAAATAATTGTCTTGGAGTCCCGATATATGTAGACCACCCTTTTGCTTATTCCTTAGCTTAGGTCGCATCCGAAAGTGTGCTGAATCTGTTTGTTCCTACTCGCTAGAGCTGATTGCTGAATTTCCAGCAGCTGTGCAAGTCAGATGATGTCATATCAGAAGCTTGATATCCGCCCACCCTGGGGGGAGGGTCTTCACCAGGGTCTACACCATGACATCCATGCTGAGAAGCTGGTTGTCAAGCACTTGCCAGTGCATCACTGGTTACATCAGTTGCTGAATCTATAATTGGATAAAATATGTGCTACATCAATTTCAAACATTTACTCGATAGACCAACTCTCTCCAGCAACAGCATAATAGCCTGAATATAATTACCACACTTAATAAATATTAAATAATATGAGCCATCGTATTCTTTTCTCCCTGTGAGTCACTTTGAGCATCCGGTGACCTTACCACTTGCATCGTAAAAAGCTACAAGTTCAAGTCAGCATTATCTGGACGTCTTGGTCTTTAAAAGCTTACATGCCTACTCAGTTTCTAAATGCTATAAACTGCTAGAATTAGGATGTTTACAATCATAAATCTTCATCTCAAAGCTAGTCCCTTGCCTTCCTGAAAATCTGAACCTACAGACTGTGCCAGAATTGAAACAAGTTCCTTAAGGGAACGAAAGACCACAAACTGCTTCCCACACACACCTGCCCCGGTACGGGGAAATAAGCCTCTCAAGACAGGTTCTCGCCCTGTTTACACAGAAGGTCTAGTCTTACCTGCTTTCTTAAAACTGCTATGTGGTGTAATTTTTGGTTTATAATTGTATTGCTGAGTGATCTTGAATCTGCTAAATCAGATGATCTGGTCTTTTTCATAGAAGGAACATTTTGAATTCACCATAAAACAGTAGCTCAGAGGCAAATAGTAGGTAGTGGTGGGTGGCTTTTTAAGTCTAAATGTTTTTTCCTATTTGATTTACTTAATTGAGCTAATGGGTTCTATGATCAGCTGAATAGTCCGGTAGCTAAAGTCATCATTAGCTATTTTCTTGGCTAACCCAATAATGACCCTTAAATTGTCTCCAGTATTTCCAATTACCTTTGAAAAACATGTGGAATGTCAGAAGCCCTAATAGGAAACATATATGATATGATGTTTATTGGAAATCTACTAGGAAAACTTGTCATTTTCACAAAGTCCTTTTAAGTGTCAAGCAGAAATGGTGAAACAAATTATGAAACAAAAACAGATAAGGATCTGAAGAGAGGATTTTGTTTTTAGAAATACTGGAATCAGCGGGTACTGCAATAATTTAGAAATCCTTTAGCCCAATCATTTCATTTTATGGTTGAGAAAACGAAGGCTGGAGATGATAATTACCTTATAAAGATAACATAGCTAACGAGTGGCAGCAAAATTAGAGCCCATTTTTTTCCCATTGAAAAATGTATTTTTTGTACGTGTCTATTAAAAATATGCTTTGCTTAAGCAGCACTTAAACTTCAAATTCCAAGTGGCTTAAGCCTCTCTCTCTTCCCGTTCTGTCTCTCTCTCTTTCTTCCTCTCTCACTCTCCTCTTTCACATAAACATAAATTGCAATTCATTTGCAGTATCATTTTCAAAGCACTGAACTAGCTGCTGAGGATGAGGTGGAGCGATAGAATGTCAGCATGACGGAAACTCAGTTCCTACCCTCACTTTGCAGCCTGGTGAGGATGGTGTGTTGTCTGACAGATGGTATAAGGTAGTAAACAAGAAGAATTAGGAGTTGGAGTAAAATTGCTGAGTGTGGGTTGGGTATGAAAGTAACTTTAGGTTCTAAGGTGGATCATTAGCGTTGTGACATAGGTTGAAATCTCACACGTAGGCAATTCCTCATTGGAATAGTCAGTTCAGGCTCCCATCTTGGGGTTTTGTAATTTTTTTTTCTTGGTGTAGTAAAATTCAAGGAAAATCATTTTTGTCAAGCAAATTCACAAGAGAATGACTGACTGCACCTAACCTTATCTTGTTAAATCACAGCATGGAAAATCATTGCCACAGGGTCTGGAATACCTGTCAGCTGGCCATCACAGTCTCTACCCTGCAGCAAAATCTGTGAGCTGCTCGGAGCACTGCATATGCATTATTTATCTTCGGATGCCCAGCACCAAGTGTGATGTTTGTCACAGTGATGGTGCTCAAGAAATGTATAGTGAATGAACGAATAAATGAGCTAACTACCAGAAGACTGCTTGTTGAGCATAAATCCAGCAAAAAAGAGTTGGATGGTTCTAAGAAAGGGGGTCAGCTCACAATTATAAGTGTACAAAGAGACTGTGAAGGATCTTCACTACACCATCTGCATCCAGTCATCTCGGAGACAATGAACAGGTCTCTGACTCCAAACGTGTGAGGGTCCATATTCTGAACCATGATGCATGATTCCCCCACCCTCAGAGAGAGCGTAGCACTCCCTTTCCGGCTCCTAGAGACAGAACTGGAGGTCTTTTTCAGGAGCTCTCTGTGTCTGGTCATGAGGCCCACTTCTAGATTTCAGGCTGCATTGGGTTTAGGTCAGAGAACATGAAAAAGGATGGACAAAATAGTGAACACTCCACTAGTTCGGCGGTACTTCAATTTTAGATGTGTTCTCCAATCTGTCAGCTACTAAATGGCAACCCGTTCCTGTATTCTTGCCTGGGAAATCCAATGGACAGAGGAGCCTGGTGGGCTGTGGTCCATGGGGTTGCAAAGAATTGGACGCAACTTAGCAACTAAACAACAACAAATTGACTTTTTAGAGTCTGCAAACAGCTGCTCTGCGCATCCTGCCACATTCCACATAGCATGTGGAATCTTTGTTCCCTGACCAGGAATCAAAACCTCACCCCCTGCACTGGAAGTGCAGAGTTTTAACCACTGGACCACCAGGGAAGGCCCCAAACTTCCTAATTTGTTTACATTTTGTCCCATCTGCTATATTATTTTCTCTCTTTTCTTCTCACTCTCTAGGTAGATAGCTTTCTTTCCGGAATCATTAAAAACTAAGTTAACATCATGTTTGTTTTATAACTACTTCATTATGTTTCCTACAAATGGAGACCATTCTATATAACCGTAGTACAATTATCAAAGTCAAGTAATTTAATACTGACATAATGTCATTGTCTATTCCAGTCCATATTCAAATCTTTGATTCAAGATTATGCATTTCATGTATTTTTTTGTGTCTCTTTAATATCTTTCATTGGTAATAGCTCCTTGATCCTTTCTTTGTTGCCCTTGACCATCACCATTTGAACAAGGCAAGTACATTATTTTGAACATCCTCCAATATGGGTTTACTGATATTTCCTCATGCCTGGATTCTGCTTGTGAATTCTTGGCAGGAATACTACAAAAGTAATGTTCTGTCCTTCTCAAGGAACCATATCAGGAAGCTCTTGATGTCAGTTTTTTCAATTTTTTTTTTTTTTTTTTGATAACTCAATTATAGTTGCATCCACCAGGCTTACCCATGCAAAACTAATAGAGCCTCTGCCCAAGAATAAGTTTAGGGAAATCAAGCTGCTTACTCTTGCAAAACTTCTTTCTCTTGCTTAGTTTAGGTTGGTGATTGTTTTGACCTAACATCTAGGGAATGCATTATTTGCATTCTGCCTGGAATCAAAACAAGCCTGAGTTATTCTTTTGCTGCTTGCTTGCTATTCCGGGCTGAGAGCTGTGTCAATGCCTGGGTGGCAGTGGGCCTCTCCCAGCCACCGTCTGGGCAACCACCATTATTGTGCATGCCTGTGGTACCCAAATGAATGGAGGTTGACCAGCTCTGTGGGTGGGAAGGAAAAGATTCGCAAGACGACAAGGCCCTAATTTTCATGGGAAAAATGTCTATCCTAAGCCTTACTTCTGGTTCTTGAAATAGTCTACCAAAAAAGTGCTTTTTGAAAATGAATTTCAACCAATGAGCCATTCAAGAGAGTTCAGTTCCTGAAAGCCCTGGCAAACCCCCATCCCCTCAGTTTCCACAGTTCTACAGTGTGTGATATCGCACAAGTTGTACATGAGTTGAAACAAGTCATCAATATTTCATTTCTATATATATAACTCCACTGAAATGCAAGTCTGACAAAGCAAATGCCCATTAAGGAAAAAGAGAAAAAAAAGAAGAGAAAGAAATTTGCACCAGGGCATTTCCTGGATATATTCACACTGATGAATCGAGGTCATATCCTCAAAGAGTTTGTTATATTCAGGAGGATCCTGGTGAATATTTCCACCTTACTGCAAACTCAGCCATTATCACCCAACTTTCAAAGCTACTAGAGAGAGACGAGGAAGTAAATATAGACCTGAGCCCCTGCCAGGTGAAGAACTGTGGTCTCCACTTTCTTTGGTCCAGCAATTTAAGGCATTTAGAGGATAAATTATGGATTCATCCTTCATCGTGATTGATTAGTCTCAATATTTTGATGCACCTTTTTCAGAGACTTGAGTGCTCCAACTCAGGGCCATGAGAATAAGAGCCTTGAGCAGCTTACATTCCTGGAATTTTTAGGTTTCTGTCTCCATAGAATCCAGATATCTCCCCCAAAATCATGCACTTGACAAGTGGAGTGGAGAATCACCCTGGGCTACAGAGGAAATTTTGCAGTTCTTTTTGCTCCAGTGGCCGGAAGTTCCTCAGGACAACAGAAAAAGTCTATGCAGACAAAACCATGGGGTGTATATATATATATATATATATATATATTTGGAGTTAGTGCTTTCATTTTCTTTGAGCAAATACCCAGGAGTGTAATTACTAGATTATGCAGTGGTTCTGTTTTGTTTGTTTGTTTTGTTGAGGAAACACCATAATGTTCTCCATAGTGGCTGCACCAATTCCTTCCAACAGTAAATGAAGCTGCCCTTTTCTCCACATCTTCACAAACACTAGTTATTTCTTGTCTTTTTGATAATAGCCATTCTGATGGGTGTGAGGTAATACTTTATGGGACTTTGAGTTGCATTTTCCTGATGATTAGTGATGCTGAGCATATTTTCACAGATCAGCTAGCCATCAGTATGTCTCTTTTGGAAAAGCACATGGTATGTTAGATACTCTACCCATTTTTAATAGAATTGTTTGGTCGGTTGTTACTGAGTTGCATATTTTGGATATTAACTCCTCATCAAATATATGATTTGCAAGTATTTTCTCCATCTTTCAGTAGGTTGCCTTTTCATTTTGTTGATGATTTCCTTTGCTGTGAAAAAGCTTCTTAGTTTGACATAGTACCACTTATTTATTTTTGCTTTCTTTGCTTTTGTTTTGATATCAAATCCAAAAAATCACCCCTGAACCAATGTCAAGCCATTTACTGCCTGTTTTCATCTAAGAGTTTTGTGGTTTCAGGTCTTCTATTCAAGTCTTTATTTTGAGTGAGTTTTTCTGTGTGGTGTAAGACTGTGGTCCAGTTTCTTTTGCAGGTAGCTGTTCAGTTTTCCCAGCACCATTTATTGAAGAAAATGTCCTTTTCCCATTGTATGTTCTAGGCTGCTTTGTCATAAATTAATTGACCACACATGTATGGGCTTATTTCTGAGCTCTCCACTCTGTTCCATTAATCTACTGTCTATTTCTATGCCAACACTATACTGTTTTGATTACTATGGCTTTGTAACATCATTTGGAATCAAGAAGCATGATGATGCTAGCTTTGTTCTTCTTTCTGAAGATTGCTTTGGCTGTTTAAGGTCTTTTATGGTACCAAACAAAATTTAGGATTGTTTATTCTACTTCCATGAAAAACTGTAAGTTTCTTGAGAGCTAGACCTATTTTATGTATTTTTTAGTTATTATTTCTTACCAGGTCTCATAGTTATCTCTCTCATGTGATGGATACCAAATAAATATTCATTGGTAGATTAATGGATCCCTATCACCTTGCCCCCAAGATACCCTCTTCTCTATGAGAGGAGACAAATATAGCATGGGTTGAATATTAGGTTGCCTCTTTATAGCTAATGGAATGTCCCTGAGTAATAGCACAGTAAGTAAGGCAAGGATGTAGTCCTTGCCTTTGGTAACCTACAAAGTCACAATGCCATAGCTGGGGCTTAAGAGGACACCACTTCCTCTCCATATTGGTTTCCCTGTTTGCATGAGGAAAATGCAAAAGCTTGTGTTCATGATGATGAACTCACTCTTTCCCTCTTGGAACACAAAACCATTTCCCGTTTACCTGTGGGCCATCTCAGAGATCCATCCATCAGGGCTGGAGATGCCCTATTAAGCCATCCAGGCTGTCCTGCGGAGGGGCTGACTGGTCCCCACTGTCCATTTTCCAGACCTTCATCCTTTTCACTCTAAGCCTTTCACACTGAATTTACAAATGGGTTTTAAACTGGATCACCTCAAGATGAATTTCTGTGCTCAGTCAGATGCTAGCAGTGTGTTATTTGGTTTGTGGAAAATGGGAGTTTAGTGAGGTTAATTTCTCCCTCCTCCCCACCTTAGGCTAATTATTGAAGAAACTGTTTGCAGACCTGGAACTTCTCATAATTCATCCTGCCTTCTGTTTCTTTAGAGTCGGGGCTCATAAATCTCTGTTTGTGATGACATAATCAGTTACGAGAGGAATGAGGTGCTACTGCCAGCCAAGAATTACAGCTACAGACAGGCTCTAAGCAAACCAAAAGAGACTCATCCGGAGAGATTCTCCCCCGCCCTTTTCTTCCCTGACTTGCAAGAGTTGATTTGTTGAGACACTCTCGTGAACAAGGAGAGCCACAACATATTAAACTAAGAGAATTTGATGCCTATTTGAAACACAGACTCCCAAAACCTGATGAAGAGAACAGAAAATAAACATACCTTAAGTGGAACCAGTCGCTTCAGAATTTATTGTCTACTAGCAAGTACAACATTAAAAAATATCAAATCAACATCTTTCTCTTTAGAGATCACTTAGTTTTGAAATATAGTCAAATAGAATATAATCTTCTATTTTTAATTTCTGTTTCCCTCCTCTCTTTATAGTGTCTGATTTTACATCTCTTTTGACAAATGTATATATTATGCATTCAAAAAAATTATATAAAGAAAGTGAGAACCGTGGTGCATTAGAACTCTAAGAACATTTAAAAGATTTAGTCCAACTCCTAATTTTAGAGATGAAGATGCATGTCTGAGAGCTATTTACTGAAAGCAGGGTGTCATAGATGGTGTGGGGCCTTGGTTCCTACCCTCAGCCCAACATTTTGGGGGCTACACTGCCCATTAATGAGATGTCAGATGGACACACATTTCCATTCATCTTGGCACAGTGCCATTAGTGATTATGACAATTCTATTATTAGGAAAAATAACTAATATAAGTATTCTTATTTCAAACTCAGAAGATGGAAATGATACTGAGAAGTATTGAAGTTCATTGCATAGAACACTGAAATCATTCTACCAGCCCTACCCTCATTTATATATATATGTATATATATATATTTTTGCCAAACTGCACAGGTAGTAAGATCTTAGTTTCTCAACCAGGGATTGAGCACATGTTCTCATCAGTAAAGGCACATAATCCTAACCACTGGACCATCCAGGAATTCCTTGTCTTCATCTGTAAAATGACTGGGTTGAGTAGCTGATCCTTGCATTCTTCTGCAACTGAAATACTCAAGAATTCTAAACCTTGCTGAATATTCTCTGTGAGGTTTGCCTTTTTCCTCTCCTGAAATATAACAATCCTAAACCTTCAATTTCCTCAAATGCAAAGCAGAGCTAATTATATTTACCAGGGCAGTGGTGACAGTAAACAAGATGATACACATAAAGCACATTTAATTCCTTGAATGAAAAGCAATGAACAGTAAACCACTTAGAGCTGCTCAAAAATAGCAGTAACTGTAGAATATAATCATCTCTGGATGAAGCATATATGGATTATTATTTGTTTGGAAGATTATTTTTAGCAAATGTTCCATTTCAGGTTGACTCCCCTGCTACTCAGGATGTATCAGGACTAGTCAGGATGAACTCAAGGAAACGCTAGCCACTTTTAATATTTAATAAAACCATCTATTATTAGAAAGATAATTTGCTATTGCCTTGAAAATGTAAATTCCAATGCAGTCCAGAACGAGGGTTTAATGGCATTTTGCTTGCCATTTGAGACTATTTATATATGTTTCCTCCATTAGGAAAGCTATGTGAGGGCCAATTATAATGCCTTTTATAAATTTAGAACATGTTTTTCATGTATTATAATTATTTTCTCCTTTATCATCTTACTTGCAAGGGTATTCTGCCAAGATACTTAAAACTGATTCATGCTCTTGAATGAACCTACCGTGGCTTGATCTTGGTATCCATTGCATAGATAGGACTGCTGCCTTTGTGGACGTGGCTTGAGCAGAGTAATCTAAAGCTGACTCAACATAGCCCTGAGTCAGCTGATTATTTGTTTCGAATGTGTAAAGCCTTCTGCATATAGCTAATGGCAAAGAGTGAAGTCTTGCCGTAGGAAGGAACACACAAAGCCATTGGCGTGACTTTACTGTCGGGAATTCCTTTTAAGAAACAGAGGGGAGTACACCTGAAACTAACATAGCACTATAAATCAACTAAACTCCAATAAAAGAAAAATTTTAAAGGTTACACACAGCATGATTCTATTTATATGTTATTTTTGAAATAACAAAATTACAGAAATGGATAACACATCAGTGGTTGTCAGATGTTAAGGAGTGAACTGAACGAAGAGAAATGTGAGTGCGGCTGTCAAAGGGCAACATGAGGGATCTTTGGTGATGAATCTGCTCTGTGCCTTGACTGTATCAATGTCAATATTGTGGTTGTGATGCTGTACTATAGTTCTGAAAGATGCTGTCATTGGGAGAAATTGGTAATAGGCACATGAATTGTCCCCTGCATTATTTTTTACAGGTTCATGTGAATCTCTTCAGTATCTCCAAAAATGCCAAAAATAAAAAATAAAGAAAAGAAATGGAGAGAAAGAAAGGGTGGGCATGCATTTTTGTCTGTGTGCACGATTTTTGTTCAGTCGCTAACTTGTGTCCGACTCTTTGCAATCCCAAGGACTGTAGCATGCCAGGTTTCGCTGTCCTTCACTATCTCCTGGAGTTTGCTCAGATTCATATCAATTGAGTTGGTGATGACCTCTAACCATCTCATCCTCTGTGGCTCAGACAGTGTAAGCAACAGCTGTAAGTAATAGTATCTCCACATTATTTCTCTTGCTTATCAATACTTGCCCACCCTGAGGGAGGGGTGGGCAATATTGTGTAAAGAGTGGAAGCTTAAAAGAAGACTTAATGAACAAATTAAAATTTTATTGAAGCATCATGTGCAATTCCCCACTTGACTCTTTAAAGGGGATATAAACAAACTGACACCTTTTTGAAAGGGGACAAGCAGACTGAAAGAATTTGTGTTGTCTGAGGAATAGTTGTGAAAATGGGGCTCCATGTACAGCAAAAGTTTGTACATGGCGATGACAGATCCAGTGGGGACATGCGTTTGTTGTTTAGTTGCTCAGTCAAGCCCAACTCTTTGCGACCCCATGGACTCTAGCCCATCAAGCTCCTCTGTCCATGGGACTTCCCAGCAGGAATCCTGGAATGGGTTGCCATTTCCTTTTCCAGACGATCTTCCCAACCCAGGGATCAAACCTGTGTCTCCTGCATTGTCAGAAGGGTCCTTTATCACTTTTTCCCCTTGTCACACAGGGAAGCCCTGGGACATGTTCAGTTCAGTTCAGTCGCTCAATCGTGTCCAACCCTTTGCGACCCCATGACTCGCAGCACGCCAGGCCTCCCTGTCCATCACCAACTCCCGGAGTTTACTCAAACTCATGTCCATCAAGTTGGTGATGCCATCCAGCCATCTCATCCTCTGTCGTCCCCTTCTCCTCCTGCCCCCAATCCCTCCCAGCATCAGGGTCTTTTCCAATGAGTCAACTCTTCGCATGAGGTGGCCAAAGTATTGGAGTTTCAGCTTCAACATCAGTCCTTCCAACAAACACCCAGGACTGATCTCCTTTAGGATGGACTGGTTGGATCTCCTTGCAGTCCAAGGGACTCTCAAGAGTCTTCTCCAACACCACAATTCATGGGACATGTTAGGTGTCTTCAAATATCTGAAGTGTTGTCAGGTGGGAAGAATGACTTTAATTCTTCTATTTGGCTCCCACAACTATAGAAGGGCAGATGTTTGCTTATTATGAGGACATGTTTTCTAAGGACCAGGAAGATAGGGGAGATTCTGTAGACTATGAGCTCCCAGAAACAGAGGATTTGGGGCCCAGTGTGGGTGAACACAGGTTAGAGGAGGCTGATGGTGGAGGAAATTTGGACTTGATGACCCTCAAGGGTGCTTCCATCTCAGAGACACTATAATTTTAACAGAGTGGCTTTGGCTAAATGACTGTTTAGCTCTCTTGTTTGTTCACCTGTAAAATGAAAGGTTGTCTCAATCACTAGCTCAGTGATTGTCACTCATTTTTTTTCAGAATGGTATTGAATCTTCTCTTTTCCCCTAAAGGAAATCTTGCTTAGAACTCCAATGTGAAAAAAGTAGAGGGAAGTTTTCGTCTTTGGAAAAAGGGACTGAAAATCTGGATCTCTGGCCCTTGGCCTTCCCATCTCCTCCACCTCTGCCTCCCCTTGGGCAGCCACTGAGCACCTCTGAGCAATCTGGAAACTAGTTTGAAAACCACAAAATTAAGTGCTTTCTTATATTCCTAGCACTGCTACAATTTTATGATCATCATATAATTCTACAACTACTCCTTAACTAGATTAATAAACACTAAAACTTATTTTTCAAACTGCTTCAGGCTTGAGGCTTGGAGAGGGAAACTGTGCAGCTGAGTGGTTAAAAATATCTACTCCAGGGTCAGAAAAGTTTGAGTCCAAATCTCAGCTCTGTATCTCATTCGTTCTGTGACAGTGGGTAAATTGCTTTGCCTCTCCAAGACTCAGGTGGTGCATATAGACAAAAGACCCATTGATGGAATTTTGGAGAGGATTAAAAGGATTGTTTCTGAAAAGCTCATGTTATGTTTGAAATATGAAATAAATGCTCAAGTAGGTGGCTGCCTAATTAATAAAAAGACCAAATAAGACTGAGCAAAATGCTTCCTGAAGCATTCTTGCAGCTGTCTGCCTGTCTGTCTATGGTACCTTCTACTTCAGCTTACATGGCACCTCTTCTGGGGCTCCAAGCTCCAGCACTAACTCTCTTGCTTTCCTCCATATCCCTGAAGCCTCCCATCCTCAATGTTTGGAGGAAACAGTCTAACAGGAGAATACAGTTAATACGCTTAATTCTTCCCTTTCTTACCTGTCATTTAGGGAAGGTTGATGTTTTCCATAATCTTAACAAATTTAAGATTCAAAACCAATACAGCATAGGTAAGTAATGGATAGTTAGGGAGTTTGGGATCGACATGTCCTCACTGCTATGTTTAAAATGGATAACTGAAAAGGACCTTCTATGTAGCACGGAGAACTCTGCTTAATGTTATGTGCCAGCCTGGGTGGGAGGGGATTTTGGGGGAGAATGGATATATGAATATTAATGGCTGAGTCCCTTTGCTGTCCACCTGAAACTATCACAACATTGTTAATTGGCGACACTCCAATGTAAAATAAAGTCAAAAAATAAAAAAGAAAGCTTTTAAAAATGTAAGATTCAATCTTTAATTGATGGGATTCATGAAAATGATATTTTTTGCAGCTTTCTATTCTGAGATTTCATCGACCTTTGTCCTAAATCATGGAACCTGTCATCAACTCTAGCTGATTTAAAAGGTATACAGAGAAAGGCACCTGTAAATGAAAAAGAATACAGAGTAAACACTTTCATCACTTAACATACAAGCAACACACAGAAAAGCAAATCAAGGGCAAATAAAGATTTGTGGGGAAATTCTCCCAGGGTAAGTGGGCTTTGTTTGGGTTTGGAAGGAGAGAGTAGGCATATGCATACTTGATTACATTTCTTCTACCTTCTTGGAAGTTTTGAAAGAAGGATGAGAGCACAAATATAGATTAAGACCGTCTGTCTAAGGATGATACCAAAGGTAAGTGTGCTTTGGGGTTTAACATACGTGCTGGAGGCTCTTTACTGACTGGTTACTAGGAGACAGCATGATTCATTCCTTCCTTCTCCTCTGTGGCCAACCTCCCGTCATTTATCACCCAGCACATTGGATCAAGACTGATAGAATCTTTAGAAAAAATTATGGAGTGTTCTGTTCCAGTAAGGAGGCACTAAACTGTGGAAATAAAATGATCCCTGAAGATGAGGTCTACTCAGAAAGCATCCCCACATGTACCCTGTATGCACTGACCGTTTAGGAATTTACTCCTGGTGGAGAGATAAACACAAGATAAAACAGAAACAATATCGTTTTTAAAAAGGCCCACACATGGCAACACTGACCCCTGAACCCAATATGGACAGTAAATACTGTATCTTCCTTAGAGATTTTCTGCCCAACTTTCTGAATAAATATACTTAATTGTAACCCAGTGTTCCTAATTTCCATGAAATGAGACACTTAAATATTCCTTTAATAATCTTTCTAAAGAGTTTAATAACTGGAGTAGTGAAGAGCATGAATTCCAAACAATCAGATCTTCCGAGATAATTATAAATTAAAATACAAATTATAAGACATATTAAGAAGTACAGTGGATATGAATTGACATAGAAAAAGTTGGTCATCTATACACTACCCACTGCCTCACGGGCATCAGCTTTAATGTACAATTTGTTGGGAATTTTATTTAAGGTTTTTTTTTACGTGGACCATTTTTAAAGTCTTCATTGAACTTGTTACAACATTGGCTCTGTTTTTCAATTCTTGGTTTTTTGGCCGCAAGGCATGTGGGATCTTACCTCCCCACCCAGGATCTTACCTCCCCACCCAGGGATCAAACTCTCACCCCTGCACTGGAAGGTGAAGGCTTACTCACTGGACCACCAGGGAAGTCCCTGTTGGGATTTTTAATCAAGGAACATTTAAAGCATTTTCTTAAGAGCATCTTTTATTGTCAGAGACAAAGCCTAGGCAACATAAGTTTCACCTGACAGGAGAAGAAAGTGTTATTAAAGATTTTTTTTTAATGGGAAACTATGCCTGCTTGGGAAAGATTGCGCCTGGCCGGAGCGCGGACCAGCGGTGAGGCCAACGTCACGGATGTGAAGGGCGATGCGACAGATGCTTATTTTGCGGTATTTGCTGACGTTTTCACTCTATATTCTGCCCTTATCTTCTTTACCTGTTCAAGCAGATATCAAGATCCGTGCCTGCTGGGGATTTGTAGCAGGGAAGAAAGCAAAAATTGTCAAAATTCTCCAGCCGTTGAGAAGAGCGAGGAGATAGGAGGGAGTGTCTGTGAGCATCTTCTGGGGAGAGAAGGAGGGGGTGGGAGGACGGGGGTCGGGGAGGGGCGGGGGGAGCAGGGTAGCTGATCTCCCCAGTTCAGGCCCGCGAGGACCTGCTCCCTCCTCTGTGAACCACCCTGAGGCTGATGCGGGGCCTCTGGGGAGGCGGATGGGGGAAACTCTAAGATGCTCTTACCACCCCAAGCTTCACTGGGAAGCTGCAAAGCAGAGCTCACCACGTGACCCGGGGCTGCGTAACACCAGGAAGACGGAGGAACCGCGGCCACCCAGATCTCACCATCAGATCCCCAGACCCTGCTCAGACCCCCTGAAGGTGATGATGAGGAAGCCCCAACAGTGAATCTCTCTCTCCTCCAGCCCAGGGGGCAAAAAGGACTTAGCGATGATGTGAACTTGATCGATAGACAGGAAACCACCTTGACTTTATAGACTCAGATTTATACCTGCTACCAAAGTATAAATCTCTTTTTCTGGGCATCCCAGTGAGCAGGTGCTCTGAGAAAGATTGCTGGGCTCTGACCCCAGCTCCACCACTAAGTAGTGGTGTGTGACCTTGGCAAGTCTCCTAACCTCACTGACCTCAGTTTCTTCATCTATAAACCTGGGCTGAGCAGGAGTTCGGGTTTCACATGGCTGCTGCAAGCACAAAACCAGAGCATCTGAATCTCTGACACAGAGTCCAGTCAATTACCAGCTATTATAATCATCATGAATGGGATTATCTAGTTTTCTTCTAGAACTGCCCCAGCTGTTACCTAAATGTGAAGGAGAGATTTATACCTTTAAAGAGTGTTTCAATTGATACCCTAGTTATTTGTGGGTTTTCTTTTCATCATAGGCTCAATAAATACACAAAAATCTCTCTTTCCCTTTTAGCCGCCTGGAGACTACTAAATTATACATTAAAAAAACAAAAAAAAACCTTCAGGGAAATAGTTCCTGGGAGAAAGATATCTTTCCTAGATCTTCAATAGTTTCTTGAATCCTGACAGCCAAATGGGAGTGCCAGCTCTGAAGGTAGGAAGTCCAGCCAACTCTATTCTTCCATCCAATGGGAGTGAGATTTCTGATACCCAAGGATTCAACAGGCTCCTTAGGGTCTTGGAACACATGCCAGATAGGGCAGGGAAAAGGAGAATTCTTTCTTATTAATGACATATATTGAGCGCTCTGAGATGAGCTAGATTAATTCTGTGGGAATTAGTGTTCAGATGGTTGCAGCAGTCTGTGAATTGACTTACACTGGAAGGACTGCTTATGAATGAACCTGTATCGAATTGTTGCAACAAGAAGCAATGGTTGTGAGTGAAATAATCATGTGATTTGCTTACAAATTACAGAATTGCCTGAGTGGGACTGAGGGCCCTGCAGACAGCTCCCGGGACACCACAGTCCAGCTTTGGCCCCTGACCTCTAAATAAATAGAAAGCTAACCGGCTCTATACCTGGTGGCATGAACTTCCTGGGTAGGTGTGATGCAGGGGGACAGAAGTGGGCAAATGTGTGCCAACCCCATCTGCAGCAGCACATGTGTTCACTGATGTCTATTCATTCATGGATTTGGGGGCCTCATTTCTCTGGGTAGCTCATTCTGAAGACACAAACTACAGGCTCCCCAACTCTGTACACACAGTCAGACTCTCTTGGTGCACCCCACCTCCCTCCAGTCCTTTACCTTCTCCATAGCTCTTGACTTTTAGCATCTCCTACTCGGCGCCTATTGAAAGCACTAAATCTGATGTCGTGAGTTTTGACCTACAGAGCTGCCCAAGGTCTCCCTTTCCCATCACATAAAATGCTCCACAGTCCAGGCCTGGGGAACACAGGGTCAGCCCACCTGCCTCTGCACAATTCTCATGCTATTTGGTCAAGGAAAATGTACTCAGATCAATCCTGTCCCTCAAGGTGTGAAGCTGGTCCAGGTCCCTTGGAGGATACAAAGGCTTTTTCTTCCGCCATGGAGTTAGATGGGTACAGGACAGGGCGTCTCTGTGGCAAATGACACAGAAAGGTTGAAAGAGGTTATTGGAGGCTATTGGAGGCAGGTGCAGGCAGAGAGCTCCCAGGTAGGAGCCTCAAGGAAGACTCTGGGATCTGGAAAGGGAAGGAAAATTGTGACTGTGTGGGTCGGGTTAACAGGCTGAGGTGAGGCTTGGGATGATAAAGTGAGTATTTGGGAGGCTTTAAATCTGGGTCTGAGGTTCCCTCAGAAAACTAGCTGGGGGACAGCAGCTGAGTGGGGGTGAAGATGTTTTACTCTTTTGCATTCTTTGAAAACAAGAGTATTCTCTAGAAATAGCTCAATAATGATCCTTGAAGAGTAGTCAATTAAAAAAATTTTTTTTAAAGAATAGTCATGGAGCATGGTGGGGTGCGGGCTCAAAGAGCAGAAGCCCCAAATCCACTGGGACTTGAATCTGCCTCCTGACGCTGCTGTAACAATTTACCATGAAACAGGAAGCCTAAAACAAAAGAAATGTATTCTCTGACACTCTTGAGGTTCCAAAGTCCAAAGTTGATGTTACTGGGTTGAAATCCAGCTCCCTCCTGAAGTTTAGGGGTGAATGGTTGCTTCGTTTGACCAGCTTCTAGAGGCTTCGGCCCTCTTGGGCTTATGGTTGCATCACGGCAATCTCTGCCACGTGGTCACATCACCTCCTCTGTGTGTGTCTGTGTGTGAGTGTGTGTGTAGACCCTCCCTCTGCCTCCCTCTTACAAGGAACATGACTCCATCTAGGGCACACTGGGCAATCCAGAATAATCTCTCCATCTCAATATCCCTAAATTAACCACAACTGCAAAGACTATTTTTTGCCTTAGAAGGTAACATTCACAGGTTCCAGGGACTAAGGCGTGGATATTTGGGGGAACTAGTTTTCAACCGATCACAGAACTCATTTTTATACAGGCTGTCCTGAATTTCTCAGCAGTTAACTCAGTTGTGTTTTGCTGACCCAAAGCAGTTCTACCCTTCCCCAAGTGCCCCTGTCCCGTTCAGACCTCTGGCCTAAATCTAAAAACTAATGCAGACCCCACTTGGTAAAGTTCTCTTCTCAAACAAAACCTTTCCGGGTCTTACCAACTACATTAAGAAATGCAGAGAAACAGATCAGAAGCTCTTTGTAGACAATTGGGTCTTATTGTGCATAAGAAAGTGGAGCAGCTCTGTAAAGGGATGGGCTTTTGGAAATGCCTGTAGGAAGAATCTAAATACAAAAGCTTAAAATGGTCTAGGGCTTCCCAGGTGGCGCTAGTGGTAAAGAACCCACCTGCCAGTACAGGAGATATATGAGACCAGGGTTTGATCCCAGAGTCAGGAAGATACCCTGGAGTAGGAAATGACAACCTGCTCCAGTATTCTTGCCTGGAAAAGCCTGGTGGGTTACAGTACATGTGGCTGCAAGGAGTTGGACACGACTGAGAAAATTTAAAAAAGAGTAGTATTATGGTTTGACACTGATTTCTTACCCCCAACTACCAATTTTCACTTATGCCTTTGTTCCTTGCTTTCTTTATTTTAATGTATTCTGTTGCACAATTGTAAAAAGAAGCCCAAGCTGTGCATTTCAGGGTCATGATTGCAAGTCTTTAGGAAGCTAAAGCCCCCATCTCTGACGGTATGCTTTCTAATACCACCCAAGGTGTGCCCAAATTGCCCACAAATGCACAGTCTGTCAGATCTTATGGCTCAAATGAAACCCACTTCCACAGTAGTATGAGGAGGGAGGGGAGCTCTCCTGCTATTTGCATCAGCACTTGTCCTTGGGAAATGCTGAATCTTGACACTGAAAGAAAGTGTAAAAATGATAAATTTGTCACCTAATATGGGCCACTGCACTCACAAGACTGCAACTCCTTACATTAATGGAGATTAGGATATAGCTTTTTTAATTTGGGGCCTCATTACACAGTATAAATAAAAACAGAGCCCCAACTATATCATCTTTAATTGCCTCTGGACAGAATGCTGATTGTCTACTGAAGTCTTGCCCATGTGTTTCTGGGGAACCAGCAGACTTTGTGACTTGCTTTGAAAGCAAAGGCTGAAAAGATGTGTGGGCATCATTAAGAGAGGGCAGAGTGGGATGCCTATGGTCCTTCCAACGAACATCACAGTTGAACAAAATGTATGAACAAAAACGTGGCAGTGTGCAAGGTGAAGACTTTCCATATGTGAGGCTGGGAGAAGGATGTCCATTCACCTGCTCTGAACGTAAGGAGCCATCCATCCGCTTCTATTGGATTGGACAAAATATTTGTTCAGGTTTTCCGTAAGATGTTCCAAGAGTTTAAAAGTAGCCACAGTTTTCACTCTTGGCCTGGCAGAGACCCAAAGAGAGATGCTGGTCCTCAAGCTGTGATAGCTATCTTTTAGCATCCCTTGGTACAACTGATTAAAGCAATTGATCAATACCAAAGCTGGAGAAAAACTAGTGTGGGTATGTTACAGACGACATCCCATGAATAAATAACTCAGATAATGGCATTTGTCTTACTATCAAGTTCATCCATAATTTAACAAGAATAATACCCATTAAAAGAACACCTAGAATGATCTCTGCCAAAATAAAGAGTTAATTGGTCTCTCTTTTCTGGGAAGTCTGTCAAACAAGATAGGGAAGGAAAAGTGGCTACCTACTAATGTAATAATTAATGTAAAATAGCACCTACACCGTGCCCTCATCTGCTGGAGACTTTTCTTCAATAGCACTTCAAGTAGCATCTTTGGGATCCAAGTTCTATAAGTCAATAGAAGCTTTTAGAAAGGTCTTTTTTTCTTCCAAGTAGGGATCAAATCTGTATCACAGAAAAATACAAATAAATATTTATATTTATTTCATATAACTGCTTTAAATAAATTAATTCATGGAACCCTGGGTATAGAGAGTATAAATAAGTTCCTCCTGGGGTTGAAATATTTCTGTAATATAAATGAAACACTCCACAAGTCACTTCTTTCCATTCTGGCTGGTACAGTCTTCAGTTACAAATAGCTAACGGTGTGTCATTCAGGTGACTCCAAGACTTAGGGGTGGTTGAAACAGCAAGAGAAATCAGGACCCAGTCTGGGCTGAGAGTAGCTACAAGATGATTCCCCAAAAGGCCAGCAGATAGAAACAGTGTGACCGAGAGCCAAACTATCTATTGAAAACACAGTTCCTGCTTCATAGCTGAAGAAATTAGGCTATCTGATCGAATTGGGAGCCTAGTCAGCAAGTTTATACTGACTTGATGGCTTCTAAATTTTTATTTAGTCATAGACCAGGCTGTGAAGCTTGATTATTACAAGGGAAAAAAAGGATAACATCTTTGTCAGAGTGTTGATGGGCATCAGCTTTTGGGTCACCAGTTGACCTGTCATTGGTTTTCTTCGAGTCCTTTAGAGTCACATGGATAAGGTTGGAGTGTGTAAAGATCGCTGTTGAAACTTATCATCTCCAAAGACTTATTGAGGGAAAAACCTTGTCTTTCAAATAATGGCCATGCTTATACTGACTCAGTAATTGCTGTATAAAATAAACTTGAGTATGTTCCTAATGTCCTCTAGAGATGCTGTAAGTACCGTTTGCAAGTATTTATGGTCTGCAATCAAACAGGAGTCGAGGCCATAAATCATTACCCTGAATATAATATTTTTGTTTCATGAAAGTCTGAGCTTTCAACCCCAAAGCAACAAATCAGTCCACTTCTTATTGAGCCTGTCACAGCCCTATCCTTGAGTGCGGCCACATTTATTACCGTTGTCAACTGCCTCATGTGGAGGAACAGGAGAGGCGGGGAGGGGAATATCAATATAAACTGACAAGCGGTGCTTGGGGGAGGGGTGGCCTGGCTGAGAGGAGAGGTAACATGACATGGAGGCTTCACCTCAGGGTCACATTTTTGATGGCCCATGTGTTGATGTGGTGATCAAGTTTCCATGTCACCAAGAATCTGGCTGTTAACTGTCACCATAGCTGAGAGGCTTGACATGAGGGCAAAGTGCTCACAGGAATTGGAGGCTGAACTTTCAGCCTTTAGACTGACCCTTGAAGCACTCTGGGCTCCTCTGAGGACAAGCTGGCTTCTTAAGGAACTACATTCTTTAGTCTTCCAAGGGAAGTTGGAGGGACCAGAGACGCATAGGTTTAGTTTGTTTGTGGAAGAAGGATTTCACCACTAGGGATTTATCTTTGACAGATTTGATGAAACCTTAAAAATGTTTCTTCTAAAATAAGAAACTGATGCTTTCACTCTAGTGGGGAGATCATGGTGTGGGCAGCAACTTTCAGGAGGTCAGTTCAGTTCAGTCACTCAGTCATGTCTGACACTTTGCGACTCCATGGACTTCAGCATGCCAGGCTTCATTGTCGATCACCAGCTCCTGGAGCTTGCTCAAACTCATGTCCATCGAGTCAGTGATGCCATCCAACCATCTCATCCTCTGCTGTCCCTTCTCCTCTTGACTTCAATCTTTCCCAGCATCAGGGTCTTTTCCAATGAGTCAGTTCTTTGCATCCGGTGGCCAGAGTACTGGAGCTTCAGCTTCAGCATCAGTCCTTCCAATGAACACCTAGGACTGATCTCCTTTAGGATGGACTGGTTGGATCTCCTTGCAGTCCAAGGGACTCTCATGAGTCTTCTCCAATACCACAGTTCAAAAGCATCAATTCTTCAGCGCTCAGCTTTCTTTATACTCCAACTCTCACATCCATACATGACCACTGGAAAAACCATAGCTTTGACTAGATGGACCTTTGTTAACAAAGTAATGTCTCTGCTTTTTAATATGCTATCTAGGTTGGTCATAGCTTTTCTTCCAAGGAGCAAGCATCTTTTAATTTCATGGCTGCAGTCAGCATCTGCAGTGATTTTGGAGCCCCCCAAGATAAAATCTGTCACTGTTTCCATTGTTTCCCCATCTATTTGCCATGAAGTGACAGGACCAGATGCTATGATCTTAGTTTTTCTGAATGTGGAGTTTTAAGCCAACTTTTTCACTCTCCTCTTTCACTTTCATCAAGAGGCTCTTTAGTTCTTCTTCACTTTCTGCCATAAGGTTGGTATCATCTGTGTATCTGAGGTTATTGATATTTCTCCCAGAAATCTTGATTCCAGCTTGTGCATCATCCAGCCCAGCATTTCACACGATGTACTTTGTGTATAAGTTAAATAAGCAGGGTGACAATATACAGCCTTGACATACTCCTTTACCAATTTGGAACCTGAACTGTTGGTTCTTGACCTGCATACAGATTTTTCAGGAGGCAGGTAAGGTGGTCTGGTATTCCCATTTCTTTAATAATTTAACACAGTTTGTTGTGATACACACAGTCAAAGGTTTTGGTGTAGTTAATAAAACAAAAGTAGATGTTTTTCTGGAACTCTCTTGCTTTTTCAATGATCTAACGGATGTTGGTAATTTGATCTCTGGTTCCTCTGCCTTTTGTAAATCCAGCTTGAACATCTGGAAGTTCACGGTTCACGTACTGTTGAAGCCTGGCTTGAAGAATTTTGAGCATTACTTTGCTAGCATGTGACATGAGTGCAATTGTGGGGTAGTTTGAACATTCTTTGGCATTGCCTTTCTTTGGGATTGGAATGGAAACTGACCTTTTCCAGTCCTGTGGCCACTGCTGAGTTTTCCAAATTCGTTGGCATATTGAGTGCAGCACTTTCACAGCATCATCTTTTAGGATTTGAAATAGCTCAACTGGAATTTCATCACTACACTAGCTTTGTTTGTAGTGATGCTTCCTAAGGCCCACTTGACTTCGCATTCCAGGATGTCTGGCTCTAGGTGAGTGATCACACCATTGTGGTTATCTGGGTCATGAAGATTTTTTTGTATAGCTCGTCTGTATATTCTTGCCAACTGTTCTTAATATCTTCTGCTTATGTTAGGTCCATACCGTGTCTGTCCTTTATTGAGCCCATTTTTGCATGAAATGTTCCCTTGGTATCTCTAATTTTCTTGAAGAAATCTCTAGTCATTCCCATTCTATTGTTTTCCTCTATTTCTGTGCATTGATCACTGAGAAGGCTTTCTTATCTCTCCTTGCTATTCTTTGTAACTCTGCATTCAAATGGGTATATCTTTCCTTTTCTCCTTTGCCTTTAGCTTCTCTTCTTTCTTCAGCTATTTATAAGGAAGGCCTCCTCAGACAATCATTTTGCCTTTTGGCATTTCTTTTTCTTGGGGATGGTCTTGATCCCTGTCACTCCAGGTATCTCTTAATTTCCTACTTTTG
Source organism: Cervus canadensis (assembly GCF_019320065.1). NCBI lineage: Eukaryota > Metazoa > Chordata > Mammalia > Artiodactyla > Cervidae > Cervus > Cervus canadensis. Next base: position 880,309 of record NC_057395.1, on the reverse strand, counting down.
CAGTCCAGTCCCCTATAATGAAAAATACATCCTTTTTAGGTGTTAGTTCTAGAAGGTCTTGTAAGTCTTCATAGAACTGTTCAACTTCAGCTTCTTCAGCATTACTGGTTGCGGCATAGACTTGGATTACTGTGATACTGAATGGTTTGCTTTAGAAATGAACAGAGATCATTCTGTTGTTTTTGAGATTGCATCCAAGAACTGCATTTCGGACTCTTTTGTTGACTATAAGAGTGACTCCATATCTTCTAAGGGATTCTTGCCCACAGTAGTATATATAATTGTCATCTGAATTAAATCTGCCCATTCCAGTCCATTTTAGTTCACTGATTCTTTTTTTTTTTTTTAGTTCACTGATTCTTAAAATGTTGATGTTCACTCTTGCCACTTCAGGGGGCAATGCCACCAAAAGAGAGGGAAAGCCAGATTCCCAAAGGCAGAAGGTAAGTTGGAAACCAGCAACCACCTAGAAGATGCTAAACAATATTTACAAAGACTTGTTGCCAGAGACACAGAAGAAACCTGGTCACAATCTGAAACTTCCCCCTGGAGTCTCAATGACACCGTCATTCTTTGGGGTGGTTTTTCATATGTATAATATTCATTAGAGCTAGAAAAAGCCAGGGTTTCTGCCAGTGTCTCGGGTGCAGAGGCAGTCATACACCTTTGATTTCCATCCTCCTTATTCAAAACAAACTCTAACTTGAGCTTAGGGTTTTACTAGGTAAATTATCACATGAGCGGATGTTATATATACACCAATACATACAAAACTGGAACATGAAAGACAGACACTATGTCATTAAGGAATTGCATTCAGATGCTTCCAGAATTCTTTGCCTTACATTTAGCCTTCTTTATTCCACCTAAATGGTCCCCAATATAACATGACTAAAGGAATTAATTTTCCTTTATCCTGTTTCCAATTGTCTTGATGATATTGCTTTAAAAGTCTCCAAGGAACCAGAAAACACTCCTCACCAAAAACTTGAACTGAGTAGTTTTACTTGCAAAATACCAAGTGAACTTTATTGCTACTTCAATGTGGTTCTAATCATGACACTTACAGCATGCTGCCTCAGGTCGATCTACCCCTAATGATACAAAAGTTCAAACATCATTGATGCACTTGTAAAACAAAAAGCCAATATCTTAGTCTAATCTTACAAAGAGCGTGTTACTGTCCTTTCCTTGAGAGAGCAAGACAGAGCATTGGTGTTCAATGAACATTAGGTTGGAGGAAGGAAGGCTGAGTTGTTGCTGGGTCCACGTGATGTCAGAGTGAAGCATCTCTTTTCTCTGTGTCTCTGCTCCTTATTGATGGTATGTATAAAATAGATAACTAATGAGATCCTCCTATGGAGCACAAGGAACTCTATCCAGTGCTCTGTGTGCCTTAAACTGGAAGGAAAGCCAAGAAAAGGAAATATACATATATGGATAGCTGATTCACTTTGCTATACAGTGGAGACTAACATAATATTGTAAAGCAACAATATTCCAATAAAAAATAATTTAAAAAAGAAAAGAAACAGGGGGCAGCTCTTCCAGGGGATGTAATGGGCATTAAAACATTGATGCACTGCACATAAGAAACCCATGCTTGTCCCTCTCTTTAACTCAGCTTCAGACAGGCCTGGGTTAAGGAGCTGTTTTTCATTTGGAACTGAACTAAAATGAATTATGGAGAATTTGGACATGATTCAGAAAGAACAGTGAAGATAATTTGATGCCTCTGAAATGAGCTCCATGAGAAAACCAAAGAAACTACAGGATTTGGGGAATAGAAAGATGATTCTGAAATGTAAGGCACACAGCACTCACACGTAGTAAAATGTGATCCATAGAAATTCAACACACACAAATGCTCATTTATAAAGCTGCCTTCAGAAATGGTCAGTGTATCATAACTGATTACAGGTGAACAAACAAAGGTTTGGATAGACTGAATAACCTTTCCATGTTCATGCTGCTAGTTCAATGGCACGGCTAAGATTTGGACGTGAGTTCTGTTTGACCCCCAAATCCATGCTCTGTGAGAAATCATAAGGTAGAATACATAAGTCACTTGCCCTGAGGGCTGGCACACAGTATACCAGGTATATATTAACTTTCTGGGTCTGTGCCATTATTTTTGCTGGATACCCGCCCACATTGCCACCCTTCCTGTGTTTCCATCATACTAGTAATCACAAAGTCAACAAATTAGACACAGGAGTGGAATGGCCAAAGACTGCCTCTAGAATATTGGGGAGAGAGTTAGTCACAAGACCTTTCAAATTTGTGTTTTTGTTCAGCTGTTGCCACTCCCCCCAGCTTCCCTTCCCTCTTGCCTTTACTTCTTTGAGATAGTGTGCCAAATGCAGTAGGTTTTTGAGTATTTTAATACCATGCTGTTAATATCATTGTGTTATAAGACAATTTGCACTTTTTATTTATATAGGTAATTTTTTAAAGACTGGTGTGTGTGTGTATATGTGTGTGTATGCACATATATATGTAAGTTTGACATTTCCTGGAATATTTCTCAGGAATCATAGATTAGAGTACTCTAATTACAAATTACGAAAACAAACAAATGAAATACGAGATCTTCATAGGGCCGGGCCCCTGCACATGCTCCCTGTGTGTTCTGTCATTCCAAGCATGTTTAACACTGGATGAGATTTTAGTGATTTAGCAGATGAAATCAGACAGCGAGAGTAATTGTTCTCAACTTGAAGACTATTTAGTAAGTGAAGAGAAGACAGTTTCTTCTTTAACCAAGATCCACACAACTAAGAGTCTTCCAGATTCAAACTGCAATACCCAGCCAGCCTGAGTGCCAAAGAGAAGATGCTGAAAGATCATAAGACAGTCTGTTATTCCAAGACTGCCAGCTACAAAGATGTCTACAGGAGCCTGCCGGGGAGGGTTGAATGTGATCCTCTTAAACTCAACACTTCCACAAATCCATTCTAAGTCCACTTTAGTGAATTTCATTCTGTTGAGAACTGCCGATACCCCAAAATATACCAGCAACAAATATGAAGAATTGCAGAGAATAACACAACACTTAACTGTTATTTTTTCATTTGTTTTATTAAAGTATAATTGATACATCCAAAGTTTTAAGATGTCTATTTTTCTTCATCAGAATTGTCTTTCCTGTTTCTGTCATGAATTATAAGTTTTAAGGTGGACATGAAGTGAAATTTGAATATTATTTGAAGATAGGTAGATAGGTGGATATAGACAGAGCCATGAAGATTATCTAGGAGTATGCTCACAAATACATCTTTATACTGGAAATGCTTCTAGAGTGGGTAGCATATGGTTCTAGAAGGTATTTCACCAATGCCTGGTGTTTGCTGGATTTTTTTGTTGATGGAGGTACTTTTGAACGTTCAGCTACTTTAGATCACCTCCTGTTTCATGTGCCATCTACCCACAGCAAATTCCCCACTTCCAGATCTGTGCTGCATCTACAAGCTGGCAATACAACAGGTCAACTTGCTGGATCCACTTAGTCAATCAGGTTGTGAGTTCAGCAAGAACTGATACATTGATTAAATTCACCTGGAAGTTAAGCGAAACTGTTCAAACATGTATATGCCTTCTGTGGAGGCTGAGTCTTAATAGTATAATGCCAAGGCTGGATTCCAATTTTAGTTCACGTCTAAATGAAGGTTGGTGTTCTTGGAACATTAAGGGATAATAATTATTGAGATTGCTGTAATTATGATTCACAAGTATAAAAGTTAGGAGAATTATTTTGTTTGCTAAATGGTGTTGTTTTATTCTTCATGTTTACAGTTCCTAAACAAATAGAAAGAGCTCTGATGGTACCTGTTCTCTCTTGGGACCCCTATGGGAAATGAGGTGCTGTGGCTCATAAGACATTCTTGGCAAATGCTGTATGTAACGCCGCCACCCACCCCCCCAAAAAAAATCCATATGGTGCACAACATCTCTCGAATGAAAAGTAAGGCTTCCCAAGGAAGGAGTCTTGGGGGATTCTGAAGTCAAATTGCAAGGAACAAATGTGCTATTTTAATTTTGGCCTTAAAACTTCCTCTCCTGGAATGGTCTCAATCTCACAATCTCTGTTCAACAGCACACTTGAAAGTAGAAACTCGTTGTTTTCTGGTTTGCTTCTCTTCAGGGGGAAAAAAAAACATCAGAACTCTGGATGAGATTTGCAACCCCTCCTACACCAATCTTAGAAGCCCAAGAAGATTCTACAACTTAATCCCCAAACAGGCTGCAAAAAGAGGGAATTCTCCAGGGGAAAAAAGAAGACTTTCTTTTCTTTCCTTCTTCCTCTTTTGTTTGAATTTCTGAGGTGTTTTCCTGGGCTTCCCACTGTTCACATGGGCTTTGCCCCTTCCTCTTCCCATCACTGAGAGGCTGCCCACACCGTGGAGGTGGCCCTGGTGCAGCTGCTCACACTGGATCTGGGAACGTGCATCTCCTTCCAGCGATGCTCCTCAGGGTGACTAAGGCTATAAGGGGAGACACTGAAGGGCCGCATGCAGCTACGGACAATTTGTCCGTCTTCATTATCACAAGCTGTGTGGCAGCATCACTGGAGTGAGGGGTCAGTGTGGCTTCCAATTAAAACTCCCTGTTGAAGATGGATTTATGTTTGGTCTATTTCAAAACACATTGGGCTGCAACTTATCATTTAAGTTGTCAAGCTGGAAGCACTTTCCTTTTTTAGTGCAAAGGGTTTAAAAGCCATTAATTCATTTTGTTTAAGATGTAAAGACATAAACGAATGAGTTGTTTTCTTTTTTCCTGAAGAGGGGAAAAAAAAAAAACCTTTGGCCCAAATGTTTTCTGGATACTCTGAAGCATTTAGAATGTGAGTCAAATTTGCAGTTTTTGTCCTATTTATTGGGCATTTCTGCTTTTAATGTGTTTACTCTGGAAATGTTCTGGTGAAAAAAAGAAAAATGAACAGGCTCTTTCAGATGATCCTCAAAATCATATGCTGGGAATTTCAAACCAAGTCCAACTCTTTTTAGGGGTCTCTTTCTTTAAAGGAGAAACATGATTTCCTGTTTTTAAGGATATGCATTTTTAATAATCCTAAACTTGAAGCTAAATTCATGTTGTGACATTTTGATGATGTCAGCACAAATAAATCAATTACTTTTCAGGAATAAAGATTCTATTAGATACTGTGATTTAAAAAATTAAAGAGAAGGGGAAAAATGGAAATGGGTGTAATGTTTTCAGGGCACATCCTGGCAAATCAGTTCCAAATCAGGTCTGGGGATGATCTCTGTTTTTGATAAATGAGAGCTGAAAGGGGAAGAAGACAATAGCAAGATGGGAGCATGTCTCTTGCCAAGAAAGACCCAAACGTTTCAAACCCAATATGTCTCCACTCATTTATCTTTGGAAAGAGACATCCCTTGACCTCCGTCTAATCTTGTTTCATTGTTTTCTTAGAGGGGGTCCTCACTGAGGTTTTCTTTAGTGAACAATGAAAATCTTTAGATCTGTCTTCTCTTTTTTTTTTAAAAAATTATTTTATTGAAGTACAGTTGATTTACAGTGTTCTGTTAATTTCTGCTGTACAGTAAAGTGATTCAGTTATGCATATATGTGCATTCTTTTTCATGTTCTTTTCCATTATAATTTGTCACACGAAACTGAATATCGCTTCCCATGCTCTACAGTAGGACCTTGGAGTTTATCCCCCCTATACATAAGAGGTTGCCTCATCTCTTTTTGATAGCCTTATGCTTACCCTTCTCCAGAACCCATTCTCACCCCTCCCCCTCTATAACTTGGGCAAAATCAATTAAGCTCACTCACTCCATCTACTTAGCTATATCCATTAACCATGAAACACAGAGTCCTGACATCCTCAATCCCCATCGGGCAACCTTGGGATGGAAGCAGGTTAATGTAACTGATGATGCTGTCATCATCTGGCACTACTTTGCAGCTGGGGGAACCCTCAGCAGATCAGAAAAATAGCCCAGAAACACAAGAGTCAGAGGGTGTGCAGAGCCTATGCCTGCTCCCTCATCTCAACTCAAACTCTTGACACCACCCAGGTGGATTCTGCATCATAAAATAATAAAGAACGCCAGTTTCTACCCTCTAGTTACACTGGTGTCAGAGGGAATCTGAAAAGGATCTCCTTTGTGTGAGGAGAACTGGGAGATCTTCCCAAAACCTCAAAGAAACAACCTTAAATGTCATAATGAGAATTATGGAGATGTTTCCTTTTTTAAAATCTGATTGAATCTGGGAAATGCTGCTGAGTTGTACAGCATCCTGTCAAGATTAAAGACATACGGTGATAATAAAATGATAATCCTAGCTCCTATTTATTGATCCATACTTACCCCTTGCCACACACAGGATGCTAAGAATTCAACAGACTTGATCTCACCTAATCCTCACAGCAGGGATGATTTTATAATTATTTTTAAAATGAAGTAACTAAGGTTTTGAGAGGTTAAGTAATTTGCCCCCTAGACATAAAATAGCAAAGCTGGGATTTGAAGGCTGAAGTCTGCCTCCTGAATCTTCAGGCTTAATTCTACCTTGAAGTGTGGCAGACAGAAGCCTGGTTACCCCAAATGTGTCCATCGAGTTAACAATTCAGCCACCCCAGTGGCTATCTCTGGTTGAGTTTTCCCATCCCCAAAGGATGTCATCCACTCTGATTCAAGTAAAAATGACTTACTGCCAATTATTAAAGGAAGAGAGAGCATTATGTGTGGGTGACTGGCTTGCAAGTTTACAGGGTAGAGAGTCCATCTAGCAAGGAGGAAAAGCCATTGAAAGAGGCACTTGAGATCAATTTTGTGTCACAGTTAAGGCCAATGTATGAATTCACAGTCAGAGAAGTGTAACTGGTTCAGAGCTCCCCATGTGCCAGGAGTGACCGCCGAGACCTTCCGGTAACTGGGCAGCTGGGTGACTCAGAGACAGAACACCTCCCAGCTAAAGTTTGGGATGGGGTAGGTCCTGTTTCTCTCTACAGAATTCTGCTCAGCCTTTCTATCTTCTTTGCCAAATGTGTCAATATTGTCAAGCAAAGGTTGCTCATAAATATTGAATAAAATGGATTTGTCTATGTTCTGTCATGGGTGGACCACCTGGGCCTCTCCCCCAGGGCTCTGTTTGTGCCTGAAGAGCCATAAGGCAGAGGAAAAAGCAGGAGATCTCAGATGAGGGTTGCATTTGTTTGTTTTTATTTCCAAATGATTTCGATTCCTTTTACATCTAAGGCATTGAATTAGCCAAAGCACTGAAATGAAACTCAAACTGGACCTAGAACTAGTAGCTAAAGAACTTTATCTGAGAACAGTTCTGGGGGTTTGTCCCCAAAACTTCTCAGAATCTGGAGAATGACCGGCTTCTTTGGCTGTGAAGGTCAAGGCTTTGTCCAAGGAGTCCTTGTTTCTCCTCTGGGTAGAGGAAATGAGTCAGACCAGCAGAGGTGCCAGAATGGGGTGGGTGTGTTGTTCAAGTTCCCTTGCAAGATACAAGGGCCCAGGAGAGCAATTGCCTTTCTGTCTTATCAGTCCCCAAACTGCTCATCCATCCAGGCTTTCTTCAGACACACACACACACACACACACACACACAAACACGTGCGCGTGCACGCACACATACACCAGGCTTTCTTAAGAATCCAGTGGAAAAATGGCAGGATTCGAGCTGTCACCCAGCTTCCCTCCCTTTCTCTGCCCTTCCTCCAACCCCAGTTATGGGAGTAAGGAAAGACAGCCCTTTTGAAAAAGCAGCTGCCTCAGGGGGCTGGAGAAAGGCTTTTCCTTCCGGAGGTGCATGTTTGGTGCACATTCACTTCCTCCTATGATTCAGAACCTGCCTGTGTATGCTGTCACCTGAGTGTGTTGTTCAGAAGGTAAACAGTCACTTGGCCAACTACAGTGTGATTTTTAATGTCTTCAATCAATGCATGGGAACTGCTGGGATCTCTCATCCAAGACACCAAAAGACAAGTCCCATCTGTGGTCCGTGTGTCTCTCACAAAAAAATGTTGTTTAGACGGATGGGGTGTAACCTTTGACTAGGAGGCTCAATCCCCAGAATGGGAGAGGTCCATCAATATACAGATCATTTGGCGAAGCTTCTCAGATCCTGAAATCAGGATGGAACCTTTGTAGAATTCTGTGGGAAAAGACATTTGAAATACATTTTGAATTATCCTGATTTTAATCAGGCTAAAAATACCCAAACATAGCCTTTCAGTATTCTATCATTGGTCTCTGTCTCCTCTGTCAGCACGAACACATCAACAATAAGGAAGAATTAATCTCCCTCTAAATATCTGGCCTCTTACATATATATCATGGCTTGGACTTGGGTTGGCTCCAGTTTAGGGGAAAGATCCAGATTAATGATTTAGTTACTTTGATCCAAACCAGATTTCTCTAGTTGGAATTTGATTTTCTAAGATTTATATTTGCCAGGGAGAAACTTAGAGACATTTCTTTCTATAATTCCAAGTTGGAGAAACACAGTTCAGGAGATTACACTGCAAGAAAAGTGCAATGAAAAACGGTTAACAAAAGTTAAAGATGTGATCTCAACCAAGTGTTGACTGTTAAGGGGTTAATAAATAACTCTGCCTGCATATTGACTACTGTATAGGTTTCTAATCTACTCGGAAGCCCTTATCCCATTAACTTTGAAATACTACAAATCTTTACAGTAATAAATAAGCAGAGTGCAAATGAATGCCAACTTATGTTTGAAATCAGTGTGTAATTATTCTTAGGGTTTTTGTTTGGTTGATTTTGGTTTTAGCTAGGGCAATTATTCCCAATCCTAGATGCACATCAGAACCAACTAGGGATTTAAGTGCCAATAGGTAGATTCCTTCCCAGTAAACTCTGATATCATTGGTCTGATATGAGGTACTGGTATCGGGTAATGAAAGTGGGATTAAGAGTTCGACAGAGCTGGGTTCAAATCCCAGATCTACTCCTTACTCATCTTAAACGCTAGGAAAGTAATGCTCAAAATTCTCCAAGCTAGGCTTCAACAGTACATGAACTGAGAACTTCCAGATGTTCAAGCTGGGTTTAGAAAGGCAGATCAAATTGCCAACATGTGTTGGATCATAGAAAAAGCAAGAGAATTATAGAAGGACATCTACTTCTGTTTCACTGACTACACTAACACCTTTGACTGTGTGGACCACAACAAACTGTGGAAAATTCTTAAAGAAATGGGAACACTGGACCCACCTTACCTGCCTCCTGAGAAATCTGTATGCAGGTCAAGAAGCAACAGTTAGAACTGGACATGGAACAACAGACTGGTTCCAAATTGGGAAAGGAGTACGTCAAGACTGTATATTGTCACCCTGCTTACTTAACTTGTATGCAGGGTACATCATGAGAAATGCTGGACTGGATGATGCACAAGCTGGAATCAAGATTTCCAGGAGAAATATAAATAGCCCTTGATATGCAGATGACACCACCCTTATGGCAGAAAGCAAAGAGGAACTAAAGAGCCTCTTGATGAAAGTGAAAGAGGAGAGTGAAAAAGTTGGCTTAAAACTCCACATTCAAAAAACTAAGATCATAGCATCTGGTCCCATCACTTCATGGCAAATAGATGGGGAAACAATGGAAACAGTGACAGACTTTATTTTGGGGGGGCTCCAAAATCACTGCAGATGGTGACTGCAGCCATGAAATTAAAAGACACTTGCTCCTTGGAAGAAAAGCTATGACCAACCTAGATCGCATATAAAAATGCAGAGACATTACTTTACCAACAAAGGTCTGTCTAGTCAAAGCTATGGCTTTTCCAGTAGTCAGGTATGGATGTGAGAGTTGGATGATAAAGAAAGCTGAGCACTGAAAAATTGATGCTTTTGAACTGTGGTGTTGGAGAAGATTCTTGAGAGTTCCTTGGACTGCAAGGAGACCCAACCAGTCCATCCTAAAGGAGATCAGTCCTGAATATTCATTGGAAGGACTGATGCTGAAGCTGAAGCTCCAATACTTTGGCCACCTGATGCGAAGAACTAACTCCCTGGAAAAGACCCTGACGCTGGGAAAGTTTGAAGGCAGGAGGAGAAGGGGATGACAGAGGATGGAATGGTTGGATGGCATCACTGATTCGATGGACATGAGTTTGAGTAAACTCTGGGAGCTGGTGATGGACAGGGAAGCCTGGAGTGCTGCAGTCCATGGGGTCACAAAGAGTCAGAAATGACTGAGTGACTGAACTTACTCCTTACTCCTTACAAGTATAAGACTTTGGCCAAAATACTAAACTCTTCAAGCATTGCACCAGTTTCCTAGTCTATAAAATGACAGTGTAATAGTGCCAACCATGCAAGACTGCCATGAAAATATATGTGCAAATATCTTAGAAGAGTGTCCGGAACACCAAGTGTTCTCAAAAACTCCTGACCACTCTGTGCTTAGTTACTATATCAGATACCTCCCCTAGTAATACTTCAGAGCTCATCTTCGTCTATCTTGTTCCAAGCATCAAATGGAGGATCATTTTTTTCTGCACAGTTTTGGGCTATTTTGCACAACCTTGATGCCACCTTCCCTCATTCCCCTGCCATTGCCTCTCATCCTCCATCCAAGGAGCCCCTGCCCAAAGTCCACACAAGCACAACCTAAAGAGTGTGCTTAGCATCCTGGGCAGAGCTTTGAGGAGTGCCAGATGAAGTACTGACCAGACACCATCTATGCAGCATCGTGAAGGATGGACCCAGCAATCCGTCAGTAGAGACCTCTGTGTGCTCATTGTATGCTGGCCCTCTTTCTCCACTTCTCACCATTTTTTCTCCCTCCGCAACTTGGTATTGCATCTCTTAATGAAGAAATCAGGCTCTGATTTATGACAAACTGATTTTTGGTAAAGATATTAGAAATAGTTCCGTGAAGCTCAGAAGGAGCAGAAGAAACCCAACAGCAGAACTTAGTGTGCTGATATGGATGAATGTGCTTCCAGATTATTGATGACTTATAGCCAATAAGTGACCATAAAGGTCACTGAAAATTGGAAATCCTACAGTAATGTATTCTGAGCATTCACAATTGTATATATTTTATTAATATATAAATATATATATTCTATATGTACACATAACAGTGACATTGTACAACCTAAATATATACCATTTCATTTGCTAGTTATGCCTCAATAAAGCTAGAGGAAAAAAGAACAAATATCAGGGAGGGGAATCTCTATTAGGTAATGGTTGTTGTTATTGTTCAGTCACGATGTAGGCTCCCCTGTCCTCCACTGTCTCCTGGAGTTTGCTCAAATTCACGTCCATTGAGTCAGTGACACCATCCAACCACCTTATCCCCTGTCACACCCTTCTCCTCCTGCCCTCAATCTTTCCCAGCACTGGGGTCTTTTTCAATGAGTCAGCTTTTCACATCAGGTGGCTAAAGTATTGGAGTTTCAGTGTCAGCATCAGTTCTTCCAATGAATATTCAGAGTTGTTTTTTTTAGGATGGACTGGTTTGATCTCCTAGGAGATCATCACAAATATCTTTGCCCAGTAGGGCCACTTAAATATTCCCTTGTACCTACTTCATCATGAGCCCTTATTGTCAGCCCTTATCCTGGGCTGGATATGCAACCAGAATGACTCCTGCCCCAGCAAAACCCATACAAAGGGTCTGCACCAGAGGCAGTGTTGCAAGGCTTGCTGCACGTGCATCAGGAATGGAGTTTGTAGATGTTAACAGGTTTCTGACCCTAAAACCTGGGTGTGGGACTCCTGAATTTTTTCCCCTAGCTGCTGAGCCTTACTGTACCATATCTGCTATCCTTCATTCTGACTCCTGATTTCTCACCTGTGAAGATTCCACCGCTTTCTAAAGGCCCAGATTCTGCAGGTTTCAGGTTATAACTTCCTCCCTGGTCTGTGAGGCATCAAAGGTTCCTGACAAAAACGGCAAAGAGAACTCTATTTAACTTCCTGGGAGCCAGAGTCTGCTCCTGTGACTTCACTGGGAGGGAATAAATGGAGATTCTTTTCTATTATTTTTGGTATTTTTTTCTCTAGGAGGATGAACTTCATGTTGTTCTTAGCTGAGCCTTAGTAAATGTTTTCTTTTACCCACTTCCTAAGTTAACCAGACTCTGAGAAAATGGGGGTCATGAAGCAAGATATAGTGTTTCCAGAAAGTATAGAAAGATTTCTTAATTGATTACCCAGAACTGCTACCAGTATATTGAAACTTGGGAGATTCTTGAAGCTTTAAGAGAATGATTATATACCTGGTTCAGGAATCCCAAGATTAGTCAAAATGAATAGGGATTAGATAATTAAGACTTAGAAAAATAGGTAAGTATAGTTAAGGCCGTGGGGTCACAAAGAGTCGGACATGACTGGGCGACTGAACAACTATATAGTTAAGGCTATATAAACTGGAGGATAGAAGGTAGAGAATTGTTATGTTAAGAAATGGGTGGTCTTCCCACTTATGCTGCTCCCTAATCCTGGAAACTCCATTATCACAGCAGAAAGTCATAGAGAAACAGTTTGCCTACACACATTTCTACACTGAACCTTGAAAACGCCCAACATCACTGGTAGAAACCATTGCATGAGCAGACAAATGCATGAGAAACAAAGTATAGATATTTACCAGGCTGCATTTATTGTGTCATGAAAAAATAGTTTTGAGGTAACAATAAATTAATGCCCATGAAGACAGACATGGTGACCTTGAGTCATGACATCTATTTTTCCTTCTAGTAACAATACTGATGGCATAAATACCTTCACTGTTTATACTTCAGTAATAATTTTCGTGACCACTCTGAGTTCCATGACTCTAATTTGGTCTTAGATGAATGATCTATCTTCTTCTTAAAAAAAAAAAAAAATGACATTGAATGTGTCCTGAGCCGAGACTGGAGAGCAGCATTGCAAATAAATACATTAAAAATAAGTTGGTCCTTGCAAAGGAGCAGTGGCTCAGAAGCCAGCATTTTGGTTCTTGTTTTGGCCTTGGTGCTTACACCAGACCTCAATGAGTCCTTTCTAAAACACAGTGATGCTTGTGTATTTGAACTCAGATTCTCTAGATCACATTCTAAACTGTATGTTTTAAGGTACAAGGCTAGAGTGGTCCATGTTGTATGTGGCTGGACCTGCCAATGTCCAAGTGTCCAGGATACAGTTACTGCTCATTCCAAAGAGTCTTGTACGACTGTATCCAGGAGATGACTTTAGGGAACAGTGTCTTGCAAGGCCCAGGTTTTTGTTTCTTGTGGAGTTCTTTTGCCCCTCTCAACAGGGCTTCCCTTGTGGCTCAGCTGGTAAAGAATCTGCCTGCAATGCAGGAGACTGGGGTTCAGTCCCTGGGTTGGGAAGATCCCCTGGAAAAGGGAAAGGCTACCCACTCCAGTATTCTGGCCTGGAGAATTCCATGGACTGTATAGTCCATGGGGTTGCAAAGAGTCGGACATGACTAAGAGAATTTCACTTCACAGTTGAAGCATCAGCAGCCAATGCACAGACCAGCATTACACTCACGTAGCTGCAGTTCTCTTTGAGAAGGGCTCTGTCAATTACCCTGGTGGCTTATAGACTAGTTGTATGCTCTTTCTCTAATGAAAATATATGGGCCACTGTTTTCTTGAGCCCGTGTGTTTCCCTGGGAGTCTAAGTGACACAGCTGCCCCGACAATAGACAAAGGACCCGCCACCTCTCCTCCTCGTCCCTGCCATTTCAGCTTGAATCTAACATAGCTTGGGAAGTGGGAAGATGAGGAGTGGGCTTCCATTGGTTATCATTCCCTGCCCTTCCAAAATCTCACAGTCATTAGACTTCAGTAAACATGCCTAACAAACCATTTTATGATACAGGGTCTTGGGCTCACAAGTAGCAGAGCAGCAGCTAATTCTTATTCAGATTAAACAATGAGAATGAGTCTGTTGGCGGCTTTGTTAGAAGTAGAATCATTCAAGCATCGCATGAAACTTGGGTCCGAAATGAGCTGTCTCCAATGGAGTGGCTCATTCTAACATGGTAAACAATGACCACTCACTGTTCTCTCGAATGCAACCAGAGGATAAGGATCACTTCATTATTTTAACTAGCATCTAGCTACCCTAGTAGACATCAATCACCAAATTTACGCGTTGTCGTGATAGCTAGGAGATGAGACCACAACGTCTCTAAGAATCCCTTTCATAAAATAGGAAGTCAAATTGAACTTTAATCTTTAGAGTAAAGAAAAGTACATCCTTCTCCCTAGGGAATTAAAAAAAATGGAGCAAATTGTAAGTGACTTTTAAAATATACAATAAGCCTGCCAGCCCTATTCAGGGGGAAAAAATAATTGGCACTTTATGTCAGTATTTTCCATGAATTATTTGAAAAACAGACAAAATGTGTCATTTATATGGAGCCATGTCCCACTGTTCTTCAAAGCTCCTTCTCCTGAATAAGTAATCACCTTTCATTGCTGATTGGCACATGTGTATAAGGCCAACTTGGGCAAAATATGTCAGAAAAGCCATAGGTTGGTGTTATATGTAAGGCATCCAGAGTCCTTGGGGGAAAGAAAGAAACTGAAAAAACAAAAGAAGATGCTCAACTCTGTCACCCTGGGGTGACAAACCCAGGTGTCTATTCTTCCTCTGGGGGCTGAATTTTAGGGACTAGGAGAGCGTTCTGTGCAGATAAAAGCCTCATGCCCACAGGGGTTACAAACCACATCTTTTTTTTTTTTTTTTTGCCTTTGTTTGAAATTTCAGCTCTTAGTGAGACACTTCTCTGACATTTACCCTTAAATTAGATGAAAAATCATCTCAAGATAAGCTAATTTGTTGGAGAACGGTGTATGTTCCTGGTGTTTCTCATCTTTGTGAGAAAAGCTGAAAACCTAAGCAAAAAGATTTCAGCCCTCTATAGGAGAGGGATGTTACATAAAGCTTGCCAATGCAATGTGTTGTCGATTGTGTATGGAAGGGAGGTTAGCTATCTCAGAGACAAATATTTTGCTATTTCTTGGCAGAAGCACTGGGAGTGGGCGTTTGAAGTTAAAACCCCAAGTCCTGCTTCTAAATGTTTCCATGTCCTTCTTCTAGCAGTCACATGACATTGAAATCTCCGGCAAATTAACCTAATGAGGAAAACATGTAGCACAGAGAGATGTAGGCAAGCTTAATGTATTAGTACTTCTATGCATGAAAATCATCATGAGGTAATATACATATGAGCCACTCCAGAAGTTATTTCATGAAATCTGTCTTTAGAAATCTTCAAAAACACCTGAAGCCTACATCTATCCCAAGCATTAGGTTACAAGATATATACCACTTGCGTGTGTTCGTTTTCTGAGAACACACATTTTCAACACATCTCTCTACTTTGGCTCAGACATTATGTGTGACTATAGCTGTACAGTACGCTCAGGAATCAGGCACCTTGTCAGGAAGGGTTAAGAGAGAGACCACCGCTGAGCAGGGAGCCTGGGGCTGTCCCCTGCCCACAAACACCATTCAGAGCAAGTGGAAGTCCTGACAACCACCTCCTGCTGTCCCAGCAGAGGCTGTGTCCTCAGCAGCCCCACCTCCTGCAGGCTCTCCTGTGCCTCCACTTCAGAAAACTACTGTGAACTGGTCAGCACGCTCTGGACCCTGGCTTAGCAGCCCAGGGACAATCCCTTCCCCTGACCTTGAGTTCTAGGCTAAGAACTGGGTTTCTGTCTTGTCCAATTCATGTTTATTCCAAGGCTGCTTCCTGGCTCCCACTTCTAAGATAGTGTGGAAGTGAAAGTGTTAGTCCATCAGTTATGTCCAACTCTTTGTGACCCCGTGGACTGCAGCCAGCCAGGTGCCTCTGTCCACGAGATTTCCCAGGCAAGAATACTGGAGTGGGTTGCTAATCCCTTCTCCAGGGGATCTTCCCAACCTAGGGACTGAACCAGTGTGTGCTGCATTGCAGGCAGGTTCTTTACCGTTGGAGGAAGGGAGGAGCTGGCTTTAAGTTTGTGCCACAGGACCTAGGGCTCAGCTGGAAGCCAGGGCTCAGGAACATGCTCCCAAAGCTCCCTGAACTGCCTGCCCGCTTCCTCATGGTCCCTGGGTTCCTCTGACATGCTTGCTTGGGGTCTGAGATGCCCCCTAGTCCTGTGGACTCCTTGCATGGTGATCAGCAGTGCCTTCATCCTGGATCCCAGGACTGTGCTCAGGTGCCCAGTCTGGGTACCTGTATTGCCTGTGACTCAGTTGGTCCCCAGGCTCCTGTCCCATTCCAGTTCGTGTGTGTTTCCGCCTCCGGCATGTTATTTTCAAACTACTTGGTGACCAGACCAGCTTCTGTTCTCTGGCACCTGACTCCGGACCCACAGCAGCAGAGGTCTACTCCACGACCCTGGGCCTCCCTTCCTGCCTGCACAGCAGCGCCCACCTCCCTCACAACTGGTGACCTGACCCAAACCGGACCCATCGCACTCGGTCGATGGGATGTGGAAGGAGAGACAGAGGCAGAGATCTGCTGACTGACCACACCAATTCTAGATCCTCCCTCACGCTCAGCTGTGGGAGTGACTTCTCTGAGTCTATGAGGTATTCATCATCATCATCATTGCTTTGCTTGATCTCATCCTTATCCAGGTGGAGTTCTTTCCTTTGCAACTAGGACAGCCCGAAGTCACACAGTTCCCCCGAGATCTAAGGGTCTGAAAATTTTTCACAGGAAAGCTGTGTGAGGCTGGGGAGCAGAGCCTGGTGGTGGTCGGGGCGGGGAGGTTGTCCTCTACCCCTTCTGACTTCAATCCAGCACCTCTGTTTTATATGTTTCGAATATCATATGTCATACATTATTTTACTTAAAATGTGGTCTGTTGACTTACTGTTGCTAAAAAATGAAAACCACTCCCTGAGGACCTGGGGTGACGAGGTTCCTAAGCTTCACATCTCACCTCATGTCTGACGGGGAGCATGGGCTGCTATAGGTAATTCCTGAGGTCACAGAAGACATTGAGATGCTGTGGCTGATGGGGCCCAAATGCACATTTTCTCATTTTTAATCTCCCTCTTCTACCTCAGATCTGCATAAACCTATGGCATTTCAAGAGTCTGGACCCAAGTGTTATATCTAGTGTTATCTATCTTCTTACAATTGCTCAGACTCCCTACAGGAAATATCACATGACTACCATCACCAATTATCTCATAATTCTGCAGTTTGACAAGCCCAGTGATAAAGGCAACACACATGATAAATCTTCTTATAATAACCTATAAAGTTTTGTTAGAATGATTTTTATAATGATATTTTGTTCTACCCCTTGAGATTTTAAAAAGGAATAATCTATTGCCTATTTTAGAAAGTAATTATATATATATACATATATATATGTATATATATAAAGGTTTCTGTAATGGAAAATTGTTTTTTAAAAAAATTATTCAGCAAGTAAGAAATAGCCTCCAATCTTGTTCTGGAAGATGAGAAAGATCCCTGATTTTGTTTACCTGCTATTATCCTTGCAAAAGTCTAGGACTAAATTGACATTCACAGAGTGCCGCCCGAAACCTACAATCTCATTTACTGCTTTTGGAGCTTTCCCATTAGCCTCAGAATTTGGAAAAGTTCATTATAATTGGGGTTGGAGGGTTAGTTCATGCACTTCATTAACTCCTGTGCCAAAAAATCTCTTCACATTAATGATATCTCCACCCAAGTTATTACATTTTTCTCTGAAAATTATTGGGCAATAAATGTTTGAACATAACTCACGTGATACAATAATGGAATTAATGTAAGTAGAGATATAATGGCTTCTTTGATTAATGGATTCTTGGACAACACAGCTGACTGAGAATATAATACCTTTTAATTAGAAGTGAGAACAATTTTCTCTTTCAAATATTGGTACTGCTTACATGGTTTATACCTAACCACAGGTGAGAATTATTTACAATCTAAATGAAAGCACTTATCTGGCAAACTGAAGGCTGGGTTTTGATACATTCTCCTGATCCACAGCATAATTTGCCTGCTTTTTCTTGTCTATTTAAAAAAAAGCTCCCACACTCATCCCTAGGCCCTAAGCCCTCGGCTCTCTGTACCCAAAACAGAAAACTCCATCTTTGACTTTTTAGATGCCCCACCCCCACCTTTTTAAATCTTGTTTTCACATTTTTGTCAATACTAGACCACAATTCTTATCCTGATAAAGTTTTTACATTCCTCATGGAATCTGGCTAATTTTAAAGTCACTCATTTCCTTTTCTCAACTTAACAAGAGATATTTGTAAATGCTTTCAGATTTTTATCTTTCTTATTTTCCAGACCATTTCATTGAAGAAAATTGTCATTTTGATCTTGGTTTTGTGGAAGTGGAATCAGAGGAACACAGAATTAATAATCTTATCCAAGGAACATAGGGCTCAATTGCAAAGAATTAATTAAAACTATCATGTCTTTTCCTTAGTCATTCATCTGCGAATGTGTTTAACGACCTGGTATCTGCTGTTGGCCACCGTCCTGGAAATGCATTCAGAGAACAGGAATATTTTCAGTGTCAGGCTATCAGCCAGAGTGTTTGGAGAGACCAGGAGGCAGTGCTGGGTGGCAGTGAACTGGGAATTGTTAAGGTTTTCCTGCATGGATGTTGTTTCTGGGCAAGAAGTATGGGTGAATCTTAATTAATTGAACCCTGCAGCAAAAGCAGACAAGACCTCTGGTTGGGAACTCAGTAGCCGATGCTCACACATGGATGGTAGAGACCACTTGGGCTCATTTCTCCAAGTCTAACACTGACTTGATATGATCACCCTCATATACGCCATAGACCCTCTTCTCTGCCCTGGGACTGAGGGACAGGGAAGACCCTAGTCTACTGTACCCAAGAGATCCAGCAAGCTCCCACAAGGACATTCCAAAGTCTAATGGCCTTTTTCACTGATTACCCTGGAATTAAAATTCCATAGGTCTTAGGAATAACAGTGATAACAGTCATTGCAGATTCTCTGTTACAACCTTGAATAATTTAACTGGTGGTGGCAGTGTAGCATCTCAGCGAAAGTGAGTCCTTGGCATGGAGGTCATTCCAAGGACAGTGGCTTTGAATTATTCTCTATCCTGCCTTTCAGGTAAGTTGTGGAAATCCAGTGCACAAATCAAAGCCAGCTGAAAATTTTTTTAAAAGTCATTTTTCATGCTATTTAAGGTCTTTTTGTGGGTACGTGAAAAAAATTAGGAAAGCAGAAACAGGGAGATGATAAGTATCCAATGTAAAGTAAACTGGAATATAAGAACTCAGCTTCATTCTGCTCATTTTTCTCTGAACCAGGTCACCTTTTCCTAATTATGACTAAAAGCTACTCAAGCATAGAATTATCACAGCATTTAAAGACTGCTGTGTTTAGAGGCTGCCATTGTCCTATAAAAATCTGCATGGAGAATTGAGCTCAAAGCCAGGCATATTTGACCTCGGCTGTACCAAGGGTTCCATTTGCAACCTCCCAATAGCCCAGTGGCTGTGCCTGATTTGCATTGATATTTACATAAATCTACATATGCATGGCTTGTAGGTTTGGACCATGAGTTGATTATGTCTTGTTTGCTCTAAAAGTTTAGAATTGAAAGCAAAGGTGAAAGGAATGGTTATCCAAGAGAAAAACATTTGTTGTCCAGGAAATCTTTTTTAGGAGTCTCTTCCTGAATATCTAAAATATCTTTTGCAAATGAGGACATAACTAAAACTCAAGTTCTTTGGGATCTGAAAGGCCTTTTAAATGGAATTGTGGTCAATCCTCTGACTTTCATTTCCATGGAGCCATAATGAAACTTCTCATCTATCAATTAAATGTTAAGTATCCTGCAATAAATATTATAAGAGACTGTGTTCTCATCTTGAAAGCGAGGCAAGCCACATGTTAAATGATTAGAGGAAAATATCAGAGGAACCTTTAGATTACAGGCCATCTCTTACTGGGAAATCCAAGGTTGGACCATTCTAACTGAGGTCACCCCTCCAGATTCTTATATCTCAACCCCATCAGTTTCCCACCCAACCCCACCTCACCTGACCATCAGGTGGCCAGTTTTAAGCCTCCATTTATGAGGGAGATTTACATGGACTTTGTTCTTTGATACAAGAGCATTCCTCTGCCTTATACCATTGTGTAGAACTTAGGGATTAAGAATAGGAGCTCTGAAATCATGTAAGTATAGGCTTGAATGCTGACACTGTCAATTATGCCCTGTGTGGTTCTTGGTAAGTTGCTGCAATTCTCTATGCCTCAATTTCCTGCTCTGTAAAATAACTTAATTATACCTACCTCAAAAAGGAGTTCTCAGAATTAGATGAGATAATGTACATAGTGTTGATCCGTAAAGAGAACTCACCCAATCAAGGATGAGTATTATCATTATTTACCTTTACTATTCTCACTTTGTCTTTTAGGCAATTCAGTACTTTTGCAGAGTTGGTCACTTTTCTCAAAATTCTGAGATTGCCATCTCACACTATTCATCATATCTCTTACCAACAATTCCAACAGCTTGATTGGCCTCTGAACAATACTCTTAATATATTAGAGATCATTTCTAAAGGATTTAGGCTAAGCATTCATAGAGCTGGACCAAGGAAATTCCTATGGCATGATCTCAATTTTCCTGCACTAACACCACTTCCTCCCTGCTATTTCTCCATGACTTAAAGTGGAACCCATTCCAACTGGCTGTCTCTGGGATCAGAGCTTGGACCCTTCATCATACTGTAGTACAAGAGCAAGTTCAATGTGAGGTTTTTTCCTCTATTTTTTAAATTAAAAAAAAAATTTTTTTATAATGTTGTACAGATTTCTGCCATTCAACAAAGTATTTCTTCCGTACAACAATGTATACCATACAAAAAGAATACTAGAGTGGGTTGCCATTCCCTTCTCCAGAGGATCTTCCTGACCCAGGGATCGAACCCAGGTTTCCTGCATTGCAGGCAGATTCTTTACCATCAGAGCCACCAAGGAAACCCTACAACAGTGCAAATCAGCCATAATTATACATGCATCCCCTCCCTCCCTAGCCTCTCCTCCCTCCTCCCCATCCCATCCCTCCAGGTCATCTCAGAGAACCAGACTGGGCTCCCAGTGCTACACAGAAACTTCTCACCAGCTATCCGTCTTACACTTCAATGCAATGTCTTTTTTATCGAATTACTGTACTCAAACATTGCATACTGAACAACACTTTTCCCCCCATATTTTTTGTACAGCTTTACCAGGAACTGTGGAAAAACTATGAAAATAAAGTTTAAACTCATTTTTCACTGGCTGAAATGATTTTATATGTAAATTGAAGAAAAAAAAGGTGTGCCATGATATTATAGAATTCCTAGGGTAAGTGTATTCAAATTAGACCCTTTCTGGACCTCTAGTTACATTCTATGATACAGACTTTAAGTACAGTTGATCACTGGGATTTGCCAGAGATAAAAGCCAAGACACTTGAAGATTCCAAATTTCATGTTCTGAAGTTCCTGCATGACAAAGACAGGCAAATAACAACAGAATTTCATTAACTTGAAGATGCTCAGTGACAGGTTACTTTCCCACACTGGTCAGTGATTTAGTCCTATATGTCATGATTCCAATGCCCAATGGAAGTATTAACAAGAAGAATTGGAGTCTCTTGCAAGAGTTGAAAGTACAAATGGTATAGTATCTGTAAATTCCAAAAGTCTCCTTTATGGGAGAGGCTTATAAAAGGTGAAAATCAAAGGCAGTATTTTAACTACGGCATTGAAATAAGTTAGGGCTTGAAAACAGAAGGAAAGGGAGGAGTACCTGGGATAGTATATCCAGGGATAGAAAGAAATAAGGGACTGGGAGAGAGAAGAGGCTGAAATGGACCTCAGAGGAATAAAGTTTACTTTTTAAAGCTCTAATTGGTGTCAACAGTTGTTTTATTCCTCAGAAGTTTTAGTTATAACTAGCCAGAAATTCTCATTGAAGTTTTCTCTTTCTCAATTCTCATTGAGAATTGAAGTCTCAATTCTCATTGAAATTCTCAGTGAAGTTTTGATTCACTCTTTTTTTAAAAAAGATTTTTTTTTGACGTGGACCATTTTAAAGTCTTTACCGAATTTGTTACAATATTGCTTCTGTTTTAGTTTTTGGCCACAAGGCATGTGGGGTCTCAGCTCGCTGACCAGGGATCGAACCCATACCCCCTGCATTGGAAGGTGAAGTCTTCACCACTGGACCACCGGGGAAGTCCCTTGATCCATTCTTGTGTTCATTGTGAAGCTAGGTCAGCATCGTTGCAACAAAGATGAGAAGACATTCAATTATACAACATGGATACATATTGGTCAGCAGCCTCTATGTAAGTTGTTATGTTGGTAAATTGCTATGGAATTATCTTTTGTCTTCTGTCCTTCAAAATTAAGCTCTTCAATCGTTTTTGGTCTTTTTCCCCTTGGGTTTCATTTTCTACTTCTTAAATTATTTGACTCCACAAACAGTAAATCTTCACATGACTAGAAGTAGAAAGAATATGATAATCCACTGCTTCTAAAGGATGAATTATGTGCGTGCGTGCATGTGTATATGTGACATATATGCTGCTTTACAACTTCTTTTTCTTTTGGCAAATAAGCATTTTTTCCTTTTGTTCCGCTTTCCCTGCCAGGGAAACTCATTCCTCTGCTAAGTGAAACAACATGAAAGAAAAGGAAGGATGCAGTGACTTACAGACCCTTGTTAAGTGACCAGACTAGAGAAGCCTGAGAGGTGGATGAGGAGATGGATGTGGTCCTAGGCTTGATCTGGTCTTCATGGAGTTGAGAGCAATACTTCTTGCCTCTCTGTGTTCCATTTTCCTACTTAGAGAAAGGAGACAAAATGCCAACGAGATTATATCTGATGGACTGAATGTTAATTGCTCAGCAGTGTCTGACACTTTGCGACCCCATGGACTGTAGCCTGCCAGGCTCCTCCATCCAAGCGAGAATACTGGAGTGGGTTTCCATTTCCTTCTCCAGGGGACTTTTTTCCAACCCAGGGATCAAACCTGGGTGTCCTGCATTGCCCGCAGACTCTTTACCATCTGAGCCACCAGGGACCATGGAGACTGAACTCTGCCTTTAAAGAAAAGCACTCTGTAGGTCATATGTCTGTCTATCCCCAATTTCCTTCAAAGGTCTCAAATTACACAAAACTGTTCCTTTGTCTACATAAAGCCAAGAACATTTCCTGGCAATTCCAGCATTTGAATATTCAAGATATAGTTCCTGCACAGCCAAACGTGCACAGAAATCCTACAAAAGTCCTTACCTTTGGCCATACTCTTTAGATTTTGGGTGTCAAAATGTAACAGATCAGTATCCAGTTCAACGGAGTATTTTATTTTTTATGCAGAGTGTTTTATTTTGTGTGTGTTTCTTGTACTCAAACATCTCCATCTTTACTGGAAGTAAAGATTGGTTGGTGTGTCCAAATCACCACATCACTGTTTTCCTCCTTGCCCACAGTTAGTTTTCTTTGCTAGGACAACAATCCCCCTTGTTATCATGTGTCTTCTTTTGTCTCACATCATTTGCCTCTTTTTCTTCATTTGGGGAGCTTCCATAAATATCCTTCCAACTTAACTAGACTTGTTGTTGTTTTGTTCAGTCGCCAAGTCGTGTCCGACTCTTTGTGACCCCATGGGCTGCAGCATGCCGGGTTCCCCTGTCCTTCACTATCTCCCAGAGTTTGCTCAGACTCATGTCCATTGAGTTGATGATGCCAACTATCTCATTCTCTGTCGCCCCCTTCTCCTTCTGCCCTCAATCTTTCGCACCATCAGGGTCTTTTCCAATGAGTCAGCTGTTTGCATCAGGTGGCCAAAATACTGGAGTTTCAGCTTCCCTAACTAGGCTTAGGGAGAAGGGAAAATGAGTTTGACATCTAACTGTAGGAGACCTGGTTGTAGAATGCTTTTGTTCAGAATTCTTATTTCTGAGATGGAGAAGGAATGACTCTGAGACAGAGCTCATGAAAAAGTACCCACGCCAAACAAACCCACAGGAAGATTTCTTTCTTTCTTTTTTCTTTTTTAGGAAGATTTCTAACGACATTACTCATTGGTGCTTTGATATGGTCACCATCATTTCTCGCGTGCCTGGGCTGCTGAAAAAGCGTCCTAGCCAGCTCCCCGCTTCCTCTTTTTCCCCGTGAAATGGCCAAAGTGATCTTTTGAAGTAAAAAAAAAAATCAGATTGCATCACTCACCATTAAAGTCTTGCAATTACATATACGATGAAGTTCAGACTTCAACTTGGCTTCACTGGGACCCTGTCCTTTTCAGCTCCCAGCTCCACACCCACCTCCTCCCTTGCTTTTCAGCACCTTCTAATCCTACGCCTCCACTGGTCTTTTATGCCTGACATTTCTCTGAATGTCATTCAGGTCTGCACATGGATGTTACCACTTAGACAAATGCACCTCTGTACCCTCTGCTTTCCCCTGCTTTTCTTTTCTTAGTAGAATCACCTGAAATTACTTTAAACTCTTAATTTGTTTTTTTTTTTATGTCTCTCTTTTAAGAGCAGGGGCTTTTTTGGAATTATTCACTATTGTCTCCCCAGAAACTAGAACCACATCAGGCACATAATAAGTGCTTAATAAACATTTGTCCAATAAATGAATGTATTATTA
This sequence comes from Cervus canadensis, assembly GCF_019320065.1. Classification (NCBI taxonomy): domain Eukaryota; kingdom Metazoa; phylum Chordata; class Mammalia; order Artiodactyla; family Cervidae; genus Cervus; species Cervus canadensis. Next base: position 855,666 of record NC_057395.1, on the reverse strand, counting down.
TATACACATTATACAAGCTTCTTATATCCCAGTGTTATTATTCTTCAGAGGGGGAAAAGTAAATGTTAATCTCATTTGTATGATTGAACTCTTCGGAAGATAAAGTTTGTTATCAGTTTATATGAAACCTGTTCCTCCACTTCACAGGAAGTCTCTACCTTAATCTTCTGCCCAGGGAAGCTGAGGATCCTTAAGGCTGAAAATGCAAGAGTTCATCATTCACCTGGCAATTCTTCACTAACTTTTGATTCAACGAGAGGATCTAAGATACAGATGACGACTGCTTGGGTACACGGGAACAAGACAGGAGAGGAGCAAAGGCAGTAGTAACATATAAATAGATCACCTTTGTCCCTCCTCCATCTGGCCCTAGAAGAAATATCAAGACGCTGGCAGAACTCCTAGTAACTGAACCTTAGGCTGCAAAAGCTATGACTGGACATAGTTGAGGGGAAAAGAGGTAGCTTTCCTCCTTTGATCCCATGTTTATTTATTACAAAATAGATGTGGCCACAGTAATATTTTTCAGTTGGGAGAGCTTATTGAAAGATACTGAGAGAAAAATCTAAACTCGAACTTCCTTAGTAATGACCTTTAAGAGGAGGGTGTGCTCTATAGTTATACAAAGTATTCTAAGAAGAATCAAAGGGGAAACCATGCTGTTCTCATTTTCAGTGAACTTAGAGAATATTTTTCTCCAGACAAGGTTTTGCTGGCCTTTGATGAGAATTTACCATACTAAGAATTCACAGAACTTCGGTTCTGCAGGACCAATCTGAATTGTTAGAGAGAATGGTCTTGATTTTTGATAGAATTTATAATTATCCAATAGAATTATGCTCTGGAACCAGTCACTGAATGGAATCAACCAATCCAACTTACAGCATTTTTACAAAGGATCAAAATCCACCACAAAGATATTTGCAAGCTCCATATACTCACGTATTGTTGGGACACCAGATTTTTTATTTTCCCAGTACTTCATTAATTGGTAACTTTATTCAGTAAACATTTAGAAAACACCTGCCAGCACCAGGGACCCCCTGGTCAGGAGATGCCAACATATATTCCTTTTCTTGTATAGTTTAGAATCTAATTTATTTTGAACTTTCCTATCATACAGCATAAAGTTTGTCTGGGAAAAAAATAAGAATTTTCCTCATGGAGAGAAAACAAAACATTTAGAACTCTTGTGAGTGAGTGATAGTTGCTCAGTCATGCCTGACTCTTTGCAACTCCATGGACTGTAGCCTGCCAGCCTCCTCTGTTCATGGAATTCTCCAGGCAAGATTACTGGAGTGGGTTGTCATTTCCTTCTCCAGGGAATCCTCCTGACCCAGGGATCCTGCATTGCAGGAGAGTCTTTACCATCTGGGCCACCAGGGAAGCCTACTATTAAGAGACATTTCTAAGTATAAAGACAGGTCAACTTAAACAGTATCAGCAGATACATGCTTGACTTTATCTTATAATCTATAAACAATACATTAGAATATGTAATGAATCCATACACCTTTTCCAAAGGAATACCCAAGATGGAAGTAGCAATAAAGTTATAAATGACAGTCATCAATCAGATGAAATAAGTTAGATGAAGCTTTTCTCTCTCGAAGAGATGGGGACTGGGCAAGTGGTCAGGAAGGAAATACAATATGCTTTTAACTTTGTATGAAAAACAATGTTCAGTTCCGCATTGCTGAACATAGTTCTGTTTTTGCCAAATAAATCCTCTACTTCAAGTTACTGTCCAAATGCTTTATTAAAACTCCGCTGCTGGCCTTTGTTTTGGAATCTGTTACTTTTGTTGCCACTTCCTGATCACTGTCCGCTGAAGCTTCTACTTCTTTCCCACTGTCCCCTGACACTTTGGTTGCCCTCGCACTGTCCCCTGAAGCCTCAGTTGCCTTCCCGCTGTCCTCGGAAGTTGCGATATCCTTCCCGTGGACCTTCTAGCTCTGGTTGTGGCCACAGAAAGCTGCCAGCACCGTGAATCACGCCACTTTTCCTGTACTTCTGTTACTGATGCAGTAGGGATATCAAAGCAAACACCCTGCTTTCCTTTGAGAAAGACCATTCCCTTCACTTTGGAATCAATATCCTCACCCAGCTGCTCTTTAAGTTCTTTCCAAGCATAACTAATGTTTGGCATTTCAATTGAGCACCGCAAGATCATGGTCACAAAGCCCGCTTCCGAGTTGATCAAGAAGCGCTGGTCTACCGACGTGGCACCGGAAATGTGGACCAGGGCTGCTGCCAGGGCTTCCACAGCCCCCTTCTCCTCAATCACCTTCTCGGCTGATTGCTTGAAGTGACCGATTGCAGTGGGAGGCACAGAGTCCAAGAGCCTGATGGCACCTTTGCTAGAAGCTTTTATTATTTCTGTTGCAGAAACCTATTCGTTTAAATTTAATTCCCGCTTTTTGCTCCACTTGGACTAACTGATATTCTTCTTTGTGCTGGTAAAAGCAGATGCAAAGCCCGGTTCTCCCAGCTCTCTCTCTCTTTCTCTCTCTACCTGTTCGCCCAGAACAATGAATGTAGGACTCAGCATCCTTTGGTGGAGAACTTTGAACAACCAGATCAACCTCGGGGATGTCTAACCCACGTGCAGCAACATTGGTTGCAACCAAAACTCCAAAATCACCATTTCCAAAACCCTTCAGGGTGATTTCCCTTTAGAACTCTTGGTGGAAATCAAATGGAAAATGGCAGCTGAGAGACAGAATGAGATATCTTAGATTATGTCATTTTGATCTCATTGTAGTGTGGCTCAAACAAGACTAAACAATGGACCCACGCTTTAAGTTCATCAGTTAGCTTTTGTCTTCCAAAGTTGCATATTTCACTTCTGAATTCAAGCCAGTGGTTTTCCAAATGTTTTTGTACTCAGGATGGAGGCAATGTGCAAAAAGGAAAAGTTGTACCCAAATATTTCATTATTATTAAAAATCACGCATAACAAAGGCACCAGAAGCCCTTCTTTTAATTTGGTAAATTGTTAATTCCATAATATTATAAGTGTTGAGTATATTTATTAGACTTCTTGAGTGTCAGCCTTTCCCTGAGTTGGGAAGCCATATTTACTTCTTCCTACTGCAAAGTAAAAGGGCACAGCATCTTCTGGTCAGGAGTGGACAGGGTCTGGGACTGCCAGACATCAGAGGTGTAGAATTTCTGACTTGCAAACTCCTGAGGGTAATTGCTAATTCTCACCAAGGGGGCCAGAGTGTATGGATTTTTGTCTCTTTATAGAACAGAGTTGAGAGACTGTTGCCATGCACACTGCTTGAACTTTTTAGTACAATCATTTAATTTACTAATGTAACTCCCATGAATTAGTCTATTTTTGCATGTACACTCTCATCACTGAGAGTCCAGAGGAAAAACTGTCTTTGGCCTGAAAAGATATGTGCCTTGCATTCTGAGATACACACACACAAAGCTGAGTTTCCCCTTAATGCTGGTATTTCCTCCTGTCCACTTAAACCCAGAACATTTGAACTGGAGGTATCTTTTTTGTTTAATAATGAGTCTATTTATTTATATCTGGCTGTGCTGGGTCTTGGTTGCTGTCCGGGATTTTCTCTAGTTGCTGGGAGTGGGGCTACTCTTCTTGGTGGTGCACAGGCGTCTCATTGTGGTGGCTTCTGTTGTTGTGGAGCAAGGGCTCAAGGGTGCAAGGGCTTCAGTAGTTGTGGCTCCTGGGCTCTAGAGCACAGGCTCAGTAGTTGTGGCACAAAGGCTTAGTTGCTCCAAGGCATGTGGGATCTTCCCGGATCAGGGACTGAACCCATGTCTCCTGCATTGGCAGACAGATTCTTTACCACTGAGCCACCAAGGAAGCTCTGGAAGGATCTTTAAAAGAGACAGTTTAACCCAACTCCTCCAAGTGCTCCAAGGTCACACAGCAGAGCACTTGAGTTCCAAACCGACACTTACCTCAGGATGGGGCCTGGTTGACATGATCTTGGCGCCCCTCTAAACACCCATTTAACAGACCATCGTGGACCTAAAAAATTCACATACAATCTTTATTTTCTGCAGCTCATCTGAAGTCTTGGAGAAAGGTTTTCATTACCTTGAGTCATGGTGGAATCTAGTACTTTAATTTGCTTAAGTCCCATGAAGTTCAAAGGTTACAAGTGGAAGAGGGATGAAAGATTACAGGGGCCTCTTTTCTCAATCCTTTTAAGTCCACAAAGTTTACACAGGGAAGACACACAATGATGATCAATGGCACCGAGCCGCCACTCACCAGCTCTGACACTTTGTTAGGAATCTGTGCCCAGGATAAGGCACAAAGAAGTGTTGGGAACCAAGATTGAAGATTTCCTTTCAAGACGAGATAAATCTTTACATTTGGAGTATTTAATGTATTGAACTAGATGTAAGCTTCCAACACCAATTGAGGTCTTCTAAGAGCAAATGGGTTATGTTGCATTTGACAGGTTCCCTGACAAAAAGATGAGGAACTCTGCCCCAGTAGGTACCCAAGAAGCCAGGGAGAATGGTTTTCAGTTATTTGGGATTCTGGAATGTATTTTATGTCTACCTTTTTAGTTTGAAAAAATAAAAAGGGGGGCATGACTGGGGTCTCTGAGTTTCTGAGATGGACACTGGTACTTGATCTGATAAGGAAGATTTAATAGTTCATGGCAAAGCTTGTGTCCATCTGGGTCCAGGCTTACACTGAGTAACAAAGGCAGGTCAAGTTCAAACATGTGGGTCTGGGCAGGAGTGAACATTAGGTATCCTCCCCAGGTCTTTATGTGAGAAAGGAATGAGTCTAGAAGGCTTTTTTCTCCTGATACTTCTGATCTGTCTCCTCTTTCATCCATATCTTTTTTATTCCTGTATCAGAGAAAGAGATATCCAATTTTTTTTTTTTTTTTTGCCAAGGTCAACTCACTCAGCCTCCTGGCAAACTTGATATGATCCTACCTATGAAACCCAGTTCTATCAATTAATTCTCTTCTCCCAGCATCATTTCTCCAGCTCATTAATCCCTTCTTTTCTGACTACATTCACATTTAAGCCTGATTTGAAAGGTCAGGGGGGGCTAGAGTTATGTAAACCACATCTGAATTCTCTGTCATCTGGCAGTTGTGTGTCCTTGAACAGATCATTCTCTCTTAGTTTCCTCATTGTAAAAAGAGAATAATAATAATAAAAAAAAAAGAGAGAATAATAATAGAATCTATGCTTCAGAGTTTTTAAAAAAGATAAATGAAAATGTATACATAGTATACCTGCCACAAAATACAGGGGCTTCCCAGGTGACACAGTGGTAAAGACTGCGTCTGCCAATGCAGTAGACAAGAGAGATGTGGGTTTGATTCCTGGGTCAGGAAGATCCCCTGAAGAAGGAAATGTCAACCCACTCCAGTATTCTTGCCTGGAAAATCCCTTGGACAGAGGAGCCTGACAGGCTACAGTCCACAGGGTCTCAAAGAGTTGGACACAATTGATAAACTGAGCACATGGCACATAATATAGACTTAATAAACAGTAGTAATTGGGGGCTTTGCTATTTTATATAACTATATCATAGTACACTAATATTATTAAATCTCATCTACTACTACACAAAAATTCTCCTTTAATATATGGGAGCATTTCTTCTTCTCTACTTGAGAGAATCTGTCATAATGTTGTGATGTAACATATCTTCACTAAGTGTTCATTGAGTAAACGCAACCAACAATTTGCTACCATGATTTGGGAAGTGCAATTTGGCTTGGATGTCCAAGACTATAGCCATTTGTCCTTTTTGTGGTTTTTAAAATTTTTTCTTAATTGAGTAAGGCTTAACCTACTGAAGGCAACTTGCCAGTGTCTCAGAAGTCTCAGTGGCAAAGAAAACTGTGATCCAGGGCACTTATAAAATGTATAATTTTTGGTGCTCATGGGAACTAAAAAAGTGGGACTAGTAAGATATCGTTGGGAAGAACAATAGGAGTTTAACACACACACAGATTCCAATTTTTGCTCTTGAAAGAAGAGTGAGGCTCAGCTTTTCATTGTCTTGACTTGAATTACATTAGATAGCACCATGTGGGATCTGGAGCGCACCCTGTAGATCATCTGGCCAGGGTTTCTCAAAGTGCTTCCAAGTATGCTAACTGTTATGCAAAGAAAACAGAAGAAGTAGTCTGTGGCCAAAGCATTTGGGGGAATTTTGGCAAAAACAAAAATAAGCAAGTTCCTTTACCACAGGATTGTGAACATCCTACAGGGGACACAATGTTTAGTGATTTCCAAATTCATTTGCCCAGGGGACATCGTTTTTCAGAATATATATCAGGATTATTGTCAGGAGTGATCTGCTTCTGGCCTCTTTATTTAATAGATGTGAAAATCAATTTCCAGAAAATTAATTTGCCAAAGATTGCTTAGCAGTAGTGCACAAAGAATCTAGATATCCTTTTTCTTATCTGAAATTAGTTTTGCTGTTTATTTTTGCTTTCTTGGGGAAACAGTAAAGTTCACATATGAATAATGTCATTCTGCCTGTATTTTCTAAACAAGCTTACACTAAAAATATCACAACTAACTTTTGAGAATTAAACACATTAATAATAATGAAATGATTTTCCCATGAAATTAAGAATACAATTACTTCCAAAGTCCTATTAGGGAAATCGGTGGCTTTTTAAAATTTTTTTAACTAGACTTCCCCAAACAAATTTCTTTGATGTTTTACTCATTATTTTTATAATTAGGCATAAAACAATTCATGCTTTATCCGTAATTTAGCAGATCCTTTTGGTTCTTTCCAAATAAGATTAGTCTTTCTGCATATTATAGATAAGCAGTCAGTCATTTGTGACATAAAGCTCTTCCTAAAAATAATTAAGTTTGCTATGTGAAATTTAGAATTCCTCAAACTGATAGAAAGAAATAATCAAAAAGTCATAAGAAACGTAAAAATCTGCTGTCAATGTGATGAAACTAAGAGTGTGAAAATCAAGTTATAGTATTTCACTCACTGCAAGACTAATTCTCTAGCTGCACGATTGTCAGTCCTTTAACCAAGAATTGCTAATGGCCACTAGTTTTTCACTAGATTAAAAAAAAAACACAGTTTAGATTTTTTTTAAAAGACAGCTTAGTATCTTTAAAGAAAACAATTGTGCATTGTCATCATTGATGTTCTAAGCGTATTGATCACAGGCCACTGAAGCAGGTGATAAGTATCTTCACATGTATTGGTTTCACCACACATAAAAGCCAATGACTGGAAAATCATCAATGGAACTGGCAAGTGATAAAGGCTACTTGGGCCTTTGTTACGGCAACAGGAAGTAGACTTTCATTGCCTTTTCCTCCTTTGATTATGAAAGACAATCTTCATCCATTGTTGGAAGCACACAGGTCACCTTTCCAAGCACTGATGCTAATGACCAGAGCCTGGAGGGGCCAGTGGTTCCTTCAGACACGTGAAGGGAATGGACACTCAGTTACCTGAAAAAGCTTTTGTTCTTCCCTGGAAAGCTCTACCATTACTTGTAAATGAGTGATGCCCAGCTACCTAAGCTAAAAAGTATCTCTTAAATTTTCAAATAAACATTTGACAGCCGGAGGAAAGCTGTTACATCTGCACTGTTGGCTGGGGAAAATGACTTAGACATTCTTGGGTTTCTGAGAGTGTTTAGAATTCGTATTTGTTTAGAGATTTTTTGAAGTAAATGTGCCAGAAAAATGTGTGTCGAAGAACAGAACTTGAGATCTGAGGTATGAGAAGGTTATGAGCCTTATGACTTAATACGCTGGCCACTGACCAACAAATTACTTCATCTATCTTTAAGTCATCTTCTGAATGTGCACCCGAGTGGGCCAGGTGGCTATTTTCGATGCGGTAGCCCTGGTTAGGCTGTTCCTGAATCTCCAAATGAACTAGAGGCAGCGCCCCATGCAGGCCCTGCACTCCTCAGCATCTCCGTTTGCTATGGTATTGGGTGCCTTGTACAGTCTCAATAAATGCTTCTTAATTGGTTGATTGATTAGCTTCTGAATTCACCCTTTAGCCTCAGCAGCTAACCTGCTCTCTCAAGTCTCAGGGCTCTCTCTAAACTCTATATTTTCCTTGTATTTAGTATTCATCTAGTGTCCCTTCAAACCATTCTGTTATTTCAGATACTGCCGTAGCAGAATTTCTAAGTACCAAAGACTATTTTTTTTTTAACAACATAGAAGGGAGATTGAGAATCATAAGTATGCTGCCAGCCCTGGAACATTTGCCTAGTGACCTAATTTCATGGGAATTTGCCAGGCCAGCTCCGTGGAAGAAATCCAGTCCTATTCCTCCAGTCTCCATGGGTTATTCAGCTGACACACTCCACAGCCAGCTTCTTCACATTGTTGTGACCTTCAGGATACTCTCCCCGGTGAATACTGCTCTATTTTAATTTTGCTACATTAAAAAAAATGATAAGAAATGAAGGTGTATTCATTTCTGTGGCTTAGACAAATCTACACAATGTAAGGAGCTTAACCCAAATGGTATTTCTTACACTGAATTATGGCAGGCACTTGTTTCCTATTACCCTAGACTTCTGTCACATGTATTTTGGATAATTCCAGAGGTTTATCAGTGTAATTTATCTGGCATGTTATCTAGACCTGTTCCGTAGGTGTTAAGTTACTGATAGTCCAACACAGAACTCCATGAACCTTCTTTTCTCTGTTTTGCTCGCTAGCTCCTTCTAAAGCCAGATGTAAAGCTTTTTTAGACATCATAGTCCATTTGACATGGTAGTGTATTGATCTGACATTCTCTTCAGAAAACTAATACCAAAGTACTGTGTGTTAGCACACTAAGAAATGTACGCTAATTCTGTTCTGTCTACAAGTTTACAACCTTTTCTGAAGAACACTCTGTACCTGTTTTGTTCTCCATCTGGAAGTACTGCAATGGCCTTTGGCCAAAAGCAATGAAGTTGTGACTTTCTTCTCTATAGTCTGCCCAGGGACATTAATGAAAGAAAAGTAAACCTACTCCATTATCCCAAATGGCTTTTTAAACAATTAGGAGATTTTAATAATAGTGTCCCACTGATCTCCCAGCTTCCCCACAGGCACTGCAGCCTTTCCGAGGTGAATAAGATGCTTTAGGAGAGAAGACCTCGCGCTCACTACCCATGACCTTCAATTCATACAAATGCTGAAAACAGCACCGGGCATCTCATTACTGAAATGGATTATCTGGCATCAATGCTTGCAGTTTTGGAGTCTAATACCATTTTGTGGTGATATCTTTCAGAAAAGAAGTGATTCAAATTTTTAAAGAGGCAGAGATTTTTGAGAAGGTTGGATCTTTGACATTTTGATTTTTTCCAAGCTGGTCCCCAAAATCAACATCCTTAAAAACTACAAACTCATAACTAGCAACTCCACTACTAAAAATGTATCCTCAGTAATTAGAATCAATAATACATGCATATATTTAAATACAAGGAGAATCACTGCAATGTTCTTTATAACACTGACATTTTGGAAGGAAATATCCAGCAATACGATAATAGTTAGACAATGGAACACACTATAGTTATCATACATATATATATATTTATAAGTGTATACACACATATACACACACTTAGTTCCCTGACCAGGGATTCAACCTGGACCCTTGGCAGTGAAAGCCCAGAGTTCTAACCACTAGCCTGCCAGGAAATTCCCTCCTCTTCTTTTTTTTTTCCTCTCTTCTTTCTTTTAAAGAAGACTTTGAAGAGGAGTGAAATGCAGTTGTCATAAAAGTGGATAAACAAACCCCGATCAGCCCCTGGCACACTAACAGGGAGGAAAAGGGAAAGAGGGGTTGCTTTGAGGAGGAAAAGGGGGCAAGTTAGCAATCTCTCTGTTTGAACGAAGAAGTGCAGCACTTCGGTGCATCTGTTCATACCCAGCCCCTTAGGGGTGATTTTTGGAGATACCAGAGGGTGGGAAAGAGCCAACAGGTTCTAAATACTATAGTGGAGAACATTTGCAAGGTGTTGGCTTCTACAAGAGTTTCCAGAAGGAATATCACACCCTACCTTCTTTCCAGTAGTCATGTATGGATGTAAGAGTTGGACCATAAAGAAATATGAGCCCTGAAGAACTGATGCTTTTGAACTGTGGTGCTGGAGAAGACTCTTGAGAGTCCCTTGGACTGCAAGGAGAACAAATCAGTCCATCCTAAAGGAAGTCAGTCCTGAATATTCATTGTAAGGACTGATGCTGAAGCTGAAGCTCCAATATTTTGGCCACCTGATGGGAAGAACTGACTCATTACAAAAGACCCTGATGCTGGGAGAGATTGAAGGCAGGAGGAGAAGGGGACGACAGAGGATGAGATGGTTGGATGGCATCACTGACTCGATGGACATGACTTTAAGCAAGATCTAGTAGTTGGTGATGGACAGGGAGGCCTGGCGTGCTGCAGTCCACGGGGTCGCAAAGAGTTGGATAAGACTGAGCCGCTGAACTGTCTTCTCAAGAAGACATGTACACACACACAGGCGACTGCATTTCAATTTCTCCTTCCTAGAGATGGGAATTTTACCCATTTACTTCACCTGTTTTTTTGTCCTTTTGTAAAAAAGAATAAGTTTCCTTTTCAAGAACAATCTGTTCCTCTCCAGCCTCTACCCTGACACCTTCCACCTCCCCAAGAACCTTGTTCTTTAGACCATTTCAGTCCTTAAGCAATAAACTGCTTGGGACTTGTGAACATTCTAGTACCTACAGACATGTTCATCTCCAGAAAAAAGAAAACAGTCTGAATTAAAAATATAAATAATTAAAATCAAATGTAATAAATAACAGAATGTGCATAAAATGTAACATGATGTCACCATTGTAAACTTAATATCCATGACCATTTCACTCCACTTGAAAACAATTTGTGAGTTGGATGTTCTCCATTTTCCAAAATCCTGACTATGCACATTGAGTGTTGATCAAGGAGACTGAATTATAAATTAGGCTGTCAGTAGCCAACTCATTTTTGAAAGCGAAATTATGAACATCCTTTAATTATTTCTTTGCGAAAAATGTACTTAGCGTGAGCAGCAGGGGCATTTTATTATATTTGATGAGAAGTTGGGAAGGACCTCCACATTTAGCTGCTGGCAGGATAGGAATCAGCCTGCCAATGCAGGGGACACGGATTTCAATCCCTAGTCTGAGAAGATCCCACATGCTATGGAGCGGCTAAACCCATGTGCTGCAACTACTGAAGCCCGTAAGCCTAGAGCCTGTGCTCCACAAAAGGAGAAGCTACCACAATCAGAAGCCCAAGCCCATCAAAGAGTGGCCCCTGCTTGCCGTAACTAGAGAAAGACTGCACATAGCAACGAAGACCCAGCTTCCAAAAAAACCGATACTGGGGCTGCTAGTCCCACTTCCACGAGCTATGTACGTATCATTCTGTACCTTTGTTCTCACTTTCTCCTGGCTCCTTTCTTGAAGCAGTTAGATGCACTTTCACACTGTAAAACTGCCGTCTATCTAACCCCCTCACATTTCATCCATTAGTCTATTCCTCTACTCCTCTTTCCAGTTTCTCCAATGTGGTCTACAGATGGTCTATATTTTCTCACTTCCCATTCACTCTTTAGCTCACAGAAACATTGTTTCTATCACAACCATTTAATGGAAATGGAGTGTCCTCACCAAAGACACCAACAACTTTGTTCTTCAATACAATTCATAAACTTCAGTTCCTTGTTTACCCAATTTCTCTTCCTTTTTCTCCAAGGAAACACAGGTGCCTTGGCTTCTGTGATATTTTTTTCTCTTGGTTTTCTTCTTACTTCTCTGGATGCTGCTTGATCTTTCGTCAGGATTCTTCTTTGTCCCTTGGATGATGGTGTTCCAGGCTTTTATCAAAGGCTCTCTCTCTCCTCCCTCAACATACTCTCCCTGGGCAAGTCCTCTGGTTCATCTACCATCTGTGTGGCAATGATTCCCAAACCTGTACCCCCAGTCAATATCTCTCTTCTAGAGTTTAGACCAATATAGCTGCTGTTTACCAGTCATCACCAATAGAATTTAGACCACAGTACACAGCGAAATTTATATTCCTCATCCCCTAGTCCTATCTCTTCTCCCTTGTGCTCCTGATATCAACAAATGGCATGAACATCAAACCCATCAGAAACTGGGCACCAGCTTTGAACACTCAGCCTTCCCCAACTGCCGTATTCAACAATCTAGAATTTCTAATTCTTGTACGTTCTGTAAATTCACTCCCTCTTCTTCATTCCCAGGGCTGATTTCTTATCTAGGCCACCACCATCATTATGTGTCTGAATTACTATAGCAGCCTCTGCCATCAATCATTTTCCCACTCTGCTCCACAAGTGATATTTTTTAAACTATGAAACCAATTACGATATGTCATGGCTTAAATCCTTCAATGTTTTCTTCAGTGCTCTTGGGGAAAAGGTCCCAAGTCCTTAACATGGCTTACAAAATTAGCAGAACCTGGTTCTAATATAGCCACAGCCATATATCCTTTCCCTTTTCCTACCCTTTCCTGTGAGAATAAAAATCTTGTCCTCCCAAGCACTCCACATTCTTGCTTCCAGGCTTTCATGCACACCGTTGCCTTGGCTTGCAACACTCTGACCCCATGTAGCTGAACCCAACCTGCTTTTCAGATTTCAGTTTAGAAGTTTTACTGCCCTATGCCGCCCCTGATGCACCAAACCAAAAACAGATGACTCTCCTAAGTGTCACCAGAATATTCTTTATTTCAATGGGGCTTTTGCAGTGTTTATAATGGCTTGGCTACTTGGTTATCTCATCTTCTCACCAGGCTATAAACTCTAGGAGGGCAAGGTTTAAGTCTGTACTGTCTAATATAATAGTATAATAAATTTTTGGTAAATATTGGTCGAACACGTACATGAGCAGGCACCAGGCATCTGATTGCCTGCCAACTATTCTGACTTCAGTAGGAGATTTCCTGAGTTAGCTTTCTCATCTTAACAACTTTGTTCTTAATCTTTGTTATCATGCTTTCCAAACCATTCAGAAACTGCTCTAATGTTTACCAAGCACTTTAAAATAGCGAGATAAATGCTCCTGGTGAAGGTGGCCTATTTAAAGTAAGACCCGGGTCTGACTGCACATCACAATCTGGGCTGCCTTTACTGCAATGATGTCATTCAAGGTTATTGGTTGCAAGTATCGAAATTTACTGCTGGTGGGAAGGAAGCCACCGAGTACATCCAGAGCCAAATTCAGACAAGTGCTTGCTGTGTTCACAGCATTCAGGGAAGCCTCTGTTCCACACGCTTTATTCTCCGTAACGTGGGGCACAGCTGTTGCCACATTTAGGAAAGTAAACAAAGAGATTACCTGATTTTCTTCCTAGTTATAACATACAGTCATGATTGAACAGGTTAGCAAATATTCTTTGCTGATAATTAAGCAGTATTATTTGTGAAATTTTGCACCAGGGCTGCAGCAATATTACCTTTTCACCTGTGACTGCTAGGTTCATTCATAAAAGAGGCAGCAAAAACGACAGACATTCCAGATTATTGCACGCTTAGTTGCTCAGTTGTGTCTGAGTCTTTGCAACCCCATGGACTGTAGCCCGCCAGGCTCTTCTGTCCATGGGGATTCTCCAGGTAAGAATACTGGAGTGGGTTGCCATGCCCTCCTCCAGAGCATCTTCCCAACCCAGGGGTCAAATCCAGGTCTCCTGCACTGCAGGAGGATTCTTTACTGTCTGAGCCACCAGAGAAGCCCAAGAATACTGGCATGGGTAGCCTATCCCTTCTCCAGGGGAAATTCCCAACCCAGGAGTTGAACCAGGGTCTCCTGCATTGTAGGCAGATTCTTTACCAGCTGAGCTACCTGGGAGGCCCCCCCGATTATTAGGGTGAGTAATTTGAAGGCAGGGGATATGAAATTTAGGCTACACCAATAAAGGGACTTTGGGTAGAGTCTGATCAGGCATGCAGATAGTCTCCATTTCTTATTGTAAAAATGGTCTGAGTCCAAAGGATCAAGAAGGGCCTGCAGCTAGACCTTCCTGTACTGACAACTGTGACTGGGCATCCGTACTCTTATACTGGCATAAGAACCAGGAGAAGTTTCTTCAAAATATGAGGTTACTACTTCTAGGCATTACTCAAGATTTGTAGGTTAATTCTTTAGATAGAGGGAATATCAGTACCTAAAAAGAAATCCCAGCCCTTTAAAGTAACAGCATTTATAATACACATCCTTGCAAAAGAAGATAACTAGAATTTATGACTTTGCTGAAGTCCTCTGGTGTAGGTATGACCTCAAATACTTACATAACTGGACACATAACTGGAGCAAGTTCTAGGTTTATTTCCACACTTTAGCTTCAAGCTAATGAACTATAAACTTCATTTTTTTTTTTCTCTACATCTCATTTTGAAAATGGTGCAGTGGTATTTTCTTGAGGACTGGAGGGCTCATTAATTAATGTTTGCCAAGCACTTTGAAGATGAAAGGGTCTACATTAAATACAGAAGTATAACTATTATCATCACAAAGCTCAGATTAGCTCAGAAACTTAGGAATGATGATTCAGGAGCCCATATTCCAGATTCAAATGAGATTATGTCTGAAAATAGTGAAACCAATTCCTGTAATGATTCAGATGCAAAAGGATTTATGGGGTTCAGCAAGACTGTACCCCAAATCATGCATGACAACAAAAATTAGACTGCATTCCGACTGATAATTTAGGAAACAATTTATTAAAGGAATCCCAAGGAGATTTGTGTCTGTGCTCTCTTTGAGGCCAAATCCATGCACCGTTACTCAGAAGAGACAGCAATCAGCCAGCCAAGTGAAGGGTGGTACAGGCTGAAGGCAGTGAACGCAGACTGGAGGCAGAAATTGCCAACTGCCCCAGACAAAGCATTTCATAAGTTCCAGTGCGAGAAAATAGGGACAAATCCATGTCAGGCAACAATCTTCAGCCCTCCTTTCTCAAAGATCCTTCCCTGGATCCATTGCTCAAACTGATCTCTCATTAATTTTCAAAACATTTTTGTAAGAAAATGTTAACTACAGGTAAATTGCCCTTAATTTGGTTGAGGAAGTCCCCTTGTGCTTCTAGTCTGTTGAAGTTTTTTTGTTTGTTTTCTAATCAAGGATAGATGCTGGATTTTTGTCAAGTGCTTTTCTGTGTCCATTGAGATGATTATTTGTTTTATCTATATATTAACATTATTATGTGTTATAATTATGGCATTATTATAATATAAACATATTAACATTAGCTTGTTAATATGATGAACCATGTTGATTTTTTTTTAATGTTAAATCAGCTTGCCTGAGATAACTCCAATTTGGGGGGCTTGATTTGCTAAAATTCTACTTGGAATTTTGCATGTATGTTTTTAAGGATATCATGCTTATACTTACCTTGATCTGGTAATGTCTTTGTTTCTGATGTTAGCACAATGCTGGCTTCATAAATAGGTTAGGAAGTAGTCACTCTATCCCTGCTTTTGTGTAGACTTGGTATTACTTCTTCCTTAAATATTTGGTAGAATTCACAAATGAAACGATCTGAGCCTGAAGTTTTCTTTACAGGAAGGTTTTTTAACAACAAATCCAATTTATTTAATAGATGCATTATATATTCTTATTTCCAATGATCAATTTTCCAAGCACCTCTTTCTTACTGTTTTCTAATTTCTTTGACTGGTGGTCAGAGAGCATACATAATGTTACTTGGATCCTTTTAAATTGAGTATTGAGGCTTTATAATGATAGAATATATCTTGGTAAATACAATGGATACTTGAAAAGATGGTTTATACAAAGTCGTTGGCTTAAGCTTCCTGTAGATGTCAGTTAGATGCAGGGGTTGTAGTATTGTTCACATCTTCTATATCCTAACTGATTTCCTATCTGCTTATTCTACCTATTATTAACAGAAGTGTATAAAAATCTCTTATTATAAATGTAGACTTATCTATTTCTCCTTGAATCTCTGTCAGTTTTTGCTTCATGAATTTTAAAGCTCTTTTATTACATGCATAAATGTTTAAAATTATTGTGTCCTCTTGATTAATTGACCCCTTAATCATTATGACCTTTTTCTATCCTTATTAATATTCTTTGCCTGGAGATCTACTTTGTCTAATGCTGATATAGCCACTCTAACTTTTAAAAATTAGTTTTTGCATTGTATATTTTTGTGATTCTTTCACTTTTAAACTATTTCTGCCTCTATATTTAAAATGTGCTTCTTGCAGATAGTGTCTAGTTGGGTCTTACTTTTTTGTAATTTAAGGACCTCTCCCTTTCAGAATATCTAAACCATTTACATTTAATATAATTATCATTGTACATAAACATAAATTTGTTATCTTTCTGTTTGTTTTCTATTTGTCCTACTATTCTTTATTTCTTTTTCTCTCTTTATCTGCTATGTTTTTAATCAACTGCATATTTCTTTATGGTTCCATTACACATCTTTTAATCATTTAAAATGTTTTTTTTCTTCCTGTCTTCAAGTAGTCTCCTCACTTGTACACATGTACCGCATGTACAATACGGCCCATATTCAGGTAGAAACCAGAGGAGACCCTCTGCAAACCTATAGAGTTTGCTGTCTCTCCTCCTCTCTCTGTCTCCTTCTGTCTCTCTCTCTGCAGATATCTCCTAATTGTATGGTACCCTGTGAATTCTAGCTGCATTGGTCCCCTTGACTCTCAGCTCCTTGGCCACAAGGATGAGACCAGCAGCCTCTGCCTGGGTTCCCCTTCTCTACACAGCGGCTTGTAGGTGGCTGAGCGTCTGCTGGGACAATAGCTGAGCTTACCTCATTAGTCTGCCCACCCTCGGGGATCACTGTCCTTTGCTGTCTAATGTCCAATGTTATGAAAACTGTTATTTCACATGTTTTTGTCTGTCTATTTGGGGATTTTGTTTTTGTTTTCTGTTGTTTCAGGCAAAAGGGTAGATCCAGTTCCTTTTACTTTATCTTTTAGCTTGAAGTGATTCTAGATGGAAGGTGAGATACTGTTGATGCAAACTGGACATATTTTGAAACATAAGTCTGATTTTCTGAAACTGCATTGAATGTCTGAGAATATTTAAGAAAACTGGTTGGAACTATTTCTTACGTTAATTAGCTCCAAAATTTATAGTGTCATTAAAATATTAAAGCAACGTAACCCAGAAACAAATAGCTAATTCTTGCTCCAGTTTAACAATCTCTGCAAACACTAACTAATGTAACCACTCTCTCAAGGGCTTAGTTAAAAGGAATTCCTGTTAGATTTATTTCATTTTCAGGAAAGAGAGAGGTCATTATGGCTTAACAATTACCCAATTCCCTCCTTGATTTAATCTTAATCTATAAACACAGGCCTACGTTTTGAAGACTATTATGCTGAGTGAAAAAAACTTATTATTGATATTGGTGGTTAAATGCTTACCCCAATGCCCAGAAGATACATACACAAAGCTAATTTACCACCAAGTGTGACTATCTGAAAATATATGTTTTCCGTGTGGTGTAGTCTAAAAATATTTCCTCAGTACTCTGAAAAAAAAATAGTTTTTAAGAAAAAAAATGAATAAAACCATGCAAATACTTGTACATTTTCCATATGTCAATTTTTTAAGGGCAGCTTTTTTTCTTCATTATATTTTTCTCTGATTCTATGGTATCATTATCATACATCAGCTATTTTCCCTTATTCTTTTCCAAACACTTCAGTTTTCAAGAGCACTTAATATGAACAATACCAACGCCCTAGGTTTCTTAAGTTTCTGTGTCAAGAATTCTTCATCTAATTTTATATATATATATAACTCTTCATCTAGTATATCAAACATTTCAAAAAGATATATATTCAGTTTTAAGAGTATATATACACATATGTTAGTTTATGTATTATATATGTATTTTATATTTATTTCCACTTTTGCCTGGAGTTAATTTCCTTAATCTTAAGAAGAGGTTAAGAAGAGGAAAAATAACAATATCCTTAAGTTTGGAGGAACAAAGAACTATCCTGGGAGGAAAGGAAACACAGGTCTTTGACAGGTTGAATTCTTTCAGCGTTCCACCGCTTTGAGCTGAAACAGGTGATGTTACATTACTTGACCTAACACTAACCCTCCGTCCTCTCTTTCCTGCAAACCTGAACAGAATACAGTCCTCCACTTTAGACCCGCACGCTTCAGTTCATAGAACCCTGACTGACCTCAGGACTCCTACAATGCCTCTCTGATCCTGGAACGTTCTCAAGGTTGGCCGCCCTAGTCTCTGAACTGGCCTCCACTGCACTTCGCATCCTTCATATCCCTCTTCTGTGATTGGCTCCTTGGACTCTGTGTCCACTTTCAGCTTCTAAGGATTTGTTTTGAGCCTGACCTTCCCATGTGCGTTGATG
Source organism: Cervus canadensis (assembly GCF_019320065.1). Lineage (NCBI taxonomy): Eukaryota > Metazoa > Chordata > Mammalia > Artiodactyla > Cervidae > Cervus > Cervus canadensis. Next base: position 837,271 of record NC_057395.1, on the reverse strand, counting down.
CTGGGAGGGGCAAATCAGTTTCTTGAATTCCTTCTCCTCATTGATTTTCAGTCTGCCATTTCCCATTCGTACTGGGCATCCCTGGCACACCAAGTGTGTCTTTTTTCCTGGGCGCATCTCCCACCCCTTCTTAAGAGCCGCATCGCTGAATGAACCCAAGCCACAGCCAAAGTGGAGGGGAGGCTTAGAGGTGAGAAAACCCGGACCACTTGAAGTAGAAGCTGTTCCCTCACCTGTCTGGCCTCTACAGTGACTTTCTGCCATTAAATGGGATGAGAGAGGCCTGTGAGGAGACCAAAACAGGTGTGGAAATTGAATTGGAGTGGGAATTGGAGAAGCAAAAGAATAGATTCTAAAATTTAGTGGAGAAACGGTAGAAGACTGAAAATTGAGTCAATTGAAGGAGAGACGTGAGGAAGGTGAGGAAGGAGAGAGATGGATATATCGTGCAGGGAGCTGGATGTGACGGGTTTTTTTTTTTTTTTTCAAGTAAAGAATCATGTTTGGCTGGGACTAGATTTTGTCCATTTTAGGGATATTTCCACACTGCATCCTGTGAAATGCTGGGAGGTACTTTCCTTTTTCTTTTTTGGTACAAATGTTTCTATAGATGTGTAGGTTTGCTCTAAGCAGCTTTCACCACGCAAAAGATATTTCCTGTAAAACTTTCCTAGGTACAACATTTCCAAACCCTCCATTTGAGAAAATGGTCCATATGAGGACATTGTCAGAGGATATTTTAACTGAGCAGAGAGAAGTAGCTGAGACAGGTGCCGGAAGTCAGGCATAGATGATGCCCACATTTGATGTCAGGCAGAGTCTAAATGTAACATCTTTCACAGTGTCGGGTGCCAGCGAAAGGCAGATTCATATACTGATGATTGTAAGAAATCACACATATCAGGCTTGATCTTACAGTCCATATGTATGCAAAACACCAATCAGAATGATGGGAATTTGCTTGTGTAGACTTGGCAATACTGTACACGATTGATATTTATTTACCTCTGTAGCTGCCTCACAAATAGGACACATTATAAAGTCGGTTGTGGATTCCTAGAGCATTTTCTCTGACTTCCTAAGTTTAAATCTTCCACTGTCTCCTCTACTTTGCCTGGCCATCTATGAGAAAATGGGTGAGGTCTGTTTATGTCATTTCAAGATACCTTTGTTATTTACTTGTAGGCTTTATTTTGGAATCAGTCAGCTAAACTGTCAAGTATTTATGAATTCACACCATCTACTTATATTAAGTTCAAGTTCCTTTGTAAAAAAAAAAAAAAGACACATCTTCCATTTCTCTATCTCTACTGGGACAGTAATAGAGCTGCTCACCATTTTGTTTTTCTCAGAAATAATGAACTAATTCTCTTCTGCTGGGAGGAAGAGGGTCAAAGAGAAAGGGGGGAGTTTACTGGCCGTTAGCAAGGTCACACATGAGGTAGTTAAATCCTAAAGAAAGTTCCATAGCCCTTTAACTATTTCTCTGTTGCAGACCAGCAGTTTCCGACCTTTTTGGCATCAGGGACTGGGTTTATGGGAGACAATTGTCCACGGACCAGAGTGAGGGGGGATAGTCTGGGATAATTCAAGTGCATTACATTTATTGTGTGCTTTATTTCTATTATTATTACATCAGCTGCACCTCAGATCTTCAGGCATTAGATCCTGGAGGTCGAGGACCCATGTAGATACAATAGGGGAAAAGGCAAATATAGTCAGTGATAATTTCCTCTTTTCATGCCATGTACCATCACTGACTCAGCCGACCTCTAATATGTAGGAGACAACAAGATTCAGAGACAGGAGGGCTGGGTGGGAAGGGAATCAGGGAAAAGAGCTAAGTCTTCCTGGTTTTAAAAGGCCAAGTCTGAGGACAGCATGTGTACACACTGTTAGCTGTACTAAGTGATTACAACTTTTGAGCCTATTTTAAATAAGGGTCTCTGGAACATTCTCTCCTCTGTACACATACCTTTCACAAGTATTTAAAGCAGAGATGAAGACTTTCTGTACCTTTTACAGCATATCCAAAGATCTTTGAAAGCTAGTTGAAATTTTTTCTGAAGTTGGTCCAATTAATTAGGATAGGTTATTAGACACATGGGTTTCCCCAGTGGCTCAGAGGTAAAGAACCCACCTGCTAATGTGGGAGATGTGGGTTCAATCCCTGGTTTGGGAAGATCCTCTAGAGAAGGAAATGGTAACTCATTCCATATTTCTTGCCTGGGAAATCCCATGGACAGAGGAGCCTGTCCATGGGGTTGCAAAAGAGTAGAGTACACTTAATGACTAAACAACAACAAATTAGACCCTTAGTTCCTAATTTCATAGATAGCTTTTTGATGGCATGTCCGATGGCTCATCGGTAAAGAATCAGCCTACAATGCAAGAGTCACAGGAGACACAGGTTGATCTCTGGGTCGGGAAGACGCCCTAGAGAAGGAAATGGCAACCCACTCCAGTATTCTTGCCAGAAAAATCCCATGGACAGAGGAGCCTGGGGGCTATAGTCCAAAGAGTCACAAAGAGTCAGACATGACTGAACACAGCACATGTAGTCATGCACAGACATACACATTTTCCATTGGCAGAATAGTGAATTACAGTAAATTTAAGTAAGTGTCAGGAAGCGTGAACACAAGGCCAGGCTTTGACATCAGCATGTAGCCTTGAGCCATCACCAAACTTCTCTGGGCATCGGTCTCCTGGGCTGTACAACGGTGGTAGAGAGAAGCCTGGCAAGGAGCAGCGGTTAGTAATGTAGGGCCAAATGAGATCATTCCCTTCAAGATCCTTTACAGGAAACTTGTTTATAAACCCATCTAAGTTCTCTCACTTCGTAGCATTCCATGGCAGGAGGGCTACCTCTGGGAGAATTATTTGGTTTTTATTTGTATCTATCATCCCATGAAATGTTTGTCCAGGTCCCAAACATAAATTGCCTCCAATCAGAATTAAAGTAACACATTATTTGCTAAACAATGAGACCAGACTCTGCAGGAAAAAAATTAATTTATTTTAAAAAAAATATTTATGTATTTATTTGGCTGCGTTAGGTCTTAGTTGCAGCATGCTGGATCCTTATTTATGCGATGTGAGATTTTTTTTAAGTTGCAGCATACAAATCCTTAGTTGTGGCATGTGGAATCTAGTTCCCTGACCTGGGATTGAACCAGGGCCCCCTGCATTGGGAGTTCAGAGTCTTAGCTACTGGACCACCAGGGAAGTAAAAAAACCTAATTTCTGAATTTCATAAAATTTTGTTTTCTGAGACATCTATCTTTCAAATGGAACATAAATTTTTTTTCAGTGTTTGATGATTGACAAAAAGAATTCAAGTGTATTTTGTTTCATTTTGTCTTGATCTCATTGCCTCTGTCTTAAGCCCAAATCCAAATTAATTTGCACACCAATTCCAAGTACCGTATCTGGGGAACACTGACTGTTTACCTGGAATTGTGTTGTTGACACAGTGGCTCTCATTTTTCACTTTCTGTAGTGTAGTGTCTTTAGCGGAGTTTGTATTTATCTCTGTATGAAGCTGGATTTCACTTTACTTTCTCTTTATGGTCTTATCACATCGTTTACAAACACTTTATCTCTGTTACAGAAAATAAATGGAATTCCAGGCTTTCAATGAAATGTCATGTTGAAATGGATGGTCCAAAAATCTATATTTAGATGACTGACTCCTGTTTGAGGAAGACATGATGAATGTTTCATGCACATACACTGAAGGATGATGGATTTAATGACCAACCCCTAACTGGGGAATGCTATTTTGGAATAATTAAATGTTCCATCATTTGCAAGTCTAAATAGTCCATTGTTAGTTCCTGTTTTTGTCTGTCAACAGATCCTTCCATTTTCTAAAGGAAATTTATCATTAAAACAATTGAACTGATAGCAACATCCCACTAGAGTGTCTTTGCAATAGCACATTTCATGGAACTCTGATTCATGGCTACAGTTTGGGAAGACTTAATTTATGTATAAGTCTGGTTCATAAATGACAAACATGACAAGCATTGTTTAAAGGCTACTGGTAGATATTTATCTTCAGGTATTGAAGTGATCTTCTGCTCGAAGAGGTGGCTAAGCCTTTTGACAGATGAAAAAATCTCCTGGAATAAAAGAGCATTCATGATGTATTTTGTAATTAAATAATAATAATTTTACAATCTATTTCCTTGCTGATCCTTCTATTTTAGAGGTTTTTACATGCTACATTCCTTTTTAACTCTTGACTATTATTGAGGCATCTGAAGTAATTGTATCTAATTATATAGGAGGGCATGGCAACCCACTCCAGTATTTTTGCCTGGAGAATCCTCGTGGACAGAGGAGCCTGGTGGGCTACTGTCCATGGGGTCGCAAAAAGTAGGACTTGACTGAGCAACTAAACACAGCACAGCATATATACATATATGTTAATATAAATTTTGACATTTAATTCTTCTAGGTCTTGGTCTTTCAGGCTGCAAAGGGCAGTAGATAAAAGGAGTGGAGCTATGGAAGATTTATTTATATCTAAATAATATATTATTTATTTATATTTATATCTGAATAAACATAGGTCATTCTCATGAAAACTCTTTTTCTTATTTATAAAACAAAGATGTAGAAAAATGTCCCCCAATTCTATCAAAATGTCTGTCCTTATGTTCAAGATCTTTATATACCTCTCCAGGTAGATAGACAGATTCATAGATAGATAGAACACCTATATAAGGGTAATGGCATAGTTAACACATTACTAATACATATAAATAACAAAGTACCTAGTTGTTGAGTTAATGTTCTTCACCCTTATTACTGGCACAGTTATGCTCATATGAATTATGTCCACAAAGCTGCATTGTATGAATGTTTTTGAGAACCTAGTAAGCAAAGACTTCACTATTTCTGTGACTAGTTCCTAGAAATCAAAACAAGTAGACCCATTTTGAGGAAAGCCTGGCCTCATTGCTAACTAACTTGGATCATGGAATTATTGATTCAGTTGCTACCCAATTAATTATTAAGATGGCTGAAAATACCAGACGGATCATCCCATGACTAACAGATTTTGATTGCCTTGCCTGTGCACTGTGGTCCATATGTAGAAGCCAGAACATTTGTAGATAGTAGGACTAGCTAAGCATGGCCAGATGGGTTTTGCCCAAGTTGGGAAAATCATGGAACCCATTCAGAACTTACTACGTATCAATCCAATGGAGAGACATGTTGGTGAAGTTGATGATGGAATTGATTCAAGCAGAAGCAGTCATGGAGCAACTAATTCATTAGACACTATGGTCTCTTTTAAGAACACTATATTGAAGCTTTCCAAACTCTACTTGGACAAAGTGTATTGCAATCCTCGTTAATTATTTTATTTAATTCAAGCACAACCAGCTGCCTTACTGATTTTAAATGGCCTAAAGCAGTTCCCCACACTTGAACAAAACTGTTGGAAGATGCAAAAGTTTCTGTGTCAAGACTGTAATGAAACACAGTGATCCAAGCTCCTCAAATCTGACTTGATCAATTTGGTATTTTCAGACTCTCTAATGACCAAATGTACAACTCCTCAAAACTATTCTTGGAAATTTTAAGTCCACTTTATATGTGATTTCTATCATTAAAGATATACTGGTACTAAATCATTTGCAATTTAGAATTCATGAGGAGAAGTACCAATGACTCAACAGTGTGCCTTCCAAAAGGTAGTCTTATACTGAAAATAAGTTTGTATCAGTGAACATAAATGGATTTTTATGAGTTCCCCTGAGAGAAAAAAATCTTTAAGGCATGTTTCATTAAACATTTTGAAAATAATTTAAGGAAGAGGAAAGAAATGCTTAATCATTAGAAATCAGAAAGATAAAGCACAGTTTAAACTAAGGAAGGGTTGATTTTTTATTTGTTGTGACTTCTCTTTTAAGTATTTTTCAATATACTTTATTAATTAAAGTGGTATTATAGACATTAAAATGTTCAGTTCAGTTCAGTCGCTCAGTCGTGTCTGACTCTTTGCGACCCCATGGCCTGCAGCACACCAGGCTTCCCTGTCCATCACCAACTCCCGGAGCCTACTCAGACTCATGTCCATCGAGTCAGTGATGCCATCCAATCATCTCATCCTCTGTCGTCCCCTTCTCTTCTCGCCTTCAATCTTTCCCAGCATCAGGGTCTTTTCTAATGAGTCAGTTCTTCGCATCAGGTAGCCGAAGTATTGGAGTTTCAGCTTCAACATCAGTCCTTCCAATGAATATTCAGGACTGATTACCCTTAGGATGGACTGGTTGGATCTCTTTGCAGTCCAGGAGACTCTCAAGAGACTTCTCCAATACCACAGTTCAAAAGCGTCAATTTTTTGGTGCTCAGCTTTCTTTATAGCCCAACTCTCACATCCATACATGACTAGTGGAAAAGCCACAGCTTTGACTAGAGAGACCTTTGTTGGCAAAGTAATGTCTCCACTTTTTAATATGCTGTCTAGGTTGGTCATAGCTTTTCTTCCAAGGAGCAAGCATCTTTTAGTTTTGTGGCTGCAGTCACCATCTGTGGGTCTTCCCTTTAGCTCAGATGGTAAAGAATCTGCCTGCAAGGCAGGAGACCTGGGCTCCATCCCTGGGTCGGGAAGATCCTCCAGAGAAGGGAATGGCAACCCACTCCAGTATTCTTGCCTGGAGAATCCGATGGACAGAAGAGCCTGGCAGGCCACAGTCCATGGTATCACAAAGAGTTGGACACAACTGCATGACCAATACACTATATACTATAGTCACCATCTGCAGAGATTTTGGAGCCCAAGAAAATAAAGTCTGTCACTGTTTCCATTGTTTCCCCATCTGTTTGCCATGAAGTGATGGGACCAGATGCCATGATCTTAGTTTTCTGAATGTTGAGCTTTAAGCCAACTTTTTCACTCTCCTCTTTCACTTTCATCAAGAGGCTCTTTAGTTCTTCTTCCCCTTCTGCCATATGGGTGGTGTCATCTGCCTATCTGAGGTTATTGATATTTCTCTTAGCAATCTTGATTCCAGCTGTGCTTCATCCAGCCCAACATTTCCATATGATATACTCTGCATATAAGTTAAATAAGCATTAAAATGTTGGTAAAGGTATAAATACCAAAATCACGCTTTGACTCAAAATATTCTAAAGAAAAAGTCAATCCAGTGTGATCAATGACTCACATGGATTTATTGCAGTACTTGTTTGATTAACCAGAAGGTGGTTATTAGAGAAGGAACAGAAGTAAATGTACCCTCAAAATTTTTGATTTAGTGAATCAATATAGACTTGGCTTTTCAGAGATTAATTTCACTTTAATCATAATCCCAACAATAAATGAACATTAAACCACAATTCAAATTTATGGGAAGCTCACAGAGAAAATTGATTTAAAGAGGAATGGAAAGACATGGTTGCCTTCATGCAGCAAAGCTTTGGTTTAGATTGCAAGAAATATGGTGCAAGCTAATATGAGTTCCTGGAGGAGAGAAAACATGTCTCATTCATCTTTTTATGAGTAAGAAGCAGTGTGGCAGTGAGAGGCAAACAGAAGGAGATGTGTTTGGCACATGTTCTGGTAGCAGAGTTAATAGATCTTGTGATGGATTCAAAATAGGGAGTAGGGAAATAAAAGAAGTCAAGAATGACACCCTAGTTTCTCAACTTGGGGACTTATAGATACTAGAATATTGTGCTGGCAAGGGCAGGCTGGGAATGTGTTTGAGGTAAGAAATCAGGGATTCTGTTTTGAACGTCAAATTGAGAGCCTATGAGTCTTTTTAAGTGTAGAAGTTGAATATCCAGAGAAGATCAGGACAGAAGTCGTAGGTTTGGACTTCATTGTCATATAGACAATAGCTGTAGCAATGGGACTTGATAAGATTACCTGGGAAAGAAGCAAAGATACAGAAGAAGAGGAGGCTGGGATTACGACTTTGATATTGAGCAGAGGAAGAGGAGCTGGGGAGGAGACTAGCTGTATCACAGAAGGGGCAGAGGACAGTGGTGAGGAAACCAAGAACAGGGACTTCCCTGATGGTCCAGGGGTTAAGATTTCACCTTCCAATGCAGAGGGTGCAGGTTTCGGGGAGCTGAGGTCCCACATGCCTCTCGGCCAAAAAACCAAAACATGAAACAGAAGCAATATTGTAACAGATTCAATAAAGACTTTAAAAATGGTCCACATCAAAAAAAAAAAAAAAAATCTAAAAAGGAAAGCAAGAACAGTGTTTTACCAAGTAGGAGATGTTTTTGAAAGATCCTAAGAAATCAAGTAAGAAAAGGAAAAGGAGATGACATTGGTGACTTTTTAAAGAGCAGTTTCAGAGGATGATGGGAATAGAAGCCTGATTAGAGAAGGTCAAGTGCTGAAATGAGGTATGAAGTGGAGACACACCACAGAAAACTCTCTCCAGGGAAGAAGGAGAGGGGGGGATTTAGACAGAAAACCAGGATGCACTCTTTGTCCCCTCCTTTTGTCACACAGGAAGTCAAGAGTGTGACGAAAGTGAAAAAAAATGAGGAAAAAAAAAAACAGTACCAAGCGAATTTTTCACAAAATCAAATGGAAGTAATAAAATGGCTGGTTTTCTTAGATTTAAATTTTTTACATGTATATTAGTGATTTATTGAAGAATTTTTATTTGTTTTGCAAAAGAGCTGGAAAACTATGCAACCAGTCAGATTTGAGTACCTGTTCATTATTTTTTATTGTTACTAAAATGACAAAGGTGATTTTTAGTTGTATTTATAAAGAACTAGTAACATGAATATATTCCTGTAATTTAAAAATTATTGCATGCCAATAAAACTATTAAATTATCATTTTAAGCCATGAAAATGAATAATTTAAATGCTATGAGGAAAGCTTTCATTTTAATAAGTTCATAAGGTGTCAAACTTCACAATTTATTACAAATTCTTAGCTAATTTGCTATAATTAATGTGAATGAAAAATATTTCATTGCCTAAACATTCTGTTTACATATTCCTTTCTAATGATGAAACAAAAGAACTAATTTGTTAAAGATATTCTTTAATTGACTCCAAGGGGAATACTTAAAATATAATTTGCTGACTGGTTCTGTGCAATTCCAGATTCCTACCACACAATGACATCCATAATTTTATAATGACAAAACAGTATAATCGTATAGGAATGGGATTACCAAGCACTAAAGTCCCCAATTAATTTTCACTATTAATTGTGTGACTTAACAGAAAGAAAACTGGTGGTTAGACCCATGTACTCTAGGACTTTCTCGACTATTAAGCAGTTGTGCAATCTTGGTTTTTTAGCTTAGTTGAAAACAATTTTTTTTTTTAAGGTGGAGATAAAAACAGGTTTGTCTGGTGAAGTAGGACCTCTCAACCAAGAATAGAGATCTTGGAGTAAGTAGGCAGATAACTGGATGGACAGATGTACTGCCTTTTACTGCCAGACACTAACCATGCTGGGGAGAAAGGAAGGTCCTTTCTCAAGGCTTCAAGGCTTACAGGTCTGTTCATTCAATTCCAACTGTGGTGGGCACCATTAGGTATTAAAAGGACAGGATTTCACCACCTAAGAGGAGGGTGGTGGCTCTGTCTGAACAGAGGAAAAGTACAAGTTCTGCCCAGCACCTTTCTTTTAGGGTCGTGGCTGAGCAGCATCTTGGTCTTAAAGACAGTGGCAAGAGACCCACCGAATGAGCTGCACAGACCCCCAGACAACTCACCAGTCCTCTCCACCACACCCTAATCATTCAAAGAGTGAAGCTGGGCCTAAATTTTAGCTACTACACTACAACTTCCTTATATGTTCTTATTAGTGATTTAGGGTGTAAACGATTTGACAAGTTAGGGGATAATCTAGAGGCAGAGTGTCTGCTTGAAGAGGCATGTCCCATGAGGGTTTGTTTGATTTCAATTAGATTTTTAAGCATTCATCATCTAGAATTTACTTATGTAAATAAACTGCCATGTTCTGCACCTCAGTTTGTTCAATGGCAAATCATGATAGAATTAAAAATGACTCAACATGCACAGTAGAATGTCAGTGAGACCCTCAAAGGTGCCTGTGAAAGTTCTTAGGTGAGTTTGTGCTACTTACCCAACAGAACGCTGCTTCACTTTCCATGTTCTAACATTAAAAATGTAATCACATTGGATATTTGTTACAATATAGCCAGTGCAAAGGGTAATAACTCCTCAGTTCTACGACCCTGAAGAAGAGTGTAGTAATCTGTTCATACAGCCAAAACTTCTCTTAGCTCTAGAAGTCATGATGGGCAGAACAAATGTGGGCCTGTGACATGGTCCTGACATTAGAAAGTAAACATCACGTGATGTCATGTGCTTGGAATATGAAATATGAAAGCCAAGTCATTCTTTAACCCCATCTGTCATACGTAAGGCCCTTTATTAATGGGCTCTGCCAAGATGGGGTCTTTACTACTAAAGAGACATAGAGAATTTGGACTAGATCCAGAGGAGAACATGACAATTATTAATGACTTAGAAAAAGGACCTATGAAGAAAGGTCAGAGAAACTCAGAACTTTTCAGAGAGGAGTTAAATATCTTCACAGTTTAAAAGTGGGTAATTAACCATCAGGGAACACAAAATCAAGAAAAGTAGTCTGGCTGTTCAAGTTGTTGAACGTTATTAGAGGAAGTTTCTGAGAAACAACATGGAATCTTATCTAGAGGCGACTACAGGTTTTGTGGTCTTTGGCTTGGAGGGTTTCAATCTCCTGTTATCTCAAGTCATGGGCTTCAACTCATGGTACTCTTGAGGCCATTTGGAAATGGGTGGTGAGGCTTATCTGAAGGGAGAGGTCTGTTCTCTGTGTCTGACTTAGAGCTGAAAGCAAAGGGATAGAAACTGAGACTGCATTTTAATTCTGGTAGCCAAATTGTCATGCCCATGATGTCATTTGTTGAAATAAAAATCCACCCAGTCTTTCTTCTAAATGTTTGATAGAAATAGCATAGGGAATTCTACTTAATGCACTGCGGTGACCTGAATGAGAAGTCCAAAAGGGAGGGGATACACGTGTGTGTATGACTGATTCACTTTGCTGCCAGTAGAAACTAACACCACGTTGTAAAGCAACTATTAATATGTTGTTGTTGTTTAGTCGCTAAGCTGTGTCTGACTCTTTTGTGACCCCATGGACTGAAGTCTGCCAGGCTCCTCTGTCCATGGGATTTCGCAGGCAAGAATACTGGGAGTGGGTTGCCATTTCCTTCTCCAGAGGATCTCCCTGACCCAGGGATCTAACCTGTGTCTCCTGCATTGGCAGGCAGGTTCTTTACTGCTAAGCCACCGGGGAAGCCCAAAGTAACTATATTCCCATAAAAATTAATTTTAAAAAAATTAATAAATTCAGTCTATAATAAAAAAAAAAGTCCACCCAGTTCATAAAAAAATCATTTGAACATTTTATTTGGTTTTAGTTCTTTCCAAGAGGCACTCTATTTAATGTCCCACATGTGCTTCCTGAAGACACCCTGAATCCACCCCATACTTTCTTATATCTGAACATTTTCTTATACTTTCCTCCAAGAATGCTTTTGCTCACCCCTTCCATCTGTTAAAATACTACTATTTTATTTCCGATTTCTCAAGGCCAATTCAATTGGCATTTCCTCCAAGTAAATGTCTTAGTTCTCTTCTTCCACTCTGTTGGAACTAATCTCTCCCATATGTACATATGGAAGTATAGCTTCTATAGCATTTGGTACCTTTATTTTACTTGAGCTTTTGAAAATAGATGCTCAATTATTTATTCACTTCTCTTCTAGAGACAAAGTATCTTGAGGACAAGAAAAATTATTCATTCTGCTACTCTCCATTTTGCAGTGCATAAAATAAAGAAAAACATTTCTCAGGAAATAGTCTCTGCAATGATGGATGCTGTGAGTCCTTATATGTTCTTTTCTTCATGACAGGGATATGCTTTCTTATCCTAAGAAAAGTTGTCTGGTTTTCTCCTTCAGAACTCTGCATGGGATTTATATTCTCAATTATGAGTTTTAAAACTAACCCCACTGTGACATTGGTTAATATTAGTTTAGACTCTAGACCAAAATCTGTATTAGTTACCTATTGCCACATAATAAATTACCCCCAACTTTTAGTGGCTTAAAATTTTAATTATCTCACAGTTTCTGTGGGTAAGGAATGGAGATACAACCCAGCTTGTTTTCTGCTTCTTGCCTCTTATTGTTGTCATTTTTGTTCAGTCACTGAGTCGTGTCCAACTCTTTGTAACCCCATGAACTGCAGCACGCCAGGCTTCTCCCAGAGTTCACTCAAACCCATGTCCACTGAGTCGGGTGATGTCATCCAACCATCTCATCCTCTGTCATCCCCTTCTCCTCCTATTCTCAATCTTTTCCAGCATCAGGGTCTTTTCCAGTGAGTCAGCTCTTGACATCAAGTGGCCAAAGTATTGGAGCTTCAGCATCAGTCTTTCCAGTGAATATTCAGGGTTGATTTCATTTAGGATGGACTTAGGATGGGGTTTGATCTTCCTATCTCTCCCAGGTTGCAGTTGGGGGTCCAGGGTCTGCAGTATCATCTGAAGCATTGACTGGGGAGGGATCCTGTATGTGACTATTGGCAGGATTCAGGCTCTAAAGGTCTGTGGCCTTGACGTTCCTCACTGGCTGTTGGGGAAAGTTGCTTTCATTGTTTTGCTACACAGTTCTCTCTAATATGGCCACTTGCATCATCAAAACCTGCAAGAGAGAGTCTCTAGAATGTAGAGCTTTTGCCATCCCACTCCCATGCTATCTGTTTATTGGTTCTCTAGCCAGTTTAGACCACACAAGCTAATCAAGGCTGGAAAAAAAATCAGTCCTTCTCCCTCTGTGACTCCTGTTGGTGCATCACAGTACACAAGGCATGTTTGATAAAAGGGATTCCTTGACACAAGTGGAGTAAGTTTGAAAAATGCAACCTACAATATAGAGACTTCCCTGGCAGTCCAATGGTTTAAAACTTCACCATCCAGTGCAAGGGTGTGGGTTTAATCCCTGATTGGGAGGCTAAAATCCCACTTGCCTCAGGGCCAAAAAACCACAACATAAAACAGAAACAATATTGTAGCAAATTCAATACTTTTAAAATGGCGCACATCAAAAAAAAAAGACTCTCCAGACGTTTCACAGAACAAACAAATCTATTAAAAGCTCTATAGTATGTAAAATTTCCATGGTAAACAAAATGGTTTAACTTTATTTTTTCCAGGGTTTCCCAAATTTGTTTGGTAAAGGGTTCGTTTAACGACCTACAAAACTAGTGCTCTGCTAAATGCACTTGTAAAATTATGGTGCTATTAATTAATATAATGAGAAGTAATCATTTATGAGAATGTATCCAAAACATGGAGAAACTGAAAGCACTTAAGAGGCTTTTTATTTCCTGAAACCTACCCAGGAGAGTGGGACAGAAGGCTGAGTGGTATAGTTAGAAGCAGGTAGGATTGGGCAGATTCAGTGAAGGAGTTTGATAAGCAGTGGTTGGATGAGTTCAGCACACAGGTGTATACAGGCAGGTACACATCCAGTCAAGAAGCCAAATGATGCATCTTGCTCGTGAAACCTACTTCAAATCGGTAAATTATTAACTTGTCCCTTGCAAACCTGGGACACAGCCTCATCACCCTCCTGCCCCTCCAACCTACCCTCCTCCATGTTTCCTGTCTTAAGAGGGCCACGGGCATTGGGGGAAAGGACTGGAAAGCTGGAGAGGTCACATGCTAGTTCATTACTATCGCTTGGGCTGTCATTTATAGACAATTGAAAATCAGGACTCTGTTTTCCTGGTGTAAACAATGCCCAGATAAAATGGGGGCATACTGGTGGGAAATGGTGCTGAGAGGATGGAAGCGTTTTCCAGACAGTGAGGAATCTGCTGAGCCGTGACCCACTGCTCAACCACGGCTGATTTTATCCTCTAGTGAGACTTCACCCTTTATTCCTCCAAAGTACGGTATTAATAAACTGTTCTGGAAAACATCAAAGTTATTTGAAAAGGTCCATTATGGCATATTATTTCTTTATGCAAAATGGCTGTTTAATAAGATTGCCTCCTTGAACTTTTCACATGAGTAGGAGAGCCAATCTCATTTGCTAATGGAGGCTTTACAGCAGATCTCTTTCCTGCCCTTGTCTCTCTTTACCATTATTTTATGGATAATAATTTACAATTTGCGTAAGCTGTGGGGGAAAATATCAGGAGCATAGGGTGATGGTCTTGTCCTGCCATATGGCATGAATATCCCTGAGGTCCATTTTAAGGAAGTCAGCCTTGTCCTGGTTGGCAGCTTGATAAGAAGTGAAGAAGGGCAGGTAACACTGGCCACTAAGGTGAGATCAGGACTCACTTAAAAGATCCTAGTCTTTGCTCAGAAATTCTATGCTTAAGATGCAGTCTGCATCGGTAATCAAGAGGGTGATGAATTCATAAGGAAGGGACTGTACCCCTCTTACCTATGGTTCAGGAGCAGAGAGGATGGTGTGGATAATGAAATTGCTGCTGCTGCTAGTGATTATTCAAGTGAATAAGGGGACAGACAGGAGTGAACAGTGGGAATATCTTAGCAAGAAAACATGTACTGGATGAAGGGCTTACATAGCATCCAGATCCCTCAGTGACCGCCCACCTGAGTTTGGGCACTGGTCAAAAATGGGCTGCTCTTTCTTGAGCTTGTCATCTGCAGAAACTACTCCCTTGACATCATAGGGGATGTTTATGTTCTCCATTTGGGGAATTCCTGAGTAATTTTATGTTAAATGGATGAATTCCCTCAGAGTAGCAAGCAAAGATATTTTCAATTGCTTTTCAGAAGGGGAAAGACAGGCAGTTGTAGGAGGCAACCGAGGTTCCCTGGATGGGAGGGGGTGGGGAAAGAAGATTGAATTAACTGTGAGGAGTATAATAAGACAGAATGAGTAGGAACAGGAATTCAAGGAGTTAATGGAGTTTAATTTTTTTCTGTGGTGATGTTAGGCGTATTTAAATGACCTCTGGGAGTAATTGGGGGGAAAGTATATAACACAAAAGTTAAGTAATTTAGGTTTTATTTTATTTTTGCTTCTTCAAGTCATGAGTACAGAGTAACTGAAAACAACATTTTGAGAAGAAGGGAGGGAGGATTTGGAAAATTACTAGTATGTCAAGATTTTTCGTTAGGATGAGAAAGAATGATTAATTCTGTTACAATATGATCTTTATTCATGGATGAGCAGAAACTACCGAAAAAAACACTGGTAAGTTTATTGACTTTGATTTTGCTCATATTATGACTGTTGTTATTTAACCTCTCTGGTAGTTAGTTTCTTTGACTCAATGTGAAATATACAGTCCTAGTCAAGAAGCCATCTTGATAATGTAAGGAATAGCAGGCATTCTGAAACGGTGAGCCTTGGGAAGTTGCCAAAGAGAGGGGAAATGTTTCTTTACTGCAATTTATTTTGAAGGATTTGGTACTTCTTCAAGATTAGCATGATGTAAGGATGCCAAATTGGAAACTCAGAGAGCAAAATCTGTCTTTCCTTCTATAATCAACCTTTACCCTGTGTAGAATTCCTTGAATTAAGAGTTAAAATTTAAAATGGGCAGGCTTGAGAAATTTTCAGTGGTGTGTGTGCATATGTTCAGCCAAAATATCTTTTCTAGCCAACATGGGATTGGGAAGTGCTCCCTAAGAGGACTAGAGATGAAAAAAACTCAATACCTAATGCTGATGCCAAACCTCCATCAAAATGCCCATGAATGTCAGGCACCACCAGGTAGATGATTAAGTCAATCATAAATCTGCATTAAAAAGGCCATGTGATTAATCAGATAGATGAATACTCAGCAAAATAGCAAAATCACCAGGTCATCATATAATTTTTTACATTGTTTTTATATACCACTATAATCAAGAAGCACCAATCACCCATCATATTAATGCCATGGTTCAAGTTAATTCAAATACTAATTTGGTACCTCCTATGTGTAGGCCTTCCCTGGTGGCTCAGATGGTAAAGAATCTGCCTGCAATGCAGGAGACCCGGGTTCGATCCTTGGGTTGGGAAGATTCCCTGGAGAAGGGAATGGCAACTCACTGCAGTATTCTTGTTTGGAGAACTCCATGGACAGAGGAGCCTGGTAGGCTACAGTCCATGGGGTTGAAAAGAGTCGAACACAACTGAAGCAAGTAACACAACACACTCCTATGTGTAAGACTTTATATGAATACTAACCACTGCGGAGAATTCAAAAAATTGAGTGGGACATAAATCTTGCTCCTCATTAATAAAAATATATGGATATTCCTTTCCGATGAGAACCTTGTAGTCTTATTCCCAAGGTGGGGGGTAGCACCTTGAATTATATAATAGGGGTAACCCTGAAGACTTAGTATGTAAATAGTCACAAACAGGTTTATATTGTAAATGCTCAAGGGAATTTGGCTAATTTCAGAAAATCATAAATTATCTTATATGAGGCAGAGAAAAGGAAAAGCAGAGAAAGAAGGAAAAAGAAGAAAAACTTTTGTTAGTTCCAACAGTCTATGTCACTCATAATTTTCGAATTTGATACTTATTTTTAAAAGGGCACATCTGTTATCTTGCCATGAAATTCTATTTTTTAAACAAACAGTATAATGTATCCAACCTTTCTTTTAAAAAAAAATAGCACGTAACATAAACATTGTCTTTTCACAAATGGCAAAAATGCTTTCTGACAGTGTTTACTACAGACAACTCATAAGGAGCAAAAAGGTTCCTTTCACGTGAAAGACAATTTGTAGTGCGTGGCATCATAAGGAAAATTTCCACTACTTTGCCCATTTAAAGAAAATGTCTTTTGTTCATCATTTCCCACAGTACTTTTATCCTGTACTGTTAACAAGATAAAGGCATCAGCACACGTCTAGGATCCTGTCTTAAGACAGGATTCTTGTTTTTAAAATAATATTTTTTCTTTCTTGAATGTGGAAACAGTAAAAATGTAATTTAAAAGACCTCTCTTTGCAGTAATCTATTTCCTGACATAATGTTAATTTATACTACCACAGGTTAAAAAAAGAAAAAAAACAAGCAAACACTTGCTGGTTGCAGTTTGATGTATATATTCAGTCTACATATCAGAAGGCTCCTGTAGAAGTTTTAATGTGAAAAAATATTAGAATGCTCTCTTTTCATTTATTCTGATGGGCTGTGAGGGTCAGGAAGGATCAATCCACAGAGGCCAGTAAAGTTAGGCGTAATTTAATTAGGGTTGTCTAGATCTGAAATATCATCTAATCCACTTATTGCTAGTGGGGAAATATGTGTATCTACATTTGTCAAAAGTGATTATGTACTTTTATAACCTGCAAAGAATTATACCACAAACTCCATGCGGAAGACAAACCTATAGAAAAAAAAAATGTAACTGGCAATATTTAATGCCACGCTCAATTGTTTTTAAGTACATTGACATATTTTTCCTTTCTGTATGAAAATTCTGCATCATAACAACAGTCAATGGTCAGTGAAGAAGTGTTGGTTCCCAGTCCCTTGCCACCTAAAGGAAGCCAGCTTGTCACACTCATAAGGATGATACCGCATGATCTCAGGAACCCTCCAGCAGTTTACATTTCAATGTCATGTTGCTTGCTGATGTCATAGAACCCACCGTGTTTGAGAGAGGCCAACAGGATCCATCAGGCTGCCCAGGGCAGTTCAAGAGATAAGACTTCTCCATCACCAGACAAATGGTTAAAAAAAAAACATGATACACCACACACAATGGAATACTGCTCAGCCATAAAGAAGAACAAAATTCTGCCATTTGTGGTAACATGAATGGACTTGGAGGACATTATGCTAAGTGAAATAAGTCAGACAGAGAAAGATAAGTACTACATGATATCACATATGCATGGAATTTTTAAAATACAAAAAACTAGTGAATGTATTAGAAAAGAAGCAAGCTCACAGATACAAAAAAAAATAAACCAGTAGTTACCCATAGAGAGGAGAGGAGGTTCAGGATAAGGGTAGGGGATTAAGAGGTACAAAGTATTAGGTTTAAAATAAGATTGTTTACTGTTGTTTAGTCGCCAAGTTGTGTCTGATTCTTTGTGACCCCATGGACTGTAGCCTGTCAGACTCCTCTGTCCATGGGATTTCCCAGGCAAGATACTGGAGTGGAATGTCATTTCCTTCTCCCAGGCAAGACACTGGAGCGGAATGTCATTTCCTTCCCAGCCCAGGGATCAAACTCATGTCTCCTTCATTGCAGGTGAATTCTTTACCACTCAACCACCAGGGAAGCCCATAAAATAAGCTACAAGGATATGTTGTACAACATGGGGAATATAACCAATATTTTGTACTAACTGTAAGTGGAGAATAACATTTAAAGATTGCAAAGCACTACTTTGTATAATATTGTACATTGGTCACGAGTGTGTGTGTGTGTGTGTGTGTGTGTGTGTGCTTAATCATTCAGTCATGTCTGACTCTGCAACCCCAAGGACTGTAGCCTGCCATTCTCCTCTGTCCATGGGATTCTCCAGACAAGAATACCGGAACGGGTTGCCATTTCCTCCTCCAGGGCATCTTCCCAACCCAGGGCTCAACCCGGGGTCTCCTGCACTGGCAGGCAGATTCTTTACTGTCTGAGTCAGCAGGGAAGCCTTGTACATTATACTTCAGTTAAAAGAAAAAAAAGCAAAGAAACCAAAAAAAGAGACAGAGCACTTTTGGATGAGATGTAATAGCCTGTGAGGCAGAATGAAGACCCTGGGGCTCCAGAAAAGCATTCAGCTATCCTAGAATCCTCCTTCACCATTTCCACAGGACCCACGAGTGGGTGGCAGCTCCAGAGTCCTATGTGATTCACATGGTGGGGGGTGGGGCAGGGTGTCCCACCAGGAGGTGCTCAGCAAGGATGAGGACAAAACACATCTTCTCTGTTTCTCCGTCTGAATCTCCTGAATGCCACTGCAAACAGCACTGTTATCTGGTGGGACGTTTGTTCCCTTATCAACTTTTCCCCTCAGTCTGTCTTTGTAAACGCCAAATCCACCGAGAAGCTAGTAAGAGAAATTATAATTAATAAATAAAAATCCTCAGCAAGAAAAGTCCCTTATTCCCCAAGGCTTCTAGATCCGTCCAGTAACTAATTGCATAAGCAATTCTGTCACCTATGACCTTGCATTAAGACCTCTCATTATGAAGAAGGCTCCACAAAGTTTGTCCATCTGTTCCAGGAATATGTAGTTGATATAAAAGGTCAATCCTGCCTGTAAGAGTTTTCAAAGTTGCATGCGTATGTGTTGCCTCAGGGGCTTCCTTGATGGCTCATGGGGTAAAGAATCCTCCTGCAATGCAGGAAACACAGGAGATGCAGGTTCAGTCCCTGGGTTGGGAAGATCCCCCGGAGAAGGAAATGGCAACCCAACCCAGTATTTTTGCCTGAAAAATCCCAAAGACAGAGGAGGCTGGTGGGCTACAGTCCATGGAATCACAAAGAGTCAGACACGAATAAGCACAAATACGATCTTATGTTGCCTAGAATTCAGCTCCAAAGAGGCTTGAGGTTTTTTATTAAATTATCCAAGTTTCCTAGAGCATTTCCCTCAGGCCTGCATACCTCTAGGTGGATATAATGTTGGCCCTACCTTTTTGTACAGGCCTGTGTGGGGAGGAAGAATGAGTTTGGGTTTATTGGATCACAACCCTCTGATAGAGATATTGCACCCCTAGCACTATGGTGGGATGGTCTTACATCTTCAGATTTTCATCTCTCTTGTAGCCCTGAGATCTAAACAAGGTTTGTCAAGGCTTAGATCTTTTTTTTTTAAAAATGAACCAAGAAGACAGCATTTAAATGGCAAGGAATGAATAAGCTTTTTCCATGCTTGGCTTCCAGTGAAGCGATGGGAGGACAGAACTTGAGGGGTTCCTATGAGTTCCAGACTGCCGTATGGATTTATATGAAAGTGAAAGTCAATGAGTTGGCTTCTTTTCAAATCAGATACATGAAAATTTGGTAGGAACCCAGAGGTGGATTTAAAAAACAGACTTTAATTAAAGAGCGCACGTTTGCATAACTTTTTCTGAATTTAGGGTTGGCAAGTCCACAGTAATGACCCTGGGCAGAAAGAAAAATATTGCTTCTCATGTTTTAATAGCACCTTTTATAGACTTCTCCCCATGGCACTTTTATATGGATGGTAAAAGATCTTGAGATGTGGCACCAAACAGACTTGGTTTTGAATCCCAGACCTGCTTACTTACTTACTAATAAGATGTTTAACTTCTAAGTGTCCCTAGGGTTCTGGTTACCAATGGCAACCAAACAAACCACCCCAAAACTTAGGGATAAGACAATGATTTTATTATGCCCACAGAGTCTGTAGATCAGGATTTCAAGTCAAGACAAGAAGAGGATGGCTTATCTCTGCTTCCCAGTCTGGGACCTCAGCTGGGAAGATGGAATCTGCGACAGGAATCTCCTGCAGTTTTGACCTCTCATGTACCTAGAACCTAACTTGCTGGCGTTGGTACTAGGAGCACCTAGACACGCCCTAGGCTTCCTCACCACATGGCAGCCCCGATCTCTAACACGATGGCTCCAGGCTCAAAGGGCGATTGTTCCAAAAACCAAGTCAGGAGGTGTGTTGCCTTTTAAGACACCTTGGAAGTCACATAGTGTCATCTACGCTGTGTTCTACTAGTCAATGCAGCCACAAGCCTGCCAAGACTCAAAGGGAGCAGGCACAGACCGCGCCTCTCAAAGGGAGTGTCAAAGAAATTGGGGCCATGTTTTAATCACCTACATGACAGCCTTATAGGAATGCTGTGAGAATTCAGGAGGAAAGTGTATTTAAAATGTTGTCATAGGCCAGGACATTAGCAGGTGATTAATAAATGGAGTTCTGTTTAGTATCCTACTATGGTTATTAAGGCAGGAATCTTACCTGCCCCGCTGTGAGCTCCCATAAGACAAAACAGGTGGGACTTCCATGGGGTTACCCGGTGCTCATGCAGTGCCCTGGAACATTCTACACGCACTTAACTAAACATTCAGGGGTCTGCTCTTGGTTACAGGCCTGAGATGATGAATTACTTAATGCACTTTTTGGAATCTTGTAGGAGGCAATAATACCCAAAGTAGTTTGTTAAGGAATATTGTTTATTCCCCAGAGCACTTAAAGAAGGTGCTTTGGAATTATCGACAAATTATAATTGATATTGATAAATCACGCCAGGACAACAGTTTAATTTCATGAATGTAAACCGCATACTTCTTTTTGAAAGCACCAGGATGCCTTATTATCACATATCTAAAAGGTTTCCTTATTTACTTAGAGTCTTCAGAACACAACTTTCCCTTAAGGATTTTTTTTTTTTTAAATCCACACTCCTGAGATTGCACAAACCAAAACCAATGAAAGGAGAGGTTAGACAGGAGAATTCCGCTGGCCAAAATGAGTTTGCACAGCTGTGAGCAATAAAATACAGGAGCCATGGCAACCCTCTCCAGTGTCCTGATAACACATCTGAAATGAGGTTATTAGAATTATTAATTCACATTAGTGGCTATTAAAATTACTACCTGCAGGTCTGCTGCTGGAAAAATCCTTTTTTGTGTGTGTGTGTCAGAAGAACACTTTGTTTCCAAAGGGATCTGGATACTTAAATAGATGCAATCTATTGTGTGTGAGGCCTTAGAGGAAGACCGGTGGATAATAAAGCTCGTAGTGAGATGGGGAAAGCCTCCTTGCAAGGCAAGGAAAGCAGATGTAATGCTTTGTTCTTCGGAGGACAGCAAAGGACCAAGCAGGCAGGACTGATAACCAGAAGCTCGCCGATTGCCCCCTACAAGGTATTACTTACAATCCAACCCAGTGTGGGATATTTCATGAACTTCTGCCTGGCATATAAAATATTCCACCTAGGTGAGGCATGAACAACATCAGAAGAAATCAGCTGAAAACGGAAGCCATTTGTGAGGGGGTTTGGGGGATTCTCGGAGAGTCTGCGGAGACTGTGCCTGCTCCCTTCCATTCTCCATTAACTCAACCCAAAAAGCAGAAGCCCGCTGTTTTAAGTGAAAGAAGAAACACCATTACAGAAAGACCATGGAAGGAATTCATCAAGGGAAGCAGCTATACAGCTGAGAAAGGACATTTTATCTACGGAGATAAGCAGGAGAACACACTCGAGAGAGAAAGAAGACATACAGGTAGAGGGAAGTCACTGTGATGGGGTGACCAGAGCCACCTTGCCTCCCTCTGACTCGCATGGACCACACAGCGTGGGTTGACTGAGCACCTTCAGGAGCATCTCCCTGGTGACGACAGCATCCCCAGCGCCTGGACCAGGAAGAAACCTCCTTCCGCCCCACGCAGGGTCAAAGACATGGGAGGCACAAATAAGAGAATCTCCATCCCTTTCAAATTCCATTTTTTTTTAAGATTTATTATTTATTTGGCTGGCTAAGTGTTGCAGTACGAGGGATCATCCATCTTCTTTACAGCATGTGGGATCTAGCTCCCTGGCCAGGGATCGAACCCAGGCCCTCTAAGTGGGATCACAGAGTCTTAGGCACTGGACCACCATAGAAGTCCCTCCCTCTAGAATTCTGTTCAAACACAAAAAGAAAAAGAAGGTGCTTTTAACTTTTGACTTTTTGATCCAGCCCCACTGAGTCCTCCACCCTCTCAAAGGCGACTCGCTCAGCCATAGAGGTCATTAGTCCTCCTCCCTCTGCCAAAAGAGGGAGTTATATCACTCTGCATAAAGCACCCACGTCAAGGGCCAGGGCTCTGTCTAACCCTGTTCCGCGTCTAGGGAGGCAGGTGAGGAAGCTGGGAGACCAAAGCGGGGCCTTGACATTCAATGGGTGGCTCCAGCCACCATATTCTCCAACCAGAACTTCAGTCACAGGACCCCACAGAGGTCTTCGTGGTGCTTCCAAATTCTCAGAGCCATCTGAGTCAGACACAGTTCAGAAGTCAGAAATGCTGAAACTGCTGGGACATTCCTATGGTTTGTGGGATGGTTTGATGATAGGTTTCAAATCGAGTCTGGCCTAGAAAACCAGAAGATATGTTTGCTTGGAGGTCACACACACAGAGTTTCCTGAAGAGGAGTCTGTCATGGAGACTGTCCTCAAAGAACCATTAACTTCCCCCAAACAGAAGAGCCTCCATGAGATTTTCTAGTAACAGAGATCAGACCTTAACTGCTGTGGAGAGTACATACCTGCAAAACTCAACTCTTTTATAAGTTCCACTTCTATCCAATAAGTATCTATCAAGTACATTAAAAATAAATGGTAATTGTTCTTCGTGTTTTGAAATCACGTTGCCTTAAAGTTCTTACCTGCTGGCAAAAATGCCCTACCGCTTATGGAACAACATGAAAAAAGATTCTTTCAAGGATTAACTGCTTACATATTAGGGCATATTAAGATGGTTTAATCCTTCATTTGGCTTGAATTTCAAAGTTAGCTGGTTTCCTTAATGATAAAAAAGAAATATAGTTTTTCTGATTACCAACTAATTCAAATTTAAAATAATGCAAAAGCATGAAAGTGGAAAAGTGGATGCTATTTAAGACATCACTACCTACAGGTACCCACCTTCTAGTATTTTTCCTTGTGCGTGTGTTTATGTGTGTGTGTGTTGTTCTTTAAAACTTACTTCTCTGTCTCTTGACTAGTATCCATGGCATCTAGTTGGATTCCAGGTTTCCTAAGGCCTCATCATGAGTCCCATATGGTTCTTTTCTTCACTTTTAAAAATTTGGATGCAGCCTCAGTAATAGCTTGATACATCTCTGGCTCTTCAAGCCATATATTGTGTTCACTTCTAGGTTATTGATAACTTCCTCTGTCAGTTCCCCGCCCATCTTCACCTCTAAACCTGGTTCACAAATTAACCTCAGAAACTTCCCTTCTTGTGGGATCTTCACGCATTAATTCTGCCTTTAACTGCTGAAAAGAATAGGGTGGGAGCTGCCTCTGTTTCTCTAGGAAAAGGACAGGTGGCCCTGGCCCTCTGAGTGTCGTTTATCCCAAGCATTTGCCTCTGACTCCCTAGGCAGTCCTCCCAATTTCTTCCAGAACGCTTTCCTTTTCCTCTGTCCCTAACCCCCCACTCGCCTTCCATTGCCTCACATCCTGTCCCCGTCACAGTTTCTGCTACTTCCTCTGCACTTTCAAAATCAGTCTTGTGTTCATCTTGTCAAAATCTTATCTACCCTCTATTCTGCCTTCCTTCTGGTTATTTATAAAATTTCAGTCACTGTGATTCATAAGAATTCTGACTTCTGTCGTTGGCTTTATTCAAGAGCACTCCCCATTCCCCCTCCCAAATCCTCACTTTACCTTAATCACCAAAAGTTCATTCTTTCCATCTGTAAAAAAGCAGATTCCACAAGCTTCATGATTCAGACAAAAGCATGTTAAGATATACAAGTGTAGATGCACAGAAAACAGTAAAGTCAGGAGCATCTCATAACCCCCAGCAACCGTGCTCACAGTCTCTGCGTGTTCACCTCCTGCTGAATTCAGCCCTTAAGACGTTTCTCCTCCACGTGTGGAGTAAGTGGATTCGTCCCCTGGGTGTTTCCATCCCCTTTGCCCTCTGTTTCCTAGACACATCCTCCCTCAAGTCTTGACTTTTGAATGCTTCTCCTCATACATCAAACAACCAACCTAAAAATGAACCCTGTTTGTTTCCTTTTCAAGACGCCCTGGTCCCCTTCTTGACTGTCAATAACACCTCCTCGCCTCCCAAGCTCCGGGGTCTCGAATCATCTATTATTCCTCCATTTCCTCCTCGGCCACACTCACTCCCTGGGGACCCCGGCTCCACTTCCTGAGCAGAAATCTTACAAATTGAGTGCTTTCTTTCTCACTTCCACTCTGACTTTAGTTTAGACTGAAATAATTTCCTGCTCCACCTGTATACAACCCCAACTTCCTACCCTCCTTCTCTGCTTATCTCTTCTCATTCCTAAGAATCTAAAATCTTACTGTGAAAATATTTCCTCAGTCCCCTCCTTAACTCTTCCTCTCCCTCTGATGAACACCATTCATGGTGTTTTTCTTTTTCTCTCTCTCTCTTAGATTTTTGTTAGATTGACTTTTCATTTTTCAGAACAAAAGTCAGTATCTCAGGGTATTTGTATGACCTTCCTTTTTATCTTTTCTTCTGCCATTCACTGCAGCACCCTTTAATGTCCAGATTTATTTGTTTTAACACATTGGACTTAATGCTTAAGCACTGGGGAGTACATAGTCTGAAAACTGTTTCCCCTTCCAGAAACGTTTGGTTACAAAGAGAAAGGAGGCATTCCATTTTGTTACTACTACTCGCAAAGGATTTCTAAATGCTTTTTGTTTTGAATCACAACAAACAGTGCCACAAGGCTTCATTGTTACTATTCCTTTAAGAACATGACCTTGTACAGGAAATGGGAAGTGGACAGCCCTGAGAATAGCCTTGAGGAAATGTTGTGTTATGGAAACTGCTGTGGGGCTAACAGGGCACATTTCCTAAGACCCAGGTAAAAGCAGAAGCAAGAGAAAGACTGTCTCAGCTGCTTCCCAGGGAGTTTTCATGCACTGAGAGCCATGAGAGTGTCTGCATGGCTCGCTTCATGGAAAAGGTCCATGGGACCAATTTGCCTAACTTCGGTGTGGTTGGATGGGTGCCTCATATAAGCACAAGGACAGTGGCTCTGGCAACCTGCCTTCTGCAATCTTTCCATTGGGCCTGGTCACCTCTTCTGTGGTGTTCAACTGGAAGATCCTTTTGAATCTTAAAGCTGTGAAGACCCATATTTCCTCCAGTCCAATTTAAACCCATTCATCCATCATAACCAATACGATGCATTCACTTTCTTCCTTTGACTGGAAACTCTTACATATCACCTTAAGAGTCCTTCAATACAAAAATGGACCAAAATGACTGAGGCTGTACAATGGTCACAAGTTAAAACTTGGTTTAAATAGTACTTCCAGGAAAACTTAGTTATTATCCTACTATTGCCCCAAACTGGTCCCCTCTGACCACTCCTAGAAACTCTATCACAGTTGCTTGTGCTGTTTCACCTCTTCGATTTTAATACTTATCAGCAAAAACTAAATGAGATTTTTCATGGAGGTAATTTCAATTCCTTCCTGAAGATCGGCAGAGAAAGCAGCATGCCACCCTGGCAGCTGCAGCTTTAGCACTTTGATGGAAGAATGCAAGCTCACTCTTTATCTCTTTATGGATCACAAAGGCCTGAACTAATTAGTTCTTATTAGAAAGCCAATTAGAAATACATTTTATTTCTCCATGTGGTGTAAATAGAATATACCAAGGTGGATAGTGGCTGAGATACCCTCTACAGCACCTACATGCAGACACCGGGTCTGCAGACCGATGCACACAGAATTGGTGGGGGCTGGGGGGTGGGGGGGGCGAAATCCACAGATCTGGGAGCAAGACAGTCTCTTTCTCTTCCTTGGATGTTGTATGGATCCAGTGCAATGCAAATGCTGGGTCTACTGCTATTATCCATGTGCTTTGGGTGATGGATAACCTTCCCCAGTTTTGGTCTAACATCCTAGCATTCCAATGGGCCCCTCTTCTTCCTTTCTTTTTTTTTTTTAACTCTTTGTTGTGTTTTTTTTATTCATTTTTATTAGTTGGAGGCTAATTACTTTACAATATTGTAGTGGTTTTTGCCATACATTGACATGAATCAGCCATGGATTTACATGTATTCCCCATCCCG